>NC_137454.1:148348119-148917144 GCF_964235325.1 Thermobia domestica | reverse complement strand
ATATAGTTATCCAGATTGAGGATTCGTCCTCCCAAAAAATCAGCATTGTTGCTCATCGTGACTATCTTTTAAGCTCAGAGTATCCCAAATAAACAAATGCTTTTTAGACAACTATACATACGCTTGAAATTCCTATGCGTTTTCAAGAATTGACGCATAGGAGGCGTTAGTGTCAAAGGCAAGCAATAACGGCTACTTATAAAGAGCTATGAGATGAATATTTTATTTATTAGCTAGCTGCAATGCTGAATATTTATTTATTAACTAGCTTAACTAACTCTCGTCCGTTTTTTACACGAGAAGTATAGGTTTATGAGAAGTTTCAAAAGTTTTAACACCACAAACAATAGATAACGTGGATTTTAGACATGTTATTTTTTCATAACTTCTACGTAATTATTGGACGATTCTCTTTATCGTTTTCAGTGATTTTTAAATGACAATCCCTTACCACCTTTCTCATACTTATTGCCGATAAAGATGAACGTGGACCTAAGCGACGTTCCAAGTATCACTATTCATCTCAACGACTCCGAAAACTGAATTCGACAGTAAATATCGGTCGTGTTCGATCACTTTTATATGTAACTCCTTCTCAAGCACTTCCTAGGCGTGCTTTACTACTTTATTATTTTTTCTACTGGTTGAAAATACTCTAGGTGTGTATACACATCTGTTTCTATATAATCATGATTTCTATTCAATCATAACAGTTTGAACATAGGTAAATTTGTTACACACATAGATCTCTAAATTTGAACCAAATATGGTTAAGCAAAATGAGAATATGTAACAAAATCATATTATCCAATAGTAGAGTAATCATATAGAATTTCCTCTATTATTAAATTATGTCGCTCTTTTAATATAAACACTATAATTTACAGATTGCAATTATCATAATATAGACATTTTTAAACAAGATTTACTACAATAATTCTAAAAATATATAAATGTTAACAAGTGCTGGTGATTTAAAACATTTATCATTTCTAGACAGGAGAGGTTAATGTGGAAAATTATATATCCTAACAGTACAGCTGTACTTTGTGGTTTACTTCAGTTACTATAATTTTTAAGATATTTTATTTCCTAGCATTTAGTACAGTAATTTAAATAGTGGTGTAGTTGTTTTGAAGTACAAGCAGTTTCTTCAATAATTTTGTCATAGAAGCCAAATAATGTTTCAACCTGAAATAACCCGAAATTCTCTAACAAGTCCTGCTCAAAGGAAGATTTTAATCGATTCTTGATAATTTTCATATGATGAAGAAAATTCTTCCGCATTATACCTGAGTACGTGGAAGAATCAAAATAAATGGAGGAAAGTGGGTGAATACCGCGCAAAGTTTAATCGCGAATTATGCAGACATTTTGGAATGAAAATAACTAAGAAATCAGGAACCTCAGTAAAAATATGAATGTAAAGAGAATTTCAGATCCTTTTATAGCTGAAGATTTATATCACCCGGCTCTGTTGATCCAAGAATCAATAATTGTTATTCCATCTCGTGCTGGGTGTAACTCGATTACAGTATATATCTATTCTAAAGCACAGTAAAGTATATAACTATTTTTTTGAGTTTTTATCATGATCTCTGTGAAGTTAGTTGGGATGACATACATAATTTTGAAAATCCGAATAAAGCATTGGATTATTTTTATAGGATGCTTAATGGCGTTATTGAGAATTTTTTTTCTAAAAGAAAGTTGCATAAGAAAAGATCATTTCCAGTAGGTTCACGGCTGATATAATTAAAACTTTGAAACAGAAGGAATATTATAGAAAGAGAAAACAGTCTTCTGAGTATAATGAAACTATGTTTATAGAGTTACGTAAGAAGTTGAAGAAAATGATAAAGAAGGCATATAATTTATATATACACAATCTCAAAAATAATTTTAATAATAATCCTAATTATTTTTTGGAATTACATTAAAAATAAAGAAGTTAATACCGGTAATCGAAATATCAATACTATGACATATCGTGGTACACAATTATTGTCTGTCTCGCCTTCGGTGCGAGCGGTCCCGGGTTCGATTCCCAGTGGGGGCACTCGGTTGAAAAAGTGTAACACGCTTTTTCAGGCCAGCCACCATGAATGAGGTTTTCCTGGGTTTTCCTCATTCACACCAGGCAAATTCCGGGGTGATACCTAACTTATAGGTCCCAGGCCGCTTCCTTCCTTCCCCAATCCTTTCTTCCTTCCCTTTCCACGGATTGTGTGCTCGCCGAGGGACGTCATCCCTCAAATCGTGAAGGGTTAAATGGCCTTATATGCTGAAAGCCAAGAAATCTAAATCCTAAATCCTAAACAATTATTGTCTACACGGGAAATAGCAGATAGTTTTGCACAATATTTTAAAACTGTGCATCCTGCAGAACATCCATTATATGAAATTCCAAGCACAGTACGGTTAGAAGTATCTAATTGTTTAAATATTGACACCATCTATGAAGACGAATGTAAGGAATCTATAATGAGGTTAAAATCAAGGAAATCCAGTGGACCTGATCAAATATCTCAATATCTATCTATCTATCTATCTATCTATCTATATCTATATATATAAAGGATGTAGTGATTTAATATTTAAATCCCTATGCTATGTATGAAAACTCAAATATTTCCTGACAAATGGAAATTGAGTTAAGTCTGCCTTATTCGTAAGTCAAGTAATCCTGATATGATAGAGAATCATAGATCAATAGCATTAATTTCAGTACCGTCTAAAATATTTGAACAGATTTTGTACAAAAGAAAAAATGAAATGAAATCTTCGTTTTCCGTCCCACGGTAATGCCGGTTAGGCTAAAGGAGACGGTGATGATGAGAGATGAGTGAAATGGTGGAATGAAGAAAGTGGGAGGAAACGGGAGAACCCCGAGAAAACCCACGAGCACGGTGTTTGTCCACCACAAAGTTTGTACAAAAGAATATTTCTAAATTCCAGTATGGCTTTTGTCCTAAAAGATCGACAGTATCAAACTTAGCAACGTTTACGCAGTTTGTATCTAATGCAATTAATAGCGGGAATTCAGTTGATGTAATTTATACAGATTTTCCTAAAACTTTTGACAAACTTGATCACCCTGTCCTGACCAAAAAATCAGCTATGTATGGTTTTTCTGATAGTTTGTTGAAATTAACCATATCCTATGTATCAGGTTGAAAGCAGTATATTTCTTATTGACAGACTGATTCAATATGGTATGAAGTTTTATCAGGTGTTCCATAAGGTTCCAATTTAGGACCATTGTTTTTTTTTTACGTTATTTATAAATGATTTGCCGCAAAGAATTGTCATCTCATTGTTTGCTGTTTGCAGATGATACTAAAATATATAGAGTAGTCAATAAAATGAATGATGCTTTAGATCTGCAGGCTGACTTAAATAACTCTTACATGTGGAAAATAGAAAACAGCCTGTTTTTCAATTTAAGGAAATGTCATGTCATCTCATTTTCTAGAAAGTTAATAAATTTTTTAGATATCTCTTTCATAAAAAGTATTGAGGATCATCATATCGAGAGATAATATCTTATAAAACCCTATTAACAGAATTTAATTATGATAGCTTGTGTGATAGAAGGGAATTAATTGATCACATGTTCTTATACAAAATAGTTAACGGTTTGGTTGATAGCCAGGAACTCTTACATTCATTAAATTTTAGTATTAGGAAGCATAGTCTACTCGTACGTTTGCCTTTACATTGTTCTAAGTCTAACACTCTTGTACATCAAAACTCAACAATAATAAGGATAACTAGAAAACATAACTTACTAGTGAGAAACTGGTGTGAGGTCGACTTTACGATGGATGTGGGATATTATATAACCATAATAAAAGACTACATTAATAAGTAAGACAGTACTTTTGTAACCAATGATGAGTTATTAATTTGCAATGCGAATTTATAATTTACAAAAACTAAAAAAATGTGAAGTGCTATATAAGAATATTTACGGCTTGCACTTTTTTCTTGCATTCATTTTTTGTTTCATTGTTCTGTATAAGTTTGTTCTTTTCTTCTTTGTTTTTGCTTATGTAATGTATGTTTTTTTGTATTACTGTGTACCATTATAAGAATAATGTAAACTTTACTTGTAATACCTATTGTAAAACGAGAAATAGCTCTGTAACAGGTAATAATGATAAATAAATAAATATAATTACATCCTGTAACGTTAAACTTATGTATAATCTGTTATGTCAACTGCATTACATTATGAAAAAACAAGCTAAAAAGTGAGTGAGGCAAATGCACGGTATTCACCTACTTTCCTATATATTTGAATACTATGTACAACGACGGATACATTGGACCGTAAATATTTAGTTATAAAGATATATAGGTATCGCTTGCACTTCCTTCCAACTTTTCACAGTAGTTGTTCATCGTATGTCTTCCTTGCTTTTTGCTTGTTCTCACTCTCTTCATCGAAACCTTGTACTTCTGCATTTTATATTCTAGCTTTACCCTGTTTTACTAGTATCGATATATCTAAACTTTAATAATGTCTTGTAGTCGCATAATGTTAATTTCCAATACCTTCTTTTTCACTTTGGAATAGTAAACTAAAATAATCATAGCGTGTTCAAGCAACTTATGTAATAAACTGATTTTGTTGAAATGAAATGGATGTAGTAGACAAATGTCTTTCATAAGACTTTAGTTCGAAACAAAGCGATAATTCACTTGTTGAATTGCGGTGCAAATAATCATATTTAAAACATTTAATTCAAACCATTTTGATGGCAAGGACAAAATATCCCTTGCTTCGTCGCTGTAAGTTTTTTTTTCAAGTTTAGGTTTTCTCTTAGTTGGGAGAAAAACTTACGATTTCAACAGTGTAAGTTGCTTTCGTGTACATAATTCCATAATTAAAATTTCGAGCAAAATATATACGACTGTACGGGAGTACGAAAGAAGAATTAAACTAAACTCTTCTAGAATCGAAATGGAGGATAGCTTTCAGGGACGAACTGGGAATCATAGGGCCCATCATGCTAGACTAAAATAAGGTCCTACTGTATCAATATGTTAAAAATGTATTTGACATCGTTCGTATGCTTTATCTAGTATCACTTTATCTTGTATATTATAAGTAATATTGAAGCAAAGAATTAATTATAGAAGTTTTCAGAAAGTTTAAATATGAAAATTATCATAATGTAATGTTATATAGTGTATAAGTGGTATTATTATTTATAACACTGGAATTAGTGCTTTTAGTTACTTATGTAGTGAATTTAAATACATATTTAAACAATAGATTCTCACATTTTAAAAAGCACAAATATTAGTGTCAATAGTACCTAATCTAAACTCAACTTTGAAACAACGACATAAAAATGAAACACTTCTAGTAACAGTTTAAATTGCTTTTCCAATAAATGAGGTTTTATTTCAAATACAGAACAAAATTTACTTCTAAACTATATACATATTCGCGAAACAAAATTTGAACCTAATATTAAAATTTTCATATAACTAGCAAAGGAGTATTAATTTCACAAGATTGTCGTTCACTTTATTGTAATCAAACGTTCATGATCTTTCTGCGTACAAAAGAAGAAATTTTTGCAACAAATCTTGCTCAAGTGAAGAACGCAATTTTTGATTACTTTCATATTTGAGAAAATTCGATCATAAGATAGTTTGGGGTACAGGAAAGAGTTTAAACATATTTATGTTCCTTTTACAATGATGGATTTAATGGACCATTTATAGATTTAATTCGTGAAACATTGCAGTGCATAATCTAGATACACTTCTCAATGTTTTCCAGCTTTGCATTTTTATTTATCTTTCACTCATTATTTTCCTCTTTTCAATTCTATGATCATGTTGCTCGCTGTTTCATTGCTTATAATATATTAGTAGATAATAGCCCCATATAAAGACGATCAGATTGGAGAATTCAATTCAAATTCTGTTTTGCAATAATTAGTTAGGATATTGAGAACACAATAAGGTAGTTTCTCTAGAGAACTGATCTCATGGGAACGGACAAGATGTAGCCAAACAACGTTCTTTACCAATGTTTCATTGCAGATAAATCGATAATTTAATTACTGAAATACTGCATCTAAAATAACATTGAAAACGTTTATTATCTGAAACATTTTTGATGGAGAACATGTTTGGTGGAAGAGAAGTTTCAACTGCAACGTCGTATTCAAAATCATTCAATTTTCTTTATAAAGTTTTGGAAAACTCCATAATTTCAGTTAGAACAGAATTAAACTCTTCCTTGTTTTGCATTAAGTATGGTTCTAATGTACAAATAATTTTCGTAACTGTTAGATAACTCAAACCAGATTTTTGCAAATACTCGTAGTTTGCTGAAAACAAAGCAAGAAGAATGATCTGAAATACAGACCAGTTCTCTTATATTTATTCCTGTGTAGGTAATGGCAGTAAATATCGAACGCCCCCTAAATATCGAACACCTTGGTCATTTCGTTAAGAAATAAGAAAACCAAAAACGTTGCGTACTATCTGAAATTTGTGAACACACCCTTCCAAACCTGGCCTTATAAAAATCAATAGGTCGATACGTTTTGATATTAGCGAACGCGGGAAAGTTTCCTAGTCTGTGATTTTGGTAGGAGATTGGAGAAATCGCTATATTTTTTGTAAGGTGCAGCACCGCAGTAATAATCTTTTTTCCTATGTGTGATAATGTCATTATAAGGTATCCTTTTAATAATACGATGTGTTAATATCAATATATGTATATTTATTTGTTATAATGTTACTTTTCAGCTATCATCTTATTTGAAGGGAAAAGAAAATAATGTTCGATATTCGAGACCCATTTCGTAATATCGAAATGCCGTTCGATAAAAGAGATTCCTTTAAGGAAAAATGTTCTTTTATATCGAACATTATTGTAATTGGAAGGATTATTGGTAATTTAAATATTAAACTAAGTTGTTGATTTCTTTTGCACTGAATACCCAGTTTTACACTGAATTGTAAGCCATCCACTTTGTATCTGATAGATCTTGGGTTCAAACCGTTATAAAAATATTTAGATTTACCATATTTAGTAATGTTTCGTCAAAGAGAGCCTATTTAATCGAGGTCTTACGTCGTGCTGATCGCATTATATTTCATACTTTTGACCCGAGCTCTTCTCCTCAATGTATAGACTAGTAGGGTATAACCCAGTTGAAGTTAATCATAAATAATTGTTTACATTTTTGTTGAGTATCCTTAACTACTGCTCAGGATTTGACAATGGGCAAAATTAAGAAACCCAACAAGGAAGGTGTCCCCAAAATCAGAATCAAACCTGTCAGAAAATGAAACCATTCCATTATTCGTTATCTGCCTTGACAAGCTATTCAGCAGGTGAGGTCCGGTATGATGTCCCAAAGGCAGGCATCGAGAACCTTCCAGGTTCCTATCAACTTTAAACGATAAATTATCTGGGCGTCAAAAGACTGAGATTGCTCTTGGGCGGAAGCCGTTCCTGAGCCCACAAGAAGAAGAGAGAATTTCTGAATGGGTAATGAACATGGCAAAGAGATGATTTCCGTTTAAGAAAAGTAATTTACTGGACACTGTTCAGGAAATTGTACAGTCTTTAGGAAGAAGCACATCGTTCAAGCATGGAAGATCAGGAAAAATTTGATTCAGGTGTTTTATGGGAAGACATCCTTGTCTATCTCAGAAGAAGGTTGAAACTACTAGCAAGGACAGGGCTGCGGTTTTGGAAGAGAGAATGCGCGGCTGGTTTGCTGAACTTAAGAGCTATCTTGAATCTGAGGGATTAAGTGCAATAATGGAAGACCCAAGAAGGATCCTCAACGCAGACAAAACAAACTTTCTGTTCCATATGGTTTCAGGAAAGTACCTTGGTGTGAGAGAAGTACAGCGTCATATTGCAGCAACATCTAAAGAAAAAGAGGGCATAACAGTACTTGGCAATTTCTGTGCTGACGGGTGTTGCGCCCAAACCATGGTTATCTACAGCATCATACGACTTAAGCAAATTATGAAGAAGAATATACCTTAGCTACGGATCTATGAGAAAACAGAAACTGGCTGAATGAAGACTAAAACATTTTTTACTTACCTCCAACGGTTTAGTCTGTGACTAGACACTGAGAAAATCACGCTTCCTGTTATTCTCTTTCTTGATGGGCACAGGAATCATCTCTCACTTCAAGTCAGTGGATATTGTCACGATCATCGAACACTGGTGTAGACTATTGTCTTTTCCCCAATCCCACTCATCTTCTGTAACCAGCAGATGTAGGCGTATTTTCACCCTTGAAACGAGCATTGAAGAATGCTCTTTAGAACTAGAAAATCAAAACTCTCGGTAACGAAGGTAAATTTTGCACCCCAATTGAAGAAACTTTGTAATGATGCCGTCAAACCAGAAATTGTGAAAAGCGCATCTTGTAAGTATGGTCTTTATCCATTGAGTCCTGCTGCTGTGGACTATACCAAGTGTGTTGATATTCGGAAGATCCCAGTGGGAAAACCACAGCAAGAGAGTGACTAGAGTACCCCTTCATCTTCTCAACAAAAGTTCCCTACTCCTCATCAAGTTCGTGCTTGATGATCTGGAAGAATTCATGCCTCCTCGTGTTCTTAATATGTTCCGCGACAAACTAAGACGTGACGAAGAGGAACAGAGTGATGCTGATTCAGATTTGGATGCTTATTGGAAAAGTGTTAAAACCCGGTACAGTGTGACACATGAAACTAAATTGGCTGATAAAAACAAAACAACAAATGATTGAAGCTTAGAAGAAGAAAACGAAGAGTAAGAAAGTGATAATCGTGAATACACATGGCATAATGAACGCTTAAATGTGTACGCACTTTCGCCCAAGAAGGATCTTCTAGGTGACATCATTTCGAAAAGTGGAGTAAAAATTCACAAGTAAAAATATTGTTTCAAGATGAGATTGCTTCGGAATTATTATGCTCGCCTTCCTCAAGTAGTAGTGGCGATTTTTTAAAGAGTTTCTCAAACTTCTTGAAGCCACGGAGAAACCCCAACAATTTAGGCTGAAGAAAGTGTATGCAATATCATGCGAGGAATGCCGGAAAGAACCGAATAAGAAGAAAGGCAAGCAAAAAGATTAACGTAAGATGCTCTCTCTGTGCTGAATAGTGACGATATGAAACAAACATTTTGTAGCTTAGAACATTTTAATATGTATTCCCCTTTGCGTCTGCTATCTTAGTTTATATTTTAGAGTTATTGCAATGTGTTTACAATGACAACTACATCCATATTACCCTTAAAGTAAACTTGTTTATAAGTAAAATATTCTGTTTTTATATTAAACTCCGCTCTTCAATATATAAAACAGCCTGTTCGATAATTAAAACCTCATTGATCGATATATAACACAACCCGTTCGATACATGAAGTAATACAACTTTGCTATTTAAATGTTCTTCAAATTTCAAAATTGTTAATTATAATTATCATAAAGGGTTGGTTTCAACCAATAAATAACACCTTTACAGTTTTATCGCTAAAACTGTTCCCTGTTCCTCACTGATAGAAAATAATGATTAAATATTCATAGGAATGTCCTTAAGTGTTCGATATATAGTGCCATAACACTAGATGGATGGGGTAGTAAAATTAAAATAGTGTTGTCTGATTAGCCTCTGCGCAAACGACGCCTTCCTGCTACAGTATAGTATAATCATATTAAAGCAATACTAATTTATTTTTCAATACTAGTATAAGTTGGTTTGATCTGAAGGAAGCACTAGGAATATACTTTAGAGAGGCTATTTGCCATTATTCACTTCCTATGTTCACACAATTTAGCGTTCAAGAGTCATAGAGAAAATTAGAAAGCCGATTTTAATAGTTTAGTTTTCTCTTAGCCAAATAAATTAATAGATTTGATAAACGCAAATTGAGAAACAAGGAGATTAATGAGACAATCACTATCTTTAAAAAAAATAGATAAGAATTTATAAATCCCATGGTAACCAACAGCAAAAAAAAATAAATAAATAAATAAATAAATAATAAAAGTTCTTTAAAAAAAAATCTGTCCCATTATTCTTGATTGTACACGAGATATCGTTTGTGCTGGACAGTTGTCTCTGAAATTGCTATTTGTGAACAAAGACACCGTTCAAATCGAGAATCCTTCTATTTATTTAACAATCACCAGATACAGCTCAGAGGCCATTTTATACGGGATATCTAACAACAACAATAACAATGAAAAGGATTTGGGAAGGTATTGGTAAGGGCCTGTTCAGTAGGTACCATCCCGGCATTTGCCTGGTAGGACTGAGGAAAACCCTGGAAAACCCCAGTCAAGATGGTCGGCAGCGAGAATCGAACCCACGATCTTCCAAATGCGAAGCCAACACTTTACCACTTAAGCTGCTTCGCTCGGTCCTATATTTGCCTGTCAACATATTGACAGACAATTTCCTACTCTCCACAGTTTTACTTTTCATATTGTTAAATACAACTGGCGAAACGCCTCACCGAGACTCCATAACTCTATGTTCCGTAAAGGTTAAGGCTGCCTCTGCAGGGGTAACAAGCATTAACATTTGGGCACCTAGGAAATATGAAATTTTGGACTCCTAGAATTTAAAACATTAAAACCATTTATATTACTTAGAGAGTCCCCAGTTGGCGTTTTTGCTGAAATAGAGCCTACATTTATCCTTCATCTTAGGAAAATATGTTTTGTTCAGATGATGGTGTATCAGTAGCATCTTAAATTCTTTACAGTTCTTTTCAGAATGATATGGTGAGCTCATTCCATGCTTCACTACTTAAAGTAAGAGTACAGTATATGACACAAACTCTTAATATAGCTATATAATTTTTGGTTACCTTAACAATAGACCCATTTTACTGAAATGCGGCCAGATCATAATTTCGTTTCATTTAGAAAAGTGTGTATTATATGATGAACCTTTCCATTTTCATTTACACATTCATGTTAGTACATGGAGTAAGAAAATTTTATTTTGAAATTGACCCCTCGAATGGAAGCGAGCTGAAATGGAAGGCAGTTTTCCCCCTTTCCCCTACGAATGGCCACTGCATGGAATCTTTTAGTGTCGATAAATGTGAAGAAGAAAATATTCCGTTTTGATAGCAAGAGAGAGATGACAGTAGTAAGACATTGTATCTTCTTTGTATTCAAGAATGTAATCCATGAATACAGAGAAGATAATATGTCTTGCTATCATTAATTATTGCCAAAATAAAAACCATGTCAATTTTATCGAATAAAGCTATCAGGGGCGAACTGGCATAACTAAGGGAAACGCAGAGTAAGCCCTAGCTTACTTTAGGTAGAGAAGGAACTCCATGAAACCTAGGAAAACAGACCAGCATGAAAAATATTTCATAGAATGAAGAATTTAATAGGTAATTATAACACTTTAACCGACATAATTATTTAAGAATTTATTCTAATTCTACAATATACTTAGCATTTCACGAAAAAAATGTCCAAAAAGACACATATATCAATCCATAACTGTCAATAAGTAGAACAAAATGATATGTAGCAATATAAAACCTTATGCGTAATTTCTGAGAAATGGAATTATTAATCTTGAAACAAATTATTAGCATAACTATCTAACTCTATGGCCTATGGGACCCGGAGGTTCAATGCCGCGTTCACAGAAGCTCTCCACTGACTTCTATCCTTAGCCAACTGCATCCAGTTTCTACTTTGTATTCCAATCCCTGCTAGATCCATCCTAATATTGTCCTCCCATCTGCGCCTAGGTCTTCCAGTCAAGACTTTGAAAGCGTTTCTACTTTCTTCCATTCTAGCTACATGACCCGCCCACCTAAGCCTTCTAGACTTGACGACCCTAACAATGTTGGATAAACCAGTTCCTCGTTATGAAGTTTCCGCCATTCCCCATTCCCGTTCCTCTTGGGTCCGAATATTCGTCTCAGGATCTTGTTCTCAAATACTTTCAGTCTATGTTCTTCCCTCAGAGTAAGCGACCATGTTTCGCAACCATACAGAACAACAGGCATGATTATCATTTTGTATATTTTAAGCTTCAAATTCCTCGACAGAATTCGCGACAACAAGAGATTTTGAACCGAATAGTAACACGAATTCCCTGCTCTTAGTCGACATTTAATTTCTCCGTGAATATGATTTTCCTCCGTTATTATTGATCCTAGATATTTGAAACTATCCACTTTATCAAAAGTATTATTTAACATTTTAACACATCCATAAGTTGCTGTATTCCGAATTATTGCCATATAGAATTTTAATTCAGTTATCATGTTTCTTTGTAGGAGAATTCCGAAACTTTCAACAAACAAGATTCCAAGCGGAGAATCAAAAGGAAACTGGGGAAAGAGAGACAGAGTCAGTCGTCACATGCAGGTTGGTACCAAGTATTCAACACATTATTATTTAGTGTACACACGTAATACAACCCACAAACACCCCTTGTGCCACCAGTGACCCACTTTATTTTTCACTACGTTACATGAGCTATATCATTCATTTAGCCAAAAGCCCGTTGTTCCACTTCAGGCACACTACCCGTTCTCTTGTTGTACGAATTTCGTTCAGTTTTCTTCTCAGGTTTTCGATGTAACACGGTATTGTTCAATGCAGTTGCTAACGAATAAAACTGGTCTTGGGCGTTTGTGGGTTAAATAACTTACATTTCAATCATCAATGATACTGAATTATTATTATTATTATTATTATTATTATTATTATTATTATTATTATTATTATTATTATTATTATTATTTTATTATTATTATTATTATTAATAATAATAATAATAATATTGACAGACAATTAAAATTTGTCAATCATATACAGGCATAGTACATGACACAGTACTGTAAATGACATAGTACAATTCACAAGAAAAACAATAGGTTATATATGTTATCACCGGTTATATATGTTATACCAGGTTTTATAAATGGTAGTTCTTATGTGTACTTATATAAGACACTTGTTAGTTCCAAACTGGAATTTGGTTCAGTTGTCTGGAACAGTTTATCTAACACATTCTTAACAAAATCGAAACTGTTCACAAATGTTTTATAAGGCTACTATGTTATAAAATGAAAAAGTATTATTATGCACATGAATATGGATATTGGTTAACATTTTGGGGACTTCAATTCCTATCGGAAAGGAGGAAAGCTATTGATGAATTATTTATTCAATGATATTGGATAACAAATATAGTAGCGAATATTGCCTAGAAAATATAGAAATAAGAGTGCCCATGTATAGTGTTAGGAATCGATTGACATTGGTTGCATCAAATTCAAAACGTGAAATACTAAGAAGGGTGACAGTGTCTTACAATTTAAAATGAACATATGTTGAGAGAAATATCAGAGCATTTCATATAAAAATTAAACCGTTTTAACTTTATGACAAAGGTTCTAGCAGCCAATCTTTATTTTATTGTTATTGTGTATTTTCAGTGTATTTATATATTATAATCTTTTATTCAAAGAGCCAGTCTTTCATGTTAAAATATGACAATATATGACCAAGATTTTTGCATGGTGAATATGCAATTTTAAGCAAAGTTGAATCATTCTTTTAAATGGTAGTTAAATGAGACTTTATTTTGCATAATTCTGTTAATAGTATATTATGAAATTGACTGTTTCTCTATTATTTTTTGTTTTATATATCAGTTTGAACCATATAATTTTAATATATTAAAATCCTGACAAGGACCTTAACCTGCTCTAATAGTCATTCTATACCTTAAATTTTCTGCTTTGTTTAAAATGATTATAAAATGGTTTTAACATGGTGCTGTATTTTTGCCTATGATTTGTTCATAGTACTTAAAATAAAGTTATAATAATAATAATAATAATAATAATAATAATAATAATTATTATTATTATTATTATTATTATTATTATTATTATTATTATTATTATTATTATTAACTATGGGCCTAAGTATTTTGCAAATTTCACTCAACTATTTCACACACTCTCTTTAATATCTTTAACATTTCCTCAATCTGACATAGCGCTGTACTTGGTCAATCGCTCGTCATAGAACTAGAAATTAACTCTTAGTATCCTCTTACTTTTGGAACAGGAACTATTCTTCACCAAAAGAAACTTATAAGAATAATAACGTACTTATGCACTTAATTTTATACTTAAAGTTGTAAATAATGATAAACTTGTTATAAACAGAGAATTTGTGCTTTTATTAATTGATGAAACATGATTTTTAAAATTATTTTTTTTCAGAATTTTAATGCATTTTTATTAGTGTGTAAATCAATTGTTTAATAACTATATAATTGCAGAGAAGAATCCAACGTTGGAAGCTGAAAGGAGTTTTCAGGTACTTCAAAACATGGCTGCCAATCCCGAATGTCTGGGCTACCTGCTCCGCGGTTTATTGGCTCATATCCCGTGCCTCCTCCGCCTATTACAGCACCTCAATGAACAAACGTTGCACAGAAGTATGGCTGCCCTTCTACACAGTGTGCTCAAAGTGAGTATTTATTGTGATATATTTGTATATATACACATATTTATATACTATGTAGCTACATATTGTGCAGCATTTTGATGTCTACACAAAGGGTTGAATAATACTTTGGCCCAGTCTACTGGTTGTAGCTCATGTCTTTAGAGCATGAGATTCTAGGTGGTATTCCCGCTTGGAGAGCATCGAACCCCTAACACCTAACATAGGTAACAAGTTGAAGTGTCACAGTGTATACCACGTGAAGGAATTTGGTTTGTTTTTTGATGAACTATACTCTTTAAGAAATTAAAGTTTATTGAGCCTAGGCTTAAATATAACATTGTAGGGGAGAGAGGGGTAGCCCCGGTCAGTTTGATATAGCATGAAAAACTTGTCGTAAATAGAAGCAGATCATGGCGCCTTACTGGCAGCTGTCGGATAGGGTAATTTTGAGAGCGACGCCATTATAGGATTGATAGGTATTAAATGAAGGCGTGTTGTTTTTTTCGCTGCGTTTGATGTAATATTAGGCAAAATATTCGACACTGTAAATACTATTCCATTTGATATTTTTATTAAGTGACTTTTCAGGTAGACACTAAGCTTATATAGTTCTAGAGCAATCTATAAATTAATGCATTCATTTGTTTGTAAGTTGGTGTTGACCGTGTTTTAGTCAAAACATGCGTTTTGGGTAGCACCGGTCAAACGGATGGGGTAATGGCAGTCAGGGACCGGGGCTCCCCCGACATTAAAATAAATGATAATAAATAAGTCCTTCCCTCATTTCTCACAAGTGTCTCTCTGGAGGTCAAATTGGTATATTAAGGTCTCTCACGATAAATGAAATGAAACTTGGTGATTTATTTTCTTGTTATATGATTAAATAATCTACGCCTTATACTTTTGACACAATATGGAAACGAAATCAGAAAGACTATTTGCGCTAGCCCTATATTATACATATGCAGGTAATGACTCTAGAATATAATTTAGAACCTCTAGTACTTCTAAGCAGGGTAAAAGTGGATCTGAAAAGGTAGGGAAACGCATAATGTCACGCCGTCCCCCGTGCCTATCTTTGCCCATTGTAATCTTCAGAAAGCGGAGGGACGCCATTATTTTCTGGAAGTGAGGTAACGACGTCCCCCCGCGTTCCCTTTCACTTCTACCCCTGCTTCTAAATTGTACTGACTCTTGTAATTTAGAATCCAGAAGTAGAATAGTCGGCTATTGGAATATTGCTCACTGTAGTAATTCAATTATTTTAAGTGTTATCATCTCTAATTACTCACATCTCAATCTAATGAATTTATTTTTCTTCTTTCTTCTACAGACTTCGCTTGAAACGTACAATCGAAAGGACGAAGCGACTCGGAAGGAACTTAGTGCTGCCCTCTGCCTTCTGCTCAAAGTGTGCCTAAATCTTATCCATGGGGTACACGACCTCCAATACACTGCAATGGTTACTATCAATAAAGTAATTGACGCATGTGTAGTCCACGGCCTCACGCATGTAAAAGTCAAAGCATCTGAAGCGCTCAAACACCCATGCAGTGACCAGTAAGTATAATACTCTTAATAAAGGCAACAGTTAAAACATTTAATTTAAATGTGCGCTGAGAAGATAATTCTAGTTTTACCAGTAACATAACTTACTTACAGGGAACATACAGAAAAAGCTCATATCGAACTATGCCACTTTTCTCAAAGTAAGAGTTATACTACTGAGCTCCCAAATTCGTTGTTGGTATAGTCCAACCGCAATGACTATCGCTGAAAGAGTTAGGAAACTATAGATGAAATACTATATCAATTACCACTCTCCCCTTTTCCAGCTTAGAAGTAAATTTTATTAATTTCTGGTCTGTTGTTGTTTCTTTCTATGTTAATTATGAAAGTAAGTGGTAGGTTCTTCCAGAAGCCACCAATAGTAGAAAAAGATATCGTCATAGCAGTAACTAGAAGGGGCTAAAGAGTGCCACGTATTCCGAAATTTTTATTGGATCATAGTAACGTGTAAATTTTTAAAGCAGTTAACGAAAAGTAAGTTTGTGTTGCGTTTGATTTTGTATGTTAAATATTATTGAATACCTCCACGTGTTACTTTGTTCCCGTAGGTGATATTTCGCTATCTTCCTTCGTAACTTCTCATATAGAATCTGTCTGAACTCAAAGTCTCGCACCAAATTTGAAGGACTCGTATAGGCATCTTAAAGAAGCACCGAATCCCTTTTCTTCCATTCTAAATCAAGCATCTAAGGGTCGTACTAAGTTAACCCGCCACTTTCATTATGAAAATCGTGAAAAATTAAAGTTATTGTACAAGACTGAAATTTTGCCTTATACAGTATTAGCTTATGATTGAAAGAAACAAGTGCACTATATGATTCCATGAAATATCTCGTACGTCGCTGGGTATACGCACGTCTTTGTGTGCTTGTTTTGAAAATTGTAACGGAGGTCACACTTTCATGATCGAATTAATTTCCAATCAAAAAATGGATAATAATTATGATCCATTTTTGTCAATATTTTTGTGATACCTTTTGAGCATTTAATTCAAATTTATATAAAAATTTGATGTAAATTTTCAATAAAATGTAAAAATCCATTGTTTTTTTTAGAAAAAAGAGAAATTTAATAGTGAATTAGATTACTTACTGCAGTTAATATCGTTGCCAGTGGACCGATTGCATTTTTTTACTGTAAAGGTTTGCAAACCAATTAACTAAAACAGTAGAACATTATTAGAAATGTAAAAGCCCAATTTATATTAATTATATTTCTTGTGTGACCTCCCGTTACAACGTGACCGATGTTACAACGCTTGTGACATCCTGTTACTTACCTGTGACCGCTGTTACTTCGACAGTGACATTGATACATATCCATGATTATCGTAACTTTATCAGGTGAGTAGGTCTGTTCACAAGAAGTATTTTACTACCTAATAAAACGTTGAACTGTATATGTTAAATATTTTCTGCATATATTTTTCTCATTAGTTACAATAGTGAAGTACTACAAATTAGTTTGTCTTCAAAATATTGCTCTCCAAAGTTAGTGATGCATTAAGAGATTAAAATGAAAGGCTACTTGTTTCTTAAATAAAATAAAATAAGTTTAAACAGAATACAAAAACCTTTGTTCTGAACACTTTCGCAGCTAACATGGCAACTTCATCTTTTTACCGTCCTTTAGTCTAACTTAGAAGAATTACAAAGCAGAACACATTTAGGAAATGCATAATGAAATATTCGCTTCTTTGGTGTCATGACTTTCACTGGGGGATCTATTATAGCCTTCACATCACTTAAGCGATAAGGTAGTGTATCCTTTTTCTTAGGCCAACTGAACTGTCCGGGTCCTGAATAGTGCATTACATTTACATGTATCACATTACAGCTGTCCAATTTAGTAATAGTCCCAGGGTACAATATTCCATCGAGCTTCACAATTACCCATTGTCTAATGACTAGCTCTTCTTCGGTTGTACTCTCTTTTCTTTTCAAGTTCATCTTCTGTCATTTTTGCACGTCTTCTACGTCGTCCCTCTCGATCCTTCCTTGTTTTTTCTTCAAGTGCCGAACCACTAAGATTCCTTCTTTGCCTGACTTTCTTCTGTGAAAGAAGATTTTCATTTCGATCGTGTAAATACCTCCGTAGGGTGGATTCTGATTTTGAAGATGTTGGAGTCTGAACATCCATCGCTATATAGGAAGTAAAAAGAAACAAATACCTGTAAAGCAGTGGTTTCAAATTTTAACTTATAAAACGTATTCGTTTAAAAATACTGATCATCGTCTGAAAAGATCTACAAAACCTCGTAGCGTAATCAGTGTTTTGCAGAATAATTCCAGCAAACTAGAAGCAGGCCCTTTTTCCTACCATACACTGTAGGACTTATTTCAGGAGGGGTCCAAACTCAATATGAAGGTATTTTATATTAAAATTCCTAAAATTGTCCCTAAAATTAGGCTAAATTTACACAAAAGTCGAAATTTCGGAGGGGGTCCGAACCCCCAGAAACCACCCCTTGCGTACGTCCCTGGTACCGGATTGTATGCTTTAGTAGACGAGGTGGAAACTATCAAAAGTTGAAGTAAAAGAAATACAGAATACCAATAATCAGTTTCTCTAATGCATAAAAAAGCTGAATTTAGCAAATCTTTATTACAAATACGCACTGAATTTGCTTAATATATAACAGCTTAAAGTTTAATATATTTTCTCCACATATTTAACCATCGCTCTTGTACTAAATAACACTTACTGAAGATTTGACAAGTCCGAACCCTAACTCTGATGGCCAATAATAACTCACAAACCAAAGATCTGCTCATGGAAATTATTTTACATGCGTGTACATTTAGTCAAGGTCTTGCATATGATATGTATATTCTCCTTCTGGTTAATTTGTTTTCTTTTCTTACTTTTTCTTTTACTTCTGTAAAATCAAACGAAAAACAAAACAAATTAAAAATCTATGACGCTGTCACTATTCTCCAGCGTAAAACGTAGGATGAAACGAAGATTGCAAAGGAAAAGTCCTTGTCTGAGGATAACAAATTCTTGCAAATATACTAAACATTGTCCACGCTTCTCTTTCCGTTTTTGGTCCTATAACCTTGTGAACTTGTTCAGACTCAGTGTCGTCAGTATTTCTACGTTTGTAAAATTTGGACGAGTTATTAGATGAATTATCTTCCCTCCACCATGTTCCTTTCCATATTCCCAACTGCAACATCAGTAAAAACATGCAGTTCAGAGATGTGAAGTATTTATTGCTCTTTGTAAATCAAGTAACAACAAGCATAGATCCTGTAGGCAATCTTGGTAAAAGTAGACGAATTTAACATTATAGCACGATGATGACACATCACCAGATAGAATAGGCACAGTAACTGGATTCCGTGATGTATATTTTTGCAATCGTAGATGCATCCGTCCTGAACTTTAGTAATACTTACGTGCTCTGATTTGTTAGCAACATTCACAGACGATTTGAAATTCTACTTTTAAAAACCTTAAACAATATATTACCTTAAGTCTACCATTTATACTGACTGCACAGTGTATCAACAAGAGAGGAGAGAACATCGCTGTGGTACCTCTTCGAGAAGAAGCGTTTTCGCCCTTTGCTCAAAATCATTATGGTTAAGAAGAATAAGAAATCACCTACGCAACAAAAATATGAAAATAATACCAGCCAAGAATCATCCTCATTAGCTGATGACTTGCATCCAACTCAGCATCCTACGATATATGCTCCACATACAAAGCATGTATCTTGATATCTACAACAAATTTTATCCATTAGCCTATCTAATTAACTGTAAGAAGACTCCCAATTATTATTGGAACATACGACAATGGTGAATATTCTCTCGCTTTTGTTTCTCCAACTCTAGAATTACGACGAAGATTTCTTTCCAACTGTTGTCCTAACGAATTTGGACCTAAAGCCTTCTTTGAAGACCTTGAGGAACTCTCATCACACGAATAATCGTCGCACAAAGAAACTAAAGAAGAATCCATATCTCCTACTCCATAGAAGAATATTGGTCATCAGAAGAATCCTAAAGTTTCCAAGACGACAGCTACATTTCAATCTATTTATGCGTGTGATATTACAAATGTCACCACGCACACTGTTTCAAGCATTGGGAGAAAATTCAAACGAAGCATATTCCCTTCGACAAGTTTCGAAGAATCTTTAACCGTGACGTTTCTACACACCTAATATGTCTGTTTTCTCCAGACCTAAAACTCGTAGACAATCACAGATATTTTGCATGGTAAAAAATACATCGAGTTGAAGCATCACACAGCGATCTACGTCCTACCTCATGTTGGAATTGCTGCCAGTACGGACATCTCACGAAGGAATTCCGTAAGCCTTCAGTTTGCTACCGTTACGATAATATGCATCACAAAAACCTTCATTCTGAGTTACCTCCTAACAAGAACTTTTACGTTAGAAGAAAACTGGTCACCCCACTAGAACTAGCTAGTTTCCTTTACGTTCCTGTCAAACACACGTCCACAAACCATCAAGAAGAATTTCGGAGGATTCCGCTTACTTCCCCAAGAATTGCAGCAGCTCTATTCAGGATCCGCTTGGCAAACCGAGTTCGACTCCAATCGCTTAAAGAACACTAAGAAACGATGCTACCAGCAATTTTCAATCAGCAGCACATCCTACTATTTACCTCTTTAAAGCCTTAGAAGATCGTGACTTGGTTCACCTACATCCAGTGATGATTTCAGAGGTGGCTCGGGGGACATTTTTCCACGGAGCTGCGAAATTCAGTACTATTTTCACTCTCTATGTATTGAAACCACCCCTTCCCGAATCTGAAATCATTACCGTCCACATTCTAACCAGGAATCTACCCTAAAGCATCTCATCAAGCAGAAAATTTCTCGAATCAAGAATCCTACAACTCCAACAGAATATTCTTATTTCAAGCCACGGAGACATTTTTGCCTCCTTCCACAACAACATAGGAAGCTTGTACCCAGCCTAAGTAACACTATACAGTTTTTTCACGGTGTTCCAAAATTTTCAGCTTGACGCCGCTCTCCATGAAGAATTGACATTTTCTCAACATCAACATCAGAAAGACTGTGACCGTCAGCCCGGCCACGAAACTACGTTTTTGGACGAACAGTGTATTCCTTCTTTAACTTTTATTCATGCAACGAAATTATTGTTTTACTCATAGAAAAGAAAAGCTATTTTTCTTTTGGTGAGAACTTCAACTCTTTCCTTGTCTGCAGGTGTTCTTTAGTCGCTCTTATCGTTTCTCACGATGGAACAAAAGACTTGTTGTTTTCAATACAACGCTTATCGTCTGGACAAAGTACTATGTAGTAGCAAGCTCCCTAAAAATAGTTACCAACTTATAGTTTTCGTTACCATGACTGTTCCACATATATTTTCTTCATAACAACATTTATTAAGATTGGAAATATTTTTGGACGCGAAGTTGATATTGTGTGTGAACGAATTTTCGTCGTCTGTCGTGTTCCCACATACTCATATTACGTCATCCTTCCTACCGTGAGAACAGTGTTCATAGCTTGCAGGAGTCGTAGGTGAAATGACTCATTCACACAATTACCAACGTTCGCTCCTTTCCACTGAACTGTTTTACGTATAACAGTAGTGTATAAAAATCTAATAGCCATGGGAAGAATCTACTAGTTCAGACTGCAACACTTTTTTTATCTATCACTTCCAAACTTCGCTCCCACGGGACCAAAACAAATGTTGCCAGTGTTCTCCATTATAACGTCGTCATATTGGTATGGTGTATGAATGCAGAAAACTTTAATATTTCTTTATCATTTTGTATAATGCATTACCAACTCTAAGAATAGCGAACGGGTTGTTCCCAAGCGTGAGTAGAAGTGAGGAGTGAGCCCAAGACATCGTAGGAAGAAACAACGAATAATCAGGAAAAACATTTTGTCACTATATCAATATAAACGAGTGCCACGAAAACTTAAAGATGTAAGAAGAATTTTACTTTCGTGTGAAGTTAACAAGTAAACGAATATCTTCTGGACATGTAGCATTTTTGGAGTCAAGAAACTTCATCAATCAGTGCTTCACGTATCTCCCCATTCCCCTTGTCATAATTACGCAGTGAAAGTCTCATCTCAGTGCGAATAGTAAATTTATAGTGCAAGTGATATCAATACAAGGGCTATGTTTCTAGTGTTCTTATATAGTGTGCGCATACCTATCATGCAGCATTAAGTGTTTTATTTTTCATTATTTCGTTTATTTGATTGCATCAGTGCAACTTCTTCTGTTTGAGCATTTAGCTCTATAAAGTGAAAATTTTGTGTGTTGTTAATATATATTTCTTATTCCACTCCGTATCCACGTATATACATGTTTAATAAATAAGAATTCAGCTAAGGAAATATTATCATCTTCATTCATGTGTGTATGAATCCCTGCGAGCGGTCGGCTTGCCAGTTACGTATATGTATACGTATGCATACGTAAAAGTAAGTATAATACAACCTGAGTCTCAAAAGCACCAACGTTGCTCATGCCAAATCACTTGTTGTATTTCAACATTGTCAATCTGCGCCTGAACAAGGTATGAGCCTGGACCAGAATTGTTATAACCAGAATAATTATCAGCTGTTTTCTTAGGGAGTTCTTCGGAAGCCAGCACCCAAGGGAAACGGTAGGTAGCAAGACAAAACAGCACCATAGCAAATAGGCCCTTACAAGAGCCAGCAACAGTCGCCCCACATAGGCTAATCGGCTCGCCAATCAGAACACAGCACTCAGGTTCAAACTGAAAGAGGCTACGAAAGGTTGCCAGTACGAACTTCAGTAGTTCCTTTCCATTCTTTAGAGTGGAATAAATAGACTTATGACATGGTCTGACTTGACTTTGTATCAGCAATAATTCTCATTTTTATTGCATTGAGTTAACCACAGAGCATGAGTTAAAGTGTGCAATTTATACGATTTTAACATACCCGAGCGAATTCTGTCAATAATGTTTTCCATTGTGGAGGAAAGATAGTGATTGGACATACAGTTTCATTAACCAAACGTTCGTATTTCTTAATCTAGACATGTCTTCGACAAAAGGTTCTACAGTATAAATTACATAAAATCTAATTACGTAATACAAATCTAAGCATCTTAGTGGGACCAAAGTAATTGATGCTTGTTACCTTAGTGGCTCAAAATTTTTAGCTTATACTTTGTTTATCACACTTAGATTCAGAATTAAAACAATTTGAAACTTACGTTTGTAGGAATTATGTAATATACTTCGATAGCTCTTCGTATGTTTATTTGTACAATACAGTATCTTAGTAGAGAATGCCAGAAATGCTTAGATGAAAGCAACCAATGTTAGTATCTGTTAGAAGGAATTCGAAGGGGCAATAAAATAATTCACTTACTCAAGAGTTACAACTCCCTTGTGACTGTATGGATAGCCTAAGTTCGGAAAACCCGGGTTCGATTCTCAGTATTAGCTCATGTGGTAGATATTTCACGTAAAACTGTATGCCATATAGCCTCTGTTCCGAATAAACGCTAAATTCCAAATCAACCAACCAACCCATTCAAGAGCTATAACTTTATTTAAGTACCAAGCTTTTCCTGACTTCCTCTATTAAGGTGTAATATATATAAAAAAAGAAAAACATATTTTGTGAATATCTCAACACAAATCACTTACCAAATGTTTTATATGAATTATCGTATTGTACCGACCAAAAGCATGGGTGTAACTATGAGGCATTGAAGAGCTACTAGAAGCATTTCATTTTGAAGTATTACTACGGAGAAGAATGGAAAAATAAAAATCAAGGAAAATGAGAAAGTAATGGAAAAAGTCGTATTTCAGTAGATAGAAGTTATTCAAGAGACTGATTTCTGTAAGACAAGAAAACAAAGAGCTAAGCTACACAGTGAATGAGAATGCTGATGCTGAGAATATGCTATGTTGGTAGAATAGTTGGAAATTGGTAGTATATGCTATGAAGTTGAATATGGTGTCGAACCTTCAGATGATGTTGCAACATAAGAAAACATCAATAAAATATATATGATATAGTGAAGCAACATTGAGTAGTAACATAAACGATATAATGGAGAGAAGGAACTTCTCGCACAATATTAGAGTCTATATACAATTGTATCACTGCAATTATTAACTACAAGATGGTAACTCAAATGCAAACAAATATGCAAGACAGAGTTTCGATCTGAGCAAAGCAAATAAAAGATTTACGTATCGACAAACAGAAATTTCTGAACACATATGTAACACATGAACCTTAGATCTACTACTATTATTACTCTGAGAGCAAACTTTTAAGTATTTTTTTAAATGCAAGATATGTATTTTGATAGGTTTGTGCAAGGTGAAACAACAAGAATATATCATTAGGATTTAATTATAAAATTCCATGCTGCAATTAAGGTGGAACGCACTGGGATGAAGTGGGGTAATCCTCTTCATCATGATAATATTCTCGGCAACTAGTCTAGTGTTACAATGGCTGTAAATAATAACACCAGTTTTGAATTGCTTGAACATCCTCCTCATTCACCTACTACTGCTTCAATTATTACATATTCTCCTCAAAACTCAAAGAACACCAACGTGAATATCAATTTTCATTGTATGTTAATAAAGTGCTATGAAATGCTTCGGTGATTTGCAGAGGCGCGACAACTATTTTTCCAGGCAGCAGTAGAAAGTTCTGAAGATAAATGGGATAAATGTATCAATATTCAAGAAGATCACGTGGTAAAAATAGGTATAGTTAGATATTGTTGTTTTTGGTACGGAAATAGCCTAAGGTTGAGTATAGGGATCAACGATCAACACATGTCTATATGTATTTAAGTGTTCATCTACGTGCTGGTATAAAGAACTGTCTTTCCGTTATAACTGAACTGGCTTTTTGGATCAAAAGATCCAATATATTTCAATCAAAATCTTTAATGTACGCCTTATATCTCGAGAACTACATATAATGTAGCCAAACCCAAACTATCACGTAATTCAGTATGATGTGCTTATTTCGTTAAAAAAAAAAAAAAAACGAAAATTCGATTTAGGGGCCGTTCTAAAATTTTGTGGTTCCTGATCCAAAAACTAGTTATTGGCCAAAATCGCAATCTTTTGATCCATTTTTTGGATTGTTCCTAAAATTCTTGTTCAGAGGAAGACCACTTCCTTAAATATATTGAATATGTCTGTGTATACATTTTATCTTCCAAGTATGAATGACAAACAATCTCTAATTCTATTTCTTACACAAACTAGCTTTGATGTCAACGAGAACAGCGGTTTAGGCATCAAAACTAGGGTAAATATAGGACGGCAAAAATAAATTAGTTCAAGGAAAATGTACTCAAGACGATATAGTTAAAGAAAAAACAAAAGATTTCTCTTGACAGTATACAGAGAATGAAGAAACATAAGAACTTTCCTTTGTGTATCCAACAACCTCATGAATAAGACAAGAATAATAGATCTTAGTAATATTAGTGGTTCTTTGTTATTGTTATTATTATTATTTTCTCCCAACAAAATTCCTGAAGAAAAAAAAATAAGAAAATATTTGAAATGGGAAATTAATTAAGAAAGAGTACCCCTACTCCTTGTAGTTTTCTTCGGTGCAAGGACAGCTAGAGGCTTCCATCACACAGTGCCCTCCCCTCATCCGCCCCCGCCATACTTGAAAGTAATGAAATGCAATTAAGAGTCGATCCAGGGCATAATTAATTATTCGCTCTAGAACAGACAGCAGTAGGTGGGGGGAAAGACAAATTGGAGAGAAAGTAGGGGAAGAGAGAGTCTGCTACTGTGAGCCAAGTTCCAAATTATATATATGGAAGTAGATGTTGTAAGGTGGGTTGCAGCAAAACAAACTTGAAAGGGTAAGAAGATACGATGTAGGTCCCCAGAGAGTGATGGCGTAAAGCCTGCTCAAGTCTGTAAAGAAGGATGCAGTGCAATTAAGGAAAAAAAATAGACACAGAAATAGCACCACACTTGTTGTTTCCCCTTTAATACACACTGTGTGTGACTCTCTTCATTATTATGTGGCTGGTGTTTTTCTTCTTCTTTTTCTTCCTACTTTTTCTCTGTGAAAATATTCAAAATGTTATTAATTGTATTAATGAATATCTCGCTCGTTGATAGAGAGTATCAAATATTGGATTGTAATTATCTTCGTCATTATAAATTAACTCGCAACATTTCTGTACTGAAAGACTGGGGTCATGTGCTAATTTGCAGGAAGATTTTCTGTGCTAATGAATTGAAAATTTATCCTAGATCATTAGACAGCACTAGCAAATTCTTCTTCAGTGTTGAAAAATAGAGTATTTTATGTTCTTTTCGGGGGGGGGATTAAGGGAAAGCGTGTGTCTATGTGATGAAAGAAAGTTTTTGAGTGTGTTGTTTGTTTGAGGTAATCTTCTTGGAAGCCATTCAACGATAATACTTCATCCTTCACTGCAATCGTGATTTCTTTCGGATGGTTGTGGGTTTCAAGGTCAAGATTACAAATGCAACAATAATTAGTTTGGAAGAAGTTCGAGTTTTCCTGGAAATCCTTGTCTGAAATGTGCTTGCTTCTAGTCGTGAAAATACTAGCTTTCCATAAATTCTGGGTGTTTGTATCGCTGTCCCATTGAGATAAACAGTGTTAGAGGGCTGCATTAGTAACCGAGGTGATCCATTGATGTGACACTACAGTTTGACTACTTTCCTAGGAAAGAGGATGTACCGAGGAGTGAAATATCAGTTCGGGGTTCGAAAAGCATTACTTCGTAAATATAGATAACGTCGAGGTCTTTTGCAATACGTGTGTATCCTTTTTGTAGCTTAGATAATTCTTGTAGCATGATTATGTAACCTTTGGAATGATAATTGATAAGTTGATACCATATGTTGCCGTCTAGCATGAACATAGAAAATTATTTTCTTTACGTGTTATAACTGTTAAATCCGTGTGTGAATTTATACTTGTGATCGAAAAAGACAGTATGTAACCTGTACTAGGAAGATGTCTGTCTTGACAATGCCCTTAATTAGTTCTTTGAAATTAAATTTTCAACCTATACGTACCTTTAGATAGATAGTACACTTCTGGTTTGAGTGGAAGCTAGATACCACGTAACATAATTCAGATCTATTTTAATTAGGTTTGGGTTTTCTTGTAACTTTTAGAAGAATTGCATTTTATTTCTCATTTGGACAGCCTAGCTGTCGAAATCTGAGCAACTCTATAATTAATATCTATGCCGTGTTGTCAGCAAATGCGGTATTGAGTGTTTCGGATGTAATTAGAGCAACGGCTGCATAGATGGTGTTTAATGGCTGCGAAGTTCATAATCCCCGAGAAACTTCACTTGCGATTCATCGAATTGTGGGAATGATTGTTGTAAATTTTACTTGAAAGAATAGTTCTTGCAGAAAATGGCACGTACATGAATATGGCACGTACAGAATATAGGTTTTGTATGTAATTCCTGGAAGTACATTATTCATGAGGCACTAGAGGATGTAGTGTTGCAGGTATTTGTTGTGATCTTAAATACTTTCCAGGGAAATGAATTGTAGCTGAATATATCATATATCGTTTGGACAGATAGACTGACAACTTCTGACAGTTCCAACTACAACTGTCTTTGAAAGCTGCTGATGTGACCAAATTCAAGGATACTGTCATTTTCTATTGAACTATTTTAGGAAATTTGGAAACTTCTTGTGGTGCATTCAAGTTGCGAAGGAACAAATAAGTTTTAGGAAGATCTGTCGTATATTCGATGAATTACGTAATACTGATCTCATCAAGAGGCTAAATTGATCTTTGACCATGTCGCGAAGTTTTCTATGATTTATTTTCTGTAATAAAAAGAGTACTTGCTGAGCCTTGCATTAATTGTTCCTCACCAGGTTTCAAGTTGACAAATACCGAGAATTCTAGTTTGATGAATGCAGAGAATTTGGAATCCAAGATAGGTTTTTAAAATGAATTTCGAAGTATTTTTCTTGCTTCTCGACGTGATTTTTTAAAATACGGTAGAATGTTGTAAGCTGGGCCAGTCTGTTGCCAATCTTTTCGTGTCCACCGTTTTAGTGGTATGAAAAATCTAGTGCGGTGGTGCTCTCCAGTGAGAATGTAATATTGTTGTGGCGTAGTTGATAAAGCAGTATTGATTTGAAATTGAGGTTGGTAATTGCATTGACGATGTTTTCTGCAGTGCATAGTAGAGCTTAAGCATTCAAAATGGAATTAACCTGTAGATGATCTAGTTTTTGTGGGTGTTATTGATAGAAAGGTTGCTGATTAAGTTTTACAAATATTTGTACAGGATTATAATCTGAGTCAAGTGTGTTTATTGATTTCTAGGAGCAGGATGATAAGCAGCGATATTCATATAGAGAATCGTCTCCAGAACATCTGATCAACCGCGAGAACGTGAAAAGTGGTTCAGTTCCAACGGTGTACTTAATAAAACAGTTTCTAAAATCATGACTAAGTTATTGTTTATTTCGGAAATTCCGTAGACAATGCCTAGCACTAAGGTCTCTGACAAGGAAGACTCATGGTCCAAGGTCTTACAACGCAAGATCATCCGGAAGTATGTGAAAATGGTGGCTTGTATGTAGAATCACAGTGTTAGGCAATGAACATTTTCTTCCTGGCCAAAAGGTTTAATATAATGCTTCCATCGTGTAGAACTAATGTTCAATAAAGAACATACGAAAAATCTCAGAGAAATGTTTCTTAGTTACGGAAATATACAGTTTCAAATAATGGGAAAATGCGCTGCTTACGTCATGGAAGCAGGAAGAAGCTATTTGGCGTGACATGACATATCGGTTCCCCTCTCTGAGCAATGTTATGCTTTCATATTGCAGTTTCTTACTGTAAACTACAAACAAATTTTGTGAAATAGA
Organism: Thermobia domestica; assembly: GCF_964235325.1. Lineage (NCBI taxonomy): Eukaryota > Metazoa > Arthropoda > Insecta > Zygentoma > Lepismatidae > Thermobia > Thermobia domestica. The sequence continues at coordinate 148,888,163 of NC_137454.1, read as the reverse complement.
GAAAAGAAAATGACAAAATAAGTAAAATATTTACTATATGTAAAAATAACTTCTTAATAAGGATATTCGCCTAGTTTAACACACACTAAAAGTCATTTGTAATGTTTTATCATTTCAAATATTTTAGATATAACATGTTATATCAGCAAGATTATTTTATTATTGTATTAAAGCAGATATATTAGCAGTCTAACTACTACAACAATTCAAAATAAAAGCAAATTATTAGGAGACTGAGAATAATCAGACCACAATTCAGTAGCTACAAATGTAGTTTTTAGTTTCAAGTGCTTTGAAAGTTTATGTTCTATTGGTGCCTACACATTTTTCCCCACTATTAATTGTATAATTTGAAAATTTGTAGACATATATAGTATATTGTAAATTTAGTGAATCTCCATGCTATTATACTATGGCTACAAATATGTACTGTATCTGAACTGCTTGCACCAAACTATTGAATAGTGATGGCCTCTGTCTTACGTGATTCGACGCTTTAATGCTTGAAAATGAAATCTTTTAGTTTTACATCCCATGCTTATGTTTCGTAGGCGCTAAAGTAAAAAGACGGTTAATGAAAGTGAATGATGATTGAATTAGACTGAGAAGAAACGGGAGATCTTCAGCACGTGACCCGAGATTGACGCAAGGTTTCCTCGCACAAGAGGTGAAAACTCTATCTCTGAATCACTGAGCCCCTCTTTAATGCATGGATGGCATACGGAAGGATATTTGTTAGCGTTTATGGTAGGCATTTTTGCACATAGAAACCTATAAATAAACGCTGAAATAGTTGCAAATAGTATTTTATATGTAAGAATATAAAATCAAATAGGCCTATTTACTTTCTGTTATATTAATATGTACCTATTGGCTGTATTTTTATTATAACTTATTGTTTTATTTCTTCTTCTTCAGAAATCAATCATATTTCACGGAACAACAAACGAGAGCTGAAAGTACCCGACCAACCCGAAGCCAGCGACTCGGTGGGATGCGATTGGGGTCTGTCTGGAGACAAGCGGCTGGAGAACAAGTTGAACAAGTGAAAAAGACGCTCGTGGAAGACCTCGACCGAGAAGAAAGTATTATTGGTAAGTAAATTTCCATTCAGCATATAGCCTACTTTAGTATAAGTTTGATTACGAGTTTTTTTTTTCTGTTCTTATTGTTGCTGTTGTACTTAATTGTTATGATATACCCGTTTAATCGAATTGGTTTGCTGAAGTCCTTTTGGTGCATGTATCCCCAGTCTGGGATTGATAAGAGGTGAACGTACTGAATTTTGGATATTAACTAAGCATCGTGAAAAAATCGAAGACATCCTCTTTAACTTATGTTAGGTTTAGAAAAGTCCAGTCTGTGAAAACAGAAATGACAGTAACAAACGTGATGACCTTGCATCACTCACTAGGGATGATTCCATATCGGGACCAAGTACCTGAGTAAAGCCTATATATCGTCTGAAAGCCCTTGCCTTGAGAAGTACGAAACCGTTTTCAAATCACGGCAAACCCGCAAACTGACCCTATAAGGGCCATTTTTGTTGGTAATCGTGACCCTATGTATGGCATATACAACAAAAGTAGAAATGAATGTTACGATGCATCACGCATAAACGCCTGAGCCCATCACGTTCCTTTTTGGCTCATTCCTAGAACGTGAATCGAGCAAGGGTTTGATAATATCACTTTGCACCTAGATGTACCCATTTGGTCAGTGTTGCCAACGAATTGTAAATACAATGCGGCAGATGGTTTCTGTACCACTGGATGTATATCCATGAAACGTGGCATAAACATCATTCGTCACTAGAGAAATTATACTGTGGGCGTATTCCTCTCCCAAGGATCCCAGTTTGACAGTGTTGCCAACCAATTTTTAAAATGAGAAGTTTTAAAACAGGTTCCGTACGACGGGACGTTTATACACCAAACTTGGCAGAAACATCACATGATACTATAGCGAAAAGATGTTGAGTGTGACCGTCTTCCAACCAGTCTAGGTTGTCAGTGTTGCCAACCTATTTTAAACATCAGAATGCTCTGAATTGACAAGGCAGAATTATATCAATGGATTTTGCCCAATTATTTCAACCAAAACTCAGTTTCTGGTCGACTTCCTTTAGTCATATCGATCCTAAATTGATCACCAATTTTAAAAAAACATATCCAAGAGGAGAGCTATTGAAGAAATATACTATGTTAGAACATACAAAAAGATACTATCAACTTCACATTTTTACTTTCGAACAACGAAAGGAGAGAAGAAAGTATGGTGAGCGCGAAATAATCGGATTCGAAATTTTCAATGGATTTACATGTTTCATAGCCCATACATACCCAAAAATCGATTTTTCGACTCTGTCCGCCTGTTTGTCTGTTCGTTCTGATGTACATTCGTTTAGAGGCCATCGTTCAACGTATCGAGACCAAATTTTAAACTTAAGGTTTTTATGCGATTTTCCACAGGGATTTTTCGAATTTTCTTAATAATTCTAAAATAAAGGTAGTTTACTGAAGGGTGAAAATAAAAATTTGCAATCTTTTCAAAAACAGCCCTAACAGATTTTTTATATTTCATAAATAAATATTCCATAAATAAATATTTCATTAATAACTTGACAAAATGGGATAATTCATTTGTCCTGATAAAATGTAGTTTATTTTTCGGTCAGTTCTTTTCGGACGATTTTCTCTATAAAAAAACTCAGGCAATTCATATTTCATAATTAAATATTTAAGTAATAACCTGATAATATGTCATAGTTCATTTGTTCTGAAAATATATACGCAGGATAGTTTATTTTTAAGGATCAGATTTTTTGGACGATTATCTTAATGACATTTTTGTTTATATTTCATAAATAAATATTTAATTTACAACCTGACAATATGGTATAATTCATTAGTCCTGAAAAATGTACGAGGAGTAATTTATTCTTGGCAGTGAGTTTTTTTTTTCAATTTTCTCGAAATTAATTCAGGGAAAATTTGTTCGTATTTCATAAACAAATATTTCATTAATAACTCTATAATGTGTAAATTATTCTTTACGAATAAATTCATTCTTGAGGTAAGTTTCTTTTCAGACTACTTTCTCAAAAAATAAATAAATAAATAAATAAAATATATAAATAAACAGGCCATTTTGTTCACACTTCATGAATAATATTTAATTATTATTCCTATAATGTTTCATAAGTACCTTCTATGAGAATATCCACAAACGGTAGTTAACTTTTGGAGTGAGTTTTTTTGACAGATTTCTGAAATACGACTGTTGAGCTTTTGTTATTTTACATATAAATGTTTCATTAATAACCACAATAACGTACGGTATGCCAAGTTATTAGATCGAAATCCGGACGTCGACATACATAATTATATCTACACTTAGCTCATTATAATAATAAACGTGTTAGCATGAGGGCAATTTAGAATATAATCTCATAACGAATTTAACCATTTTATTGAGGTAGAGCAATAATTTGTTAAGATGGTAATGTCTTAGTTGGATAAATGAAAACTAGAGACATCAGACTAAGTAAATTATCCAAAACTGGTGCTGTGGCCTTATGACAAAAAATAATAATGACTGTCATATTAAATTAGGAGTTAGATTTTGATGTGAATGAAATTGGTAATGAAGTCGAATAATGGAAGTGTTTTATGAATTCGTAACCAGCATGTATTCACCAAGATTTTGATCAAAGAAGACAAAATGAAAAATGAAATCTTTAAGTTTAACGCCCCACGATTATGCCGGTTAGACTAAAGGAGACAGTGATGATGAGTAATGAATGAAATGGTGGAATGAAGAAAGTGGGAGGAAACGGGAGAACCCCGAGAAAACCCACGAACACGATGTTTATCCACCACAAAGTCCACACTGCGCGAGCTGTCGAACCAGGAACCCCAAGCACCGGAGGTGAACGCTCTACCACTGAGCCACCGCGCCCCCTTGATCAAAGAAGAATTAAGAGGTGGAACCTTCTTCTGTGATGGTCACTTCAAAACTCTCTCGACCCCCCTACTCTCCCTACTCTTTTTGTCCACCTATCTTTTCTTTCTAGTTTTTGGTAGCGTCATTTCTTCCGCTTACAATTACATTTTCAAGAATTTCTTCATGACTCGAAGTAGGAAGTGTTTGTGATTGAGTTGACACCTTGCTGCATAACATAAATTATATTTCCTATTAAAAAGAATGTTTTTTATCCAGACATAGTTTTGAGTTGTTACGAGACTTCCTTAATTGTTCTAAACAAGTGAACGACCTAACAGCACCAGATTGGAAATTGAGTTTTTATTTCCGTTTAGAATAATGAAAATTTACAAAATATTAATATCAAGGTTAGTAAAATATTATTTACCCTTTACCAATTAATATCAGTCATATTACAATAATATAGCCTATACATAAGTCATTTTCTTATGGAAAAATCTACAAGGGGTAGTTTATTTTGGGGAGTAAGTTTTCTTTGAGCGAAATTTTCCGAAAACGCCTTATAAATCTGTTCGTCTTTCACAAGTAAAAGGTTTCATCAATAAGCGCAGCACAACATAATTTACAATAGTTTAAGGAATTCAAACAAGAAAATTTAGTGGTGACCCGTACGTTTTATTTATTTTAGTCTGTAGTTCGGCAATTGTTGTTTTCAAGTTCATCTGCTTTATTATTCTGCTAGTGCTGCTTCTCCAGGCTCAAAATTTCACTAAAAAGCATTGTTTATATTCTATAGGTTACTGACTTTTCTCCTAGATTCTAGATGTAGAAGTAATGTGCGGAGTGAGTCGGAAGTCAGGTCGCGGTTGTGACACAGAAAGGCCGATGGTTGGAGTTCACATTGCCTATAGAAGATGTTTAGAGTGGAGTACTTTAAAACACAAATGACAACTACAGTTGCCACGTTGGAATCCACCATCTTGAATATCGCTTTATTTCTTTTAAATAGTAAGGTCGTCATGCAATACCTGCTTTATATATCTTTTTTTTCGCGAGAGTGCAATGTCGCTTCGTTGTATCACTTACCATTTACTAATTATTACCTGTTTTTCTCCTGGTAACTCCCTACAAATCATGTTCAAAACCGTCACTCTGTTCAACAATGGTGCGTGTCACACGCTTCTTCCACTCCTCATGCACAACTAACAATCTCTGGACACACGGCACCATGGGCATCCTTAGTTAACTATACCTAATGCTGTTATTTCCGGATTTTGACGGTGTACGCCATGGCCTTATGGTGACTTCATACGTAGGAGTCAAAATGCGTGGGATCCGGAGAGGTTAGTGGCCACTTCACCGAATCTTGACACCCAATCCACTTCCCGAGACACTATTAATCCAGGTAGTTCCGTACGTTTCGTCTGTAATAGGAAGGGGTTCTATCCTGCTGAAAGAACGTTGGGCAAATTGACAGTGGATATCCGGCAAACTGACGGAGGGATCTATTCATCTAGCAGCCGCAAACATTTGTCGGCGTTCAGTATGCCGTAAATGAAAAATGAACCAACGATCATCGTGCAAAATTTACCATAACCTTTTCGTCACCAACCGTCTCTGGTATATCAATCTAATACGGGTTGCTGTCAACCCAGTATGGTAGTTTTGGGTCTTCACTTTTACTTTACGTCAAAGCACGATTCGTTGGAGAACAGCACTTCAAGTGGAAATCCGGGTTGGTTGTCACTTCTTCTTTCAACCATTCGTCACCGATATTCTGGATCATCCTCTGTCATATGCTGGTACATCTTGAGTTTGTATAGACATGACTTGTTATCGAAAGTATCTTCTTTATGAACGTTTGAATCACTCCACATTCCTGGGATAAACGCGTGCTACGTTGGGTGGAGGCTTTTGCTCACGACAGTAGTTACCTGATCTGTAGACGTTTTCAGACGTCTACTGCGAAATTACCAGCCACAGATCTTGTCTCTCCGAATCTGTTGATGAGCGTTGGCACACCATTGTGGGAAATAGGTTTTCTATCGGAATGTAGGACATTAAACTATACAGTCATCACATGCGAGCTGCAAATTCCACATGTCAAGGTTAACTCCAGACGTTCCTTGATCGTAAGCAGCATTATTTAGTCAGTGACGCCTCCAAAGATAAAACAGTCCACAATTAATGAATGTTTAGTGAAAGAACAAAATGTCCTGTGGCATTGTTCAGCTAGTGACACCTACAAAATGAAGCAAGTCATAATTGTGAACATTAGTGATACGACGGTCAGCTGTATTGCACTTATACGAAAAACTGCATATAAATCCTTTGTTGCATTTTGACCTTACTATTCAATAAATGAAAGTGAAATTTAAGATACTGTTCTCCAATATTGCGGCCTTGGTTGTCACTTAAAGATTGTAACAGCCCACCAACATCATCTATGGGAAATTTGGACTCCCAATCCAACAGTCTTCCTCTGTCAAAACTATCACCTGGCTTTTGGCCCACCCTGTATAATTACCTCCAAAACACTTGTGATCGAATCTCACGCTCTGTTTTTCTATTTTGCACCAAAGTAGTCCGGCGACAGGTGTTTTCGGTATGCAACCTAGCCTACTGCGCTTGTTGATCAGATCGAATTAATATCAACAAATAAACCTTCTTCCATTCATTTGATATCTTCGATTCGTTGTGTTCTATCAGTAGGCGACTCAGTCGAAGTTCTGTTTAAACAGTGACGTCAGTTCAACTAAATCGATTACAAATCTACTAAGCGAAAACGCGCTACTTGTACAGTTACTCTCCTTAATAGTGGAAATCACACTCCTTTTGCATATATCAAACAGCGAATTTGTTCACTTACGAAATACAATTGTTATTTTGTGAATACCCTGTATGTTTTGTTTGTTTGTTTGTTTGTTTGTTTGTTTGATTCAGTGTATGCAAAATAATCAAACTTGTTATAATTCATTATTTTTATCCTTACAGTAATTAAATCGACCACTTATTTTGTTAACCCTTCTCTTCTTTAGATGTGTTGTCAAGTGTGCACGCCTTGTCAGTCCTGAACATCTTGCACAACGCCTTGACGCTGTACAAAAGAGTGGTGGGGAGCAAGCAGCAGTGTTCACCCAGCCAGAGGTGAGCAGGTGAGACAGGGGCGGGTCAACCAAATGTGCATTTGTCACTGTCTAATGTACGTGAGTACTAGAAGAAATAAATCAAAAACAGAAAACCATAAGATTACAATAATATGTAAACTTTTGAGATGTTAGATGTTTTCATTGTTGTTGTTTTAGTTTCAATATTTCGGTATCTAAAAAAAATCATTATCCTTGCCTTTTACATTCTGATTGTTATTAATAATTATATTTATGTTATTGTTATCCATTATGTCTACTCAAAATCAACTCAACTCCTCGGTAGTGACGGCCCTTCAAACATCACATCAGTGAAAAGGAAAAATGTTATCCCTATAGGGCCTAAAGCTGTGGATAGAAACCATGACTATTTATTGTATTCAAGAATAGGAACGTTAATCTTATATTAATCTTTCCACGAAAATATCTCGAGAAGGGTTGAACATAAATGAATCAAACAAAAACTCAAGTACAAAATGCCATGGGGCACATCGAATGGTATTGTCGCGATGCCCAAGGGCCGCCTTTCATTGGGGGCCCAGGGACCAACTTTAAAATATTAAATTGAAATATGAAGCAAATGATACCTAGATTGATATAAAATATTAAATTGAAATATGAAGCAAATGATACCTAGATTGATAGATCTTTGAAAACTAAAAAGCGTTGTGGCAAAAGGTTTTTCATATCGGTCACCGTATTCAAAATGGCAGCTAAGGCATGGTGCCTGCATCAGATGAAACGTCCAGTGCCACTAATATAAAAACAGTTGGAGATAAATGAACTGAATAAAACTGGTATAGGAAATCACAAAGTGTATTCATCATTCCACGGCTTGAGAATAATGCAATGGAGAAAAAATGATTAAACTATAAGTGGCATAGGCCTAGTGCAAAAGAGTAAAAGAGTTTCCTTCATTTATCTTTAACCGTATTCATTCTATGGGCACTGGACGTTTTATGTGATACAGGTACTATGCCCATGTGGTCATTTTGAAGACGGTGACCCATAAGAACAATCTTTCGCCACAGCACTCTTTGCTTTTTAAAGGCATATCGAACGAGGTGTCACTCGTCCCATGTTTCTATTTAAAATTTTGAAGTTGGGCCCTGGGATCCCATGAAAGGCGGACCTGGGAAGTACTGCGACAATACTATTTGATGAGCTCTATGACATATTCTATTGGAGTTTTTGTTCGGTTCATTTGTGTTCAACTGTTTTCTTATTACTAGTATTGTACGTTTTATCTGATACAGGCCACATGTCTTAGCGGCCATTTTGAATACGGTGACCGATATGAAAAATGTTTTGCCACAACGCTTTTTAGTTTTTAAAGATCTATCAATCTAGGTATCATTCGCTTCATATTTCAATTTAGTATTTTAAAGTTGGTCCCTGGGCTCCCATGAAAGGCGGCCCTGGGGGCACCGCGACAATACCATTCGATGTGCCCCATGGCATTTTGTATTTGAGTTTTTGTTTGATTCATTTATGTTCAATAGTTTTCATATTTGTGGTACAAGACATTTTATCTGATACAGGCAACATGTCTAGGCGGCCATTTTGAATACGGTGACCGATACGAAAAATCTTTGCCACAACGGTTTTTAGTCTTTAGAGATCTATCGAACCAATTATCACTTGCCCCATGTTTCCATTTAAAATTTTGAAGTTGGGCCCTGGGCCTCCATGAAGCGCGGACGATGTGCCCCATGGCATTTCCTATTTGAGATTTTATTCGGTTCATTTATGTTCAACCCTTCTCGAGATATTTCCGTGGAAAGATTAAATTTGGTCACCCTGTATATATACACTATGTGATCAAAAGTATCCCGACACCCCCCAAAACATACGTTTTTCACATTAGGTGCATTGTGCTGCTACCTACTGCCAGGTACTCACATCAACGACCTCGGTAGTCATTAGACATTATAAGAAAGCAGAATAGGGCGCTCCGCGGAACTCACGGACCTTGAACGTGGTCAGGTGATTGCGTGTCACTTGTGTCAGAAGTCTGTACGCAAGATTTCCACACTCCTAAACGTCCCTAGGTCCACTGTGTCTGATGTGATAGTGAAGTGGAAACGTGAAGGGACACGTACAGCACAAAAGAGTACAGGTCGACCTCGTCTGTTGACTGACAGAGACCACAGACAGTTGAAGAGGGTCGTAAGTTGTAATAGGCAGACATCTATCCAGACCATCACACAGGAATTCCAAACTGCATCAGGATCCACTCCAAGTACTATGGCAGTTAGGCGTGGGGTAAGAAAACTTGCATTTAATGATCGAGCGGTTGTTTATAAGCCACACATCACGGAGATAAATGCCAAACGACGCCTCCCTTGGTATAAGGAGCGTAAACATTGGACGATTGAACAGTGGGAAAAGGTTGTGTGGAATGACGAATCACGGTACACAATGTGGCGATCCGATGGTACGGTATGGGTATGGAGAATGCCCGGTGAACGTCATCTGTCAGCATGTGTAGTGCCAACAGTAAAATTCGGAGATGGTGGTGTTGTGGTGCGGATCGTGTTTTTTTTTTTTTTTTTTTTTTTTTTGAGGAAGTTTGCACCCTTTGTTGTTTTTCGTGGCACTCTCACAGCGCAGGCCTACATTGATGTTTTAAGCACCTTCTTGCTTCCCACTCTTGAAGAGGAATTCGGAAATGGTGATTGCATCTTTCAACACGATCGAGTACCTGTTCATACTGGACAGCCTGTGGAGGAGTGGCTAGACGACAATAACATCCATGTAATGGACTGGTCTGCACAGAGTCCTGACTTGAATCCTATAGAACACCTTTGGGATGTTTTCGAACGCCGACTTCGTGCCAGGCCTCACCGTCCAACATCGATACCTCTCCTCAGTTCAGCACTCCGTGAAGAATGGGCTGCCATTCCCCAAGAAACCTTCCAGCACCTGATTGAAAGTATGCCTGCGAGAGTGGAAGCTGTCATCAAGGCTAAGGGTGGGCCAACACCATATTGAATACCAGCAATACCGATGGAGGGTGCTACGAACTTGTAAGTCATTTTCAGCCAGGTGTCCGGATACTTTTGATCACATAGTATATATATATATATATATATATATATATATATATATATATATATATATATATATATATATATATATATATATATGTGTGTGTGTGTGTGTGTGTGTGTGTGTGTGTGTGTGTGTGTGTGTGACGGCTGTCCAGAAAGTAACAGACGTTTTGAAATATTTGTATTATATACATTTGAAGGGTACATTCTTAAACTATTTTTCCACATAATCGCCATGCAAATTAAGGTACTTATCATACCGTGGCACTAGTTTTTCAATACCATCGCGGCAGAGATCTGCCGCCTGCGCTTTCAACCACTGATTTAAATCGGCATTCAGTTCGGCGTCAGTATCTAAGTATTGTGTAGTGAACCATGTCTTCATCGCTGGGAAGAGGTGATAGTCACTCGGCGCCAAATCCGGACTGTGTGGTGGGTGACAGAACAGCTCCCATCCAAATCCATCAGGAGCTGTCTGGTACGCTTGGCCATGTGTGGACGTGCATTGTTGTGAAAAAACAACACATTCGCGAATTAGAAGTTTTCCTGGGAATCATGCACCTTAACTTTCTCAGTGTTTCACAATACCTCTCTGAGGTAACTGTTGTGAAACGTTCAAGAAAATCAACAAGAAGCACTCCCTGAGGTTCCCAGAACTCAATAGTCATCTTTCTTGCTGATAGCATTTGCAAACACTTCCTTGGTTCCTTCGGAGAATGTATGTGTCCTCATTCCATCTACCGGTGTTTTGTTTCACAATTGACATACTTCACCAAAGTCTTGTCCCCATAATCTTCGAAGGAAGTCAGTGATGCAGCCATTCTCAGTTTTTGGTGGTCTTACGTTAGGATTTTCAGAACCCACCTAGCACAGCATTTGTTGTAACTGAGCGTTTCCACCAGAATTTCATGCACCAAACTCTATGAAATTTGGGGGAAAATGTTCAGCAACCCGACGATTTGCATGAATTTTGTCGCCGAATTTTGCCACACCAGTTCATCAGACACAAGACTAGACCTAGCTGTGGCGGTCCTTATCGTGAACATTGGAACGGCCATTTGTAAAATCAATGCACCATTGCCACAGTCGGCCTTCACTCATAATTCTATGTCTGTACCAGGGGCGTCATTTAAGAAGGCAGAGAGGGGCATTTGCCCCCCCTGAGTTTGAGATGCATATAGATTTTATCAATAGAATAGTAGTAAATCAATAAAAAACGCGAAATTTTACTTATATCAAGTAGTCTGCCCCCCCCCCCCCAAGTAAAATCTGAAATGACGCTGCTGGTCTGTACATGCACACAGTTGGCGATGGACTTCAATTGGCTTGCGGCTTTTTGCCAACAAAAACCTAATCAGAGAACGCATCTCAGAAGAGGCGGGATTTTCTATTGCAGCTCAAATTGTAACACGTCACATAAAGCACAGTAAGAGAATCACAGTCCTCACGCTACAATAGCTGGATTGCGTACTGAGTGTGACAACATTCTGACACCAAGATGGCGACTGATATTATGCTACCACTAAAATAATACAGACCCCAATGTAATTTACTGCTATGTCTCAACCTCTGACAAACCTGAAACAACTAATTCTCAAGAACTAGTAGATAGTGACTATTCTTGTTGAATATTCACAGAAGGAACACTCTGTTGGGCAAATTAACCGTGTGAAGAACTGTATCTAATTGATGCAAAGCGGAAAAACAACAGAAACACATGCTCAGTCTCTCTTGCATGTATGCCCATCGAATGATGAGTCTAGCCGTATGGAAATTGTCGAAATTTATGAATATCACAGAGAAGTTTATTGTTAACACAAATCTTGTAATGCCAGTTCAGTGCATGACCCGAAATTGAATATATATATATATATATATATATATATATATATATATATATATATATATATATATATATATACAAAGCATTTCATATGTAAATATTAAATAACTCCATGTCAATTCAATATTAATTGAGCTTCCAGTTGCTTTAACCCTTTGGGGATCCTATGGTACAATTTGTATCATACGCGTTTTTCATGGTACATTGCGTTATTTCTCTTCTATTTGAGCTTTTTCGTCCGGTTTTTTTTTTTTTTTTGTTTTTGTTTTGTTTTCCAAGTCCAGAGGCCTTGTAGAAGACATTACGTATGGTTTCAGACCGTCCTGCGTCCAGACATAGGAGGTGATGACGTCATAAGTCAAAAATTTCTTTTCTCATTTTCTAAGCCTATGTTCAATATTTTTTGGCGGGCTTATTTTTCTACGTAGAAGATTGAAATTTTGCACAAACATTCAGTCCACCAAGTAGTATTTACCAGATTTTTTGTTCCGATGTCAGTGTTAAAACAGGGGGGGGGGAACCAGAGAAGCAAAGGGTTAAAAAAGGGATTTTTTACCCCCAAAAACCCCTTTTTCGTCATTTTCCCGCCTCACATACATGATAGGACCATGTGAGTCATACCGTCTGAAAGGCAGTTCCATTCTGAAGAGAACGACGGTCGAATTATTATTCTAGGGTGATTAGGGCCGTCTCAGTGAATTTTTATCCAAATATACTTCTGTATAGGGTAAAAGTGGGGCATGGTAGGGAATTTTTTTCTGGCGGGCCTATTTTTTCACGTAGAAGATTGAAATTTTGCACAAACATTCAGTCCACCGAGTAGTATTTACCAAAAGTTTTTTTCGATTTCTGCGTAAAAACAGGGGGAGTCCAGAGGGGCAAAAGTTGAAAAAAGGGAAATTTTGTCCCAAAAAATCCCTTTTTTCAGGAATTTCCAGCGTTAGATACATGATGGAGACATGTGAATGGTACCGCCTGAAAGACGAAGAGAATGATTGGCGGATTATAGTCCTAGGGTAATTAGGGATGTCTCAGGATTTTTTTCCCGGAGATCATAGTGTTTTATGGTATTTTGGGGCATTGTGGGAAAGCCAGATCTATTCTGAAGAGAATGAGGTATGAACCATGATCCTAGGATAAATAGTGACGATACAGTAGCTGCTTGACTGAAAGTCTAAAAAATAGCTCAAAAAGCCAGGATCCTTTAAGGGTTAAAGACACAGAATCATGTTATATGCTTCATGAAGTAAAACTTCCACTATTACTGCAAGTTTCATTGTATTAACACTGTTAAGTTTTAACTTAAGAATTTACTCATTGGAGAAAGTGTATTCGAAAATTAAATTGTCTCATTTCAACAGAGGCATCTATGATTGAAAATAATAGACGTAAGTCTTACGAATAAAAGTATTAAGAAGTGACTTGGTACGTTTGCTACGAAATGTGTAACGTTTTTTTTTTTTTCTGGACATGCTTTAATTTTCCTTCAGACAAATGTTATAGTCGAGAAAGGATTTTTTTAAAAATCTTTGGTTCTTTAGCATCTTCATATTACAAAACCATTGTGTTCACTTTAGACGACAAAGCAGTTGAGCAAAAACATTATTTTTTCCATCTGGTTCTGGAGAATTCTCATTAATGTGTGTAACGTTTGTTACTTGTGTTTCAACTTTCATATCACTAAAATGTAATGCAAGAATCATAAATATTTTTAGTTTTGAACTTTAAACTACACAGGCTGGATAAAAAGTAGTGGCAACATTATTCTCACGTCAGAGGACCGTGTCTCAGTACTACAAGAAATCTCAGTATTACTGATAAGGGAATCTGAGGCGATGAAGTATGCCAAGTGGTAACGACTGTAATGTTATTTAATCAAAAGCAGAATTGCCGTGAAGTATAGGAAGAAAGTGAAATCCATAACAATCGGAAAGACGAAAGTGAAATCGGAAAGACGAACAACGTGCATAGATCAAGATTTAAGTAGCATGTGGGTGCAGCACAGAACAATGATTTCAAAGACTTCGTGACGACCTTCTTTTCAAAATGAAGGAACTACTTCGTGAGAAACACTATGATACAAGAGAAACCATCATCCGTGCCATATGGTAGTCCCTGCGGGAAATCCACAAAGATTGACGCGATAACGATGTACGACGCTTCTTACACGTGTGCCAAAAGGTGATAGAGATGGGAGGCGATTACATTGAAGGAATGTAACAACTAACAGGTGTTCTTCTATACATAAAACCAGGTGCGAAATATAGCAGTTACCGTTACATTACTCCTACTACTACTTATAATAATAATAATAATAATAATAATAATAATAATAATAATAATACTTCCTTACACCATATATATATATATATATATATATATATATATATATATATATATATATATATATATATATATATATATATATATATATAAACAAGGTAATAAATTGGATATTTTCAAAATATTAATTACTTGAAACAATAAAAGATAATGTTAATGAAATTATCCAAATGAAAAACGTTATGTAGCGTAATTTGAGAGGATGTGTACTACTTACTATTACAGTGGTCCAACTACTTTTATTATATCCAGGTACCAAGGTCGTATTAAATATATATACACGTATATATATCGCGATGGCTAGATAAAGTACAGTTAACTATTAAATGTGTCGAATGCAAATGTCCCTAGAAAGCCTTTGCGTAAATTGAGGTAGGCTTTATCACATTATTTTCATCCAGTACAAAAATCTGCATGACTCCTTGGAGAGCCTGGCTCTTTGGTTCCCCTATTAATTCCGCCTATGACTGAACTCTGTAATCGTACGTTAAATATTCATCTGAAAATCTAATTTCCATGAACTTTTTTTTTTTTAATAAATCGTCTGAAAATGTTTTACGCAGAGATGCAAATAACCACTCGCCAAGGGCGAATACTTCATCGGTGCTCGCGAGTTTGAAATATCACTATTATTTATTTCAAAGGTAAGTAAATGATTTCTATTGTCAGATGTGGGCTAGTAGCTTTTTTTCTTGCTCTAGTAAAATTTTGTTGCTTATTTGCATCCCTGATTTTACGGTAATGGGTGCCTATTTTTTTTAGACCACTGATTTCTATGGCAAGTTATTTTACCGTCGTCTTTTATATGAACTGAAATTTTACTGATGTTATTTTAATTTATTTATTCCACATGTCTAATTAAATACATTTTGCTTTTCAAAATAAATTTGTATTATAGAGAAATTTAATATTTTTTTTTAATGTAAATGATTACTAAATACGAATTGTTGCATCCAGCCTTCTGTCGGGGGCGCACCTATGCGGATTGTCCACCGCGTCCGCCCCCCCCCCCTTTCAAAATAAAAAAAACTTTGTAACTTAACATACATTTCTATACTGTCTTGATAAAGCTATACTTGTTTTCGTAGAGAAATGATTGGTGTAGCTTAATACTTTGATTTTACACTACATCTCCACTCATTAAAAAAAAATAAATAAATAAAAACAATCTACTTCTAATTTATTCTTTCTGAGAATATAGAGGGCCAAACTGAAAAATTACTTATCGTTTTTTCGGATGCACAATAACACCGGTTCAGTACTACATAAAAATTGTATCGTGTAGTATTGAAAATGAAATCTTTGAGTTTTACGTCCCACGATTATGCCGGTTAGGCTAAAGGAGACGGTGATAATGAGAAATGAATGAAAGGGTGGAATGAAGAAAGTGGGAGGAAACGGGAGAACTCCGAAAAAACCCACGCACACGGTGTTTTCTTGTAGTATTGAATCTCCATAAAACACATTGGACCCCTCCCAACAAAAACTTTCTGGGTGCGTGCCTACTCTGTTTACACTATAGGTAGATTAAAATCGTATGTAATTAAAAAGCACTAATTCTTTCATTGTCCTATTAATAAACAGCCAAGTACTTTCATGTTCGGTGTCATCATTATCCGTTTACAAAATAATCTAATTGAACAAATACAGTTTAAATTGGAATTAAATCGCCACAATATATTACTGTATGAATACACACAAATGTTAATGCACAAATCTAAATATGGTCTTGGCCTTTGTCTTATTTGAAAATAATTAACTTGAAACAATACAGTTTTTAAGTTGCAATTAAATCGTCACAATATATTACTGTATGAATATACACAAATGTTAATGCACAAATCTAAATATGGTCTTGGCCTTTGTCTTATTTGAAAATAATTAACTTGAAACAATACAGTTTTTAAGTTGCAATTAAATCGTCACAATATATTACTGTATGAATATACACAAATGTTAATGCACAAATCTAAATATGGTCATGGCCTTTGTCTTATATGAAAATAATTAACTTGAAACAATACAGTTTTTAAGTTGCAATTAAATCGTCACAATATATTACTGTATGAATACACACAAATGTTAATGTACAAATCTAAATATGGTCATAGCCTTTGTCCTATTTTGAAATAATTAAATTAAAATAATAAGTTTTAGCTGCAATTAAATTGTCTCAATACTTTTAAATCTGCAAATTGCTTGGACGATAGTGACATCTATTGGCCTCAGACAGGCAGCACAATTAGTGATACCTATTAGCTTTATTTTGTACTATTAGATATTAGTGTTACACACAGTCTGACATATTTATTTATTTTATTTTATTTTATTTTTTGATTGCACATAGGACAAAAATCACTAGGCTATATTGCATATATAATTTCCGGAAGTAAGGTACATTTAAATATATTGAAGGTGAAATTGTTAAAATTTCAATTCATTTTAAAAGCAAACAATAAATAATTTTCCATATAAATTAATAGGCTAAAGAACAAGATAGGGCAAGTATACAACACCATAAAACATTTACACAAAAATTTTATATTTTTTTTTATTTTTTTAAAAAACTAAATAAAAAGTGATAGAGTATTTGATTTGCATAACAAAAAAAAGTTAGTAGTCTCTGTCATGTTGTAAATTGTGTTTCATTGTCTCCAACTGTATAATCCAATTTTCTCTACCTATATGGAATTTAATTGTTATTTGAAACACTCTCTTGATTAAACAATGGCCGCTAGCTGCTACAAGTTCTGATTCACAATTGTTGCTGATAGTGATGGACATTTTCAGTGATTGTTCCAAGTTCCCCCTTCCTACTTTTCCGTTTTCACGGCTTCAAATGAGGGAAACAAAAAATTGGAGGATTGGCGTTCTGCTATTGTTAATAGCAAATAACCGTATGAGTGTTGTGTGTAACAAACACATTCGTTAATGTGGAAATGATGCCATTTACATCATCCGCTGTATAACGGTGACCAAATTGGTTATTTCAATGGTCTGTATGTGTGTGTGTGTGTGTGTGTTCGTCTATGTTTCTACTACATTCAGTAACAAAGAATAATTCAGATTTTATATTGCTAATGACCTGTTGTGAACTCATCACAGATTGCTAGATTCATATTCCATGCTCGCTGTACTATTCTAATATTTTTTATTCGTTATCTCATACACACACACACACTTCATGAAAGCAAATATTGCATTTTCCACAAATTATTCTAATGATATCCTGATACTACCTTCAAAGTACTGTTCTAACTTTAAAAATTAGAATTTTAATTTTAAAAAACCACAATTATTATGTACAAAGAGCGTGACAAAATTAAAGTAACAAAAATTTTGCAGTTCCGTGTGTAAAATTAGAAACTCGTGGCCCTATATTATTTGTTCCTAATGTTACTAATACTGTATAATATTTTATGTGTGCTAATGGCTGATGCTCTACGCAAGTGTGCACGATCTTGGGTTCGCGCTTAGACGGCTCAGCACTGTACAGAAGGAACTACAACAGGTTTAACACATGAGTAATATAACAATAGCAAATAAACGTTCATTAATGTATGTTAAACACATTTGGGAATCGAACTTAATAGCAACTTATATCATAACACCTAGTGCACAATCGATTTTGTGATATACCTAGATAGAATGCTTGTCTCGCCCAGTTTGTCGCCTTAGATGCGATATTTTCATAATGCTGTAGGCAGAAATGAGATTCCTGGAAAAAGAAGATATGCTGGAAATGCTACTGGAGTATCGTAGTTCTATTTACAAAAATGCTATATGTGTGTATTTTAGGTACATTAACGATTCAGCAAGGGAAAGAGTTGTATCCGATCGAACCCACATTTACAGAACTGTAAAGTATGGGATCAGTTTTACTATTAGTAGTGCAGTTGCACTGTACATAACGTGCGTTTGATGGAAGAACAGAGTAGCAACAGTATAGAAGAAATGTGTTTGTTCGACGTTAGAGTTTACGACAGTTGAAAATGCCTCATCGGCGAATACGAGATCGACACCAGCAGGTTTCAACGTTTGACTACGACAACATTGCAACGTATCGACATTGTACATTATCACTCCGCGAATGAAATGTTACTGTAGTGATATGGGTATAGGAAGGATAAAGACACCAACTCAACACTAGAGACTGAACGAACAATCACTTTTTCTGAATTCCTATTGTAGATTGAGTAATCATGTCACTAAAACAGCCATTCAAACGTTCCAAAGTGTTGTCATAGTGACCAGTGTCCGTACATACGGTTCGATGTCGTCTGAAAGGACAGAAGATGTTTTCACTGAGGTTCCACTTCTCTGCATACAATTTGCGTCTACACTGACACGGTACCTGGAACATCTCCCGTGGTTGATTAAACTGGCCAGATTAATCTTCTGGTCTGCTCACATCCATATCTGGCGATAGAACGCGGTTGAGTCATGCACCCATATCGCCACACCAGCCTTTCGCCGAGCAATCGTGTCATTATATTTCGTTCCTGATCACGTCTAACTAATGAGCCACCATTACGTTGTTGAGATGATGAAGTCTGTCCTTGTCTCACTACTGCAGTTGTGACAGGGTCATTTGGTACAGGGCCACACGAGCACGTGTAACATGCAGTCTAATAAAGTTTCTGAATGGACACAATGTTCCACTACTTTATTGGCCCTCTCCTATTGAACACAGGACTCTCACAATAGACTTCATATTTGCTTCTACAATATTTGAACTCTAGACCGCGTAACGAAACTACATGAATTCTAAAATCGTAATAAGACATTTAACGTAATTTCTTCTCTATACCTCTTCGTAAAATAAATAATTTGCCTTTGAAGGAGTAGTCATTCAAACAAGGGAAATAACTTAGTTTTAACTCCGATAGAACCTCTCCGCATTGCTCGGAAGGTACCGAGACTCCGAAACGAGCCAACGGGCATATATGTTGTCTATGCACAATAGGAAGCAGGACGTCGTGGAGCAACTGTTTATATGAGCTTATAGGATTGATATCCTGTACGATTATCTTTTCTGTTTTGTTTATTAACGTAATATGTGTCATTTGAGTGATGGTGATGCCTACAGAGTAAATGGTTAATAACAAAGGGGACCTAAATCTGGTCACTGATTAATCCGCATAATTATTATGAAAATCCAATTTTACATGTTCATTTAATATGTAATGGCACTTAAATTGCAGCATAAATTCCTTGGGACATAAATGCAAATGAATATTTATATTTCAAATTTGAGCATTATCCGAAAATTCCGGGCATTCGGAGGTTGCAGAATTTTTCAATTACGCTCGCAGTTACTGTCATTATATCACTATCGCATTGTATGGTATTATAATGATCAGTGCCCGCAAGTTCAGGCATTTATTTTGAGTGAATTAGGAAACAAAATGGGATTTATAATATGACAAATAGGCACTTAAGAGTCAAATAAAACTATTATTTTCTGTTGTTTAGACATTATACAACGCGTGACAGTTTTCTTTTTTCTTACTAAAAAAATATTAAAATAAAAAAAATGGGCAAAATAAAGCAGTTCTTTCTGTTATTTAGACATTTTACAACATACAGTTTTCATTACTTATATATAAAGCAAATAGGGCTATAGGGCTATTATTTCTTCTGCAAGAAGAGGCACAATAAAGCTGTTACATTCTAAAATTCAGACATTATGGAACGCATTACAATTTAACATTTTTGATATATGTTGGCTGCACATAATCATAATATGCTTCTTCAAGTCATCAACAGTCAGAGTTGATCGGCTGTCAAAAGTTAACCTACCCATTTATTTTTCCAAAAAAAAAAAAAAAAAAAGTGTATCTTTGTAAAACTAATGATAATTTTAGCGAAACTAAAGTAAACCAAAGATAAACTAACGATGAAGATATAAAAATATACATTCATTAGGTGGGCGGGAGAGAACAACTTCATAGACGTGAAAATGATCTTTCCACTTCAACTGAAATAACTAGGGCATATGTGAATGAACTTATTGTAGATAGACTCATTTCAAGGTGTCCCACGTTTAACTATTAAGAACATAACAAACATTGTAACATTTTTTAAAATCTCGTTAGTAGTCAAAACATTTTTACAGTTCTCAGGAATAGCCGATCCCTTCCTCCAGGCACTTTCGTTAGCTGGTCAACTATTTCCTAAAAGATCTGCAAGGATGTAGCAAGAGATTCGCTTCTTTTCTCTAATTTCGTAATCTCCTCTAGCAACTTACCTGTTCAGGGTTTACTAGCAAAAATCTGTTCAGGGTTTTGTACCTTGAATGAAGAATATCGCTTCTAATGCTTTGTTGATTTAACTTGGTTGTTTCTTCTTTCTTTATCACAAGGTGTAGAAAAATAGTTATTGCGGAACGTTTCTAAATTGATCAAAACTTCTCTTCGTTTAAATGCCGACTTGAGAAACAATGGCCGCACGAATAAACATTACGTTAACTTCAACATAATCGGCCTAGAATTAAGGGCGCCACAATTATGTAAAGAAGCTGAACCTGGAAACAATGTTATAGATAAATACATATCGACCAACAGGAACATTTTAATCCAAAATGTCGTTTTGATATTTACACACGCTCCATGTCGAAAACGAGGACTCATAATCTGAAACTCTTGTACCAAAATGTAAAATATTTATTTTTATAAAGGCATTTGACAAAATAGATGTTTCCTTCAAGAAACTACCGATACAGGTAACTTTTCTAAAAAATGACCAAATTTTCGGGCACTAATTATGACACTTTAAATAAAGAATTGTCAACAGATGACGTGTTATTGTAATGGAACAAGTGCTCGGTATTTAATGCAGAGAATCTAGTGATAATCTAGACATAAATTAAATATACGATAAATAATGGGAAA
This sequence comes from Thermobia domestica, assembly GCF_964235325.1. Taxonomy (NCBI): domain Eukaryota; kingdom Metazoa; phylum Arthropoda; class Insecta; order Zygentoma; family Lepismatidae; genus Thermobia; species Thermobia domestica. The sequence continues at coordinate 148,866,940 of NC_137454.1, read as the reverse complement.
CCCTGGAAAGAAAGAATCCTAAACTCTGAAAATGTCCCTTCTCAGACCTCCTTCTATTTAAATCATAGCGGTTTGTAAGAACTCTATGTAGATTGTACTAGGTATTAGTGAAAATGTAATTTGAAACACTGGCCACTGTATCATTAGAAAGAGTGATGTCTATTTACTCGATGATAAGAAATAATAAGCAATATTAATGTAATAAATTCGATCTCGATGATCATTAACGTTTCAGTCTGTTTCCTGTTTTCAGAAAAACCAACAAATAGATAATATAGAGCAGATAGAACAATATGACGTAGTCAAAGTAGTGGTGACAGACCAGAAACAACAACTACAATATTGTAATATACCACGTGCTTGTGTTTATTAACATTACACGTGCGTACTAAAACAGCAACCACGTGTATTTACGATGGAGTACTACACCTCACGTTGGATTACTACAAGAAGCAAGCGATGGACCACTAGCACCATCTACAAGTCACATGGCGACAAGGGAGCAGTAGCGCCACCACCTCCCGGGGCGCCTATATAACGAAGAGGATTCAACGGACAGTCACCAGTCTGTGATCGGTCACCCCACCTCTAGCTTGCCTGGAGCTCTAGGAGAAACCCAACTTCAAAGCCTCTAGTCTGATCCTTGACTCTAAGCTTCCCTTCCACCTTACTAAGCTTGCTTGGAGCTCTATAGAGACCCTGTTCTAAGGCTGTAAGGTCCCTTGGGCTACCTTTTCTCTACCTCGCATTAGAGAAAGTTATATTGTAATATTTCCGTATATACTATTGTATTTTATTCGGAGATTTTTATAATAAACCGGAGTAGTGGTTCCAGACTCTGATTTACTCAACCTAGTCCCTTACAAAAGGAATAATTTCACAATATGCTCTGAGTCAGTAATTTCATAGGTATTGGCTTTTACTTTCCCCTGTGTCATTGCTCCAAGGTGTTCTCAGGCATCATTTATTGACCTGTTGAATATTACTAAGTTGATAGTATGGAAAAATGAGTATTTTTATATATGTTTGTATATCATAAATAATACTAACATAATTCTTTCGGTGTTCTCAACAGGTGGCGACATTGTAGTTATCACTGTCTTCAACTGCTGGCTGCAAGAGCCTTGTTATTTATGGTAGAAGGTCCTGCTGTGCAAGCTCAGCTTGCTCAAGAGCCACAGCTTCGAATCTTAGCAGCGGCCTTGGATTCCACACATGATCCCGTAAGTATAGAAATATTATCAGAAAAATGCATGAATAGTTCTTTCACATTGTACGGCTTATTTTCATTTTTGAACGTGGAAAAATATTTACACGTAATAATCTAATTAGATTTCTTCATAGATGGCAATCAGAAATCTCAAATGCCTTTCATTATTATTTTGAAATATAATAATTTGAATAAAATTGTAACAATTATATTAAATAAATTTATGAAATAATTGCGAAAAAATAATTAAGCCAGCAGGAAATATATTTCGATAGTAGAACCAAAGGAAGAGGTAGAAAACCACCTATCAACGGCATGATATCTAGTGTTACTGTCTGCTTTTCTACGACATCCAATGATATTACACCTTATTTGTATAGTATGTCGTCCAGTTGTATAAATGTTCAGCGTTGTCCTTGTGTGTTAGAGAAGAAACACCTCATCTAGTTCTTTTCCATGTGGTAAGGTGCCAAGAACCGACGATACGTTGCCACGTTGAATAGCAATAGATATGCGTTGAATTAGGAAAGATGTTGAACGAATTTTGAAATTGTTTCTTGTTCGTTAGGATTTTGTTTTCTATTTTTGTACACTTTGTCTCATCCACAAAGTAGCTGTGTAAAAATTTTACATATGAAATACGCAGTCTTTTCTTTTAAAGAATTTTGGAACAACCTGCCAATCTTAATCAAGTTTCCGTTTAAATAAGATCATAATTTTGTGTACACTATCGAACATTGGTATCTGCACAATCGTACTCAAATTAATAACAAAAATACGATATGTAGTTATTTTATATTTTTCCTATATATATATATATATATATATATATATATATATATATATATATATATATATATATATATATATATATATATATATATATATATATATATATATTCAGTGAATTTACGATGTTATTTTTTCAGTACACAACTTCTAGAATATAATGTTCGAAATGAGGTTATAAAAATATTCTCACTTCTATTTTGTGATTTTCAAGATTCAAAAAAGAAAGCATAGCACCGGTACCTACTTGAAAAGAATAAAAATAATATGGCTTCCATCGGCTTCATCTCAATTATCTGCCAATAGTAACAGATTACTTGCACCACTAGCAGATCCAGAAGGGAAATTTGCAGTGGTGTTCATCTCCTAGACAATGAACATGGGCTCGAAATGCATTTCAAGATGAATGGTGAGTTGTGGAGTTCATTTAGTTGTGGGGGCCACGGTGGCTCAGTGGTAGAGCGTTCACCTCCGGTGCTTGGGGTCTCTGGTTCGATCCCAGCTCGCACCGTGTGGACCTTGTGGTGGACAAACACCGTGCTCGTGGGTTTTCTCGGGGTTCTCCCGTTTCCTCCCACTTTATTCACTTCATTCATTACTCATAATCACCGTCTCCTTTAGCCTAACCGGCATAACCGTGGGACGTAAAACTTAAAGATTTCATTTCATTTTTATATTTTATTAATGGAAAGAAATCTAAAACACACTTATTTTTTATCTATCTAGATAGAATCATACTTGCAGCGTTATATTATTACTTTAGATAAGAATAAGAAAAACATATCTAACAGAATGAAATTATATATAAAACTAAGTAATGGCTGTTCCTTTGACGAAAAGTAAAAAAGTAAGTATTACAAATAATGGCTGCTCCTTTGATTAAAAAATAAAAAGGTGCACTTGATAAAGATTCGTACCTGGATCAGCTGATTGGTAGATCAGTACGTTACTCACTATGCTACATACTCGAGTGCTTGTTTTCTTACTATACACTTTAAATATTCAGCTTGTAATTTTTGCTTCTGTCGCCATACCATATAACAATTTATCTGCTTTCCCTGCTTATCACACTGTTCGTGTTATTTGTTGTGTAAATTACATACGCAAACGTAATGGGCCTTATGCAGAGTCGCTCAGACGCATGATTAGTGCCATACTAAAGAGTTCGACTAACATATGGTTCTTGACGTAGTCAGACCATTAGTATGACGCTAATCATACGTCAAAACAACTCTGCATAAGGCCCAATATGTTTTGTTGTTTTACCAGAATCAACAGCTTTAAAAGATTTTTAAGGTCAATTACATATTTTCCATCGCTTTAAGTGACAAAAGATACTATCCCGCACAAAACATACATAAACTTATGTGACAGATAATACCAAACAACTGACAATCTATTTTAATCAAATTTGTTTAGTGATCGACTTTTTATTTAAACTGTAATCATAGGGATATCATTAATACCTTTTTACAATTGAGATGGACGAACCTACAAATTATATCCAAGAGTTAGCACCTAGGAATATGCTATTTGTGGATGGCACCGTGCTAGTGAGCGAGACCAAGGCAAGTGAAATTAGATGCCTGGAGAGGAGCATTGGAGAGCAAAGGGCTTAGAATTAGTAGAACTAAGACAGAATATTTACTTCGTCCTTTCAGGAAAAATGTAATTGAGAATACAAGAATACAAGGGCAATCCAAATGAAATCGACCAATTTCCAGGTCAAAGGTTGCTGACAAAATTTAAATATTTTTAATTTGTTTATGTAAGATTGTACAACATTCAGGGAGTTGAAAACGAGTATTCATTTATTTTTTAGCCATGCTGGTTTGTTTATAGCAGCCATTTTGAATAGGAGCGTGTGCGTATTTTGCACTTTTCACAGGATTCCGTTAAACGCTGTACCTTTTTAGGCTTTAAAGATAATGAGTTCAAACCAAAACCTTATGAAAGATAATGTAATGGACAACATTCTGTGTCCTGTGCACATGAGACGTACTTTAGAACGTCGAAAAAAGCTATGAACATTGAGGTTGGAAACCTAGAAATGACCATTTTGGAACGTATAGTTTGAAACGAAATAAATGAGACTCACCTTTAATTTTTTTGTCTACATAGAGATTAGATAGTAAACCAGGGCCCAAATAAGTTTTAGATCTGAGAACCATTTACTTGATTTTTTGGGAATTTTTAAACATTGCGAATTTTCGAAAATCGAGTTTTCACCATGAAATATCTCGGGAAGGACACAAGTGAAAAATCTCAAATTTGCACATAATAGACGATAGTTGACAGTAATAAGTGGGTAAAATTGCATCAATGAGACTTGAGTAGTTTTTGAGTTATTAATAGTTGCTATGATGTGAAATTCGCGATTTTAAACAACTAAACAGATGTATAGGTTTTGTGTTGAAATATCTCAGGCATACAATTTATCTAAGTTTCATCACTAGTGCAGGCAAACAGCAAGAAATGTGAGATATGCTACGTGTAAAAGAATTATCAATACCAGATCATATCATGGATTTGTACCTGAGACGCAAACACAAATTAGATGTCACGCATACTCAGAATCAGATTAATATACTGATTGCAGTACTTCAGTACTTCCAGAACATAGCATGTTATCATTTGCACCTAATGATACCATAGCCTGTATTTACGCGGAGAAAAGGTGGATTGGGAGAATTGAAGACATCAGTCAGGAAAATAACGATCTTTTTGTTCACGTTTTCCATCCCCATGGCTCAGGCAGAAACCTCTTTTAAATGATCTACGAATGACAAAGTATGAGTGTCAATCACTAAGGTTTTCGGAAAACTCACATCTACAGAGTTCACAACTCCTACAGGTTGTACTTTCAATATCAGTACCAAACTATGTACACAAATTAGTCAATTGTTTACCTCACTACTATCTTAACAGCAGCGGTATAGGCAGAAAAGAAATAACAGACGTGTTTCGTTTTTAGTGCTAAATATGATTCATAAATTAAACACACTTGACCCATTTAACATTAAAATCATATTATTTTGACTTTTGCTACAAAGTTTATATCTACGCCTCGTGGAGCTTCATGATATTAAGTCCCAGTGAAGAAAAACATATAACTCAGAAACTACTCAAGTCTCAGTGATGCAATTTTACCCTCTTGTTACTGCACAACTAATACTCTAGTTCGTGCAAATTTGAGATTGTTCACTTATGTCCTTCTTGAGATATTTGATGGTGAAAATACATGATTTTCGAAAATTCACAATGTTTAAAAATTTCAAAAAACTCAATCATATGGTTCTCAGATCTGAAACTTGTTTGGGACGTTGTCCATTATCTAGTCTCTATGTAGATAAAACCCAGAAGGTGAGTCTAATTTATTTCGTTTCAAACTGTACTTTCTAAAATGGCCATTTCTAGGTTTCCAACCTCAATGTTCAGAGCTTTTTTTCTCGACGTTCTAAAGTACGTCTCAATGTACACAGAACATAGAATGTTGTCCATTCCATTCGACCCTACCGGAGGAGAGCAGTGGCCACGGGCCTTCTCTCAAGTGGCGACTTGCACGTGCTATTGGGTGTGGGAAGAGATACCGAGTGTCTCAACACGTTCGTGATACCTCAAAACGCTGAAAAGAGATAGTCCCGTATTGCTAGAATGATGCTACCGAGAGGGAAGTGTAGGATTCCTGCCTACAGGGGGACTGACCGGAAGTGGGGGAGGGACCAATCCCAGGAATCTGGGTAACGGCTGTCACCCTGTGGAAGGGAAGAAACTGTAGGATATGGGCCGGCACCAAACTCAAATGGTGACTTAACACGTACCATTCGATCCGGGATGAGATGCAAAGCATCTCGACGTGTGCGTGGTATCTCTACACGCGAAGTCGGTTGCCAGTTGAACGATAGAGGTAGGCAGGGCTGGGACGCGAGCCCCCTTGGGCATTGCCTGAAGTTCCCGGATTGGGTTGGACTCTGCCGGGCTTTGATTATACCGTGGGATTCGGTAGCATATTGGAGCTAATCCCAGGAACCTGCGTAACGGTGAACATGTGCGGGAGGTGAGCTTGCCTTGAAAAGCTAGGGCACCATGCCTGCAGAATATGGTAGGGCCTGACTCGCTAGTAGGAAGGCCTCCATCAGTAGGTTAACTGGTAGGCACCCAGGACTTCGGTCTGGACGCGCAGTGGGCGTATGCCACTCCCTCAGAGAATGGATGTTACATCGCTTAAGCAAGTCAGGAATAGGTGACAAACCCTGGCGGTGCACCTTGTGCACGAGGACTCAGGTCCAGTCACGAGCAACTACGGGCGGGGTGCCTTGTTTGGTGGTACTCGTCAATTAAAGAGACCGAAAGGTCGTGGGCATGCTCTCCATGCATGCAATTAAGCGTGGAATTGTAGACCACTATCATCAACGTATCCATTCCATTATCTTTCATATGGTTTTGGTTTGAACTCATTACCTTTAAAACCTAAACAGATACAGCGTTTAACGGAATCCTCTAAAAGTTCAAAATACGTTCAATCGCCTATACAAAATGACCGCTGCGACAAAACCAGCGAGGCTAAAAAAAAAAAAAATAATAATAAAATAAAAAATAAAAATAAAAAATAAATGAATACCCATTTTCAACTCCCTGAATGTGGTACAAACATAGGTAAAAAATTAATTTTAAAAAACTTAATTTTGTTAGCAACCGTCAAAGATCAATTTCATTTGTATTATCCCACAATTGGACGAAAAGGATGTGGTAATGATAAATAAATTCAAGTACTTGAGATCAATTCTGCAGGAAAATGCAGGAATAGAAGATGTAAGGGATGAAATGGAGATAAATGGTAGTAGTGTTGTGTGGCCATAGGATGCCAATACGCCTTAAAGGAAATGTTTACAAAACAATAGTGAGACCTGCCTTATTATACACAGTGGAATGTTGGACGACAAAGAAGAGAGAGAGGAACAGAAGCTGCATGTTGCAGAGATGAAGATGCTGCGGTGGATGTGTGGAGTGACGCGGAAGGACAAAATTAAGATTGAAGTGATCCGGAGAAGAGTAAAGGTGATTCCAGCAGTAGAAAAACTGCAAGAAAGTAGACTGAGATGGTTTGGGCATTTAAGAAGACCTTTAGAATTCTTAGCTCACCGACTAGATGCTATAGGAGTGAGTGAGAAACTAGCACGAGGCCGGCCAAAGAAGTAGTGGGGAGATTGTGTTAAGAACGATATGGTACAGTGTGATGTCACACCATATGTGACACAGGATAGAAACAGGTGAAGAACAACAATCCGAAAATCCGATCGCAGCTGTGAAAGAAAAAGCTTAGAAGGAGGAGCAAACCAACAAAATATGAATATATTACTATTAAACACATTCGAAATAATTATTTTTTTTTGTAACTACACAGGTTAAGGAACAATTACTATCAGTGTTACCATAGTCCTAGCTCTGAAGAGGGCTGAAAAATAGTACCAAATTGAAACAAAATGGCTGAATTCATTATTTTATACCAGTGTAATACATGGCTCTATAACACGAAACTAAAAGATATAAAATTCTAGAACACTCCTTCCCCCCGTTTCAAGAGTCCAAATCAAGAAACTGCTCTTGTTAAAAATTACTTTTTAAAAACATTTAAATAGGAGGACCCCGAACAACTGTGGAAGTTGATGAAACTTTTCTCGCACGTAGGAAGTATAACAGAGGTCGCAAATTAAAAGGGAAAACAGTTATCATCTTCGGTATGTATTGTAAGGAAACCAGACGCGCCTCTATATCAAAGTGACCAATAAACCAAAACGGTATTATGGCCAATTGGCCATATATAAAAAAATATATAAAAACGAGTAATAAAGGATATTGAACAGAATATTCAAAACTTGATTCAAAACAGAATATTCAAAACGTGTGTGTGAGTCTTTTTTTTTTTAAGATTTCAAACTAAAATTTCCATCACAGTGTTTCTTTCTCGTCTCCTTCATGCGCGGCGCGGACGCGCCCATTTAGCGTCATTTTTTTCCCGAATTGTTCAAATTACGAATTTTCCACACAAAGTTCGTAGCGTTATGCGGTGCAACGTCACAGAATGAATGTTCAACATTTGTTAAGAGTCCAACACACAGTATGAGTAACGTAAGATGTAGGAAATGTCTTACCGACACTTTTGAAGATGTGACTAGTATTTGTTAAATGGTGCTGAATTGGGTAGAATTGTACCAACTTTTTTACAAATGGGGCTGAAAATGCCAGCGTGGTAGGGACAATTGTACCAAGTGTGGCAACACTGTTTACTTTGAAGTATGTGCAAAACGTTAATTTTTTAGCTATAGACTAGGAGCTAATAAAGTAAATATTGCGTTATGAAGTAACTTAGTAATGGGAACCAGAAAGTTTAAATCCAGAAAAATCTTTTGGTTCAACGATTACAACCGTGTGTTCCATAAATTCCAATAGAACCGAATGAAACATTACTTTCACTCCTTGACTGTAGTCAGAAAACAGCCGGAAGACAGATTCTCGAGGTAAGGTAGTTGTGATCAGATAGAGACATCTTGTACCGTTAAGTTGTATAGTCTATACGTATAATCTTAGCAAACTTCAATAAATTAGAGACATGTAGAAAATAAGTTGCTTGATGGTTGGGCAACTGAGCACACACAGATACACAGATGTACTAGACAGATACACAATGATCAAAAGTCAATTAATAACGTTTCTTCTCTTAAATAATCATAATACTTCATAAGTAGAACATAGGATTAGGCTTCTTTAATGAACTCGTCAATACATAAAATGGGTTAACTGCTGTATCGCCGGACCAATTTTAGAAAATTTACCAAATGAATTGGAGAATTTATTTTGGTTTGTGAGGAAGAGTGAGTGAAAGTAAGGTGAGGGAAATAGCTGAAGTTAAGAAAATACTTGTTGTTGTTAGTTGTTTTTGATGTTGTAAGCAGCACTATATATCGAGACGGAAGGGACTAAACAGGCGAACAGTTTATCGTAAATATGGAAACGAATTGAAACTACAGAAAAGAAGAGGAACATTAATCAAACCTAATCGAATTTAACCTAATTTAGTACTTTTTGGTACTTTTTTGGATGGCATTTAGTATCTCCCCAAAAGCTGTGCAATACATAAGCCGTGCATTTTATGACATATGAAGCGTTTTCCCCTATCCTCGTTTATGAATATACCCACCACCTTCTCCCTATGGTTACACCTCACTCTACTGCTCAGATCCCCTGCTACGCTTCTCCTCTGACTCGGTTTGATAGCATTCGTGCTTTTTAGTGGCCACCTAGCACAAATTGGCGTGTTTATGCACTGGTTTTTATGTCATACGTCCATAGTAGAACAATAATCACTACCAAGTGAGCCTGGGTCACAACGTAGTATTTTGGGGGAGAAATTAAATAATATTCCGGTTTTTTTTTTCGATTTTCGTGTGGCCCGACGATACAGTAGTAATGCCCAAAAATATAAATAATTTACTTATATATAATTTAATGATTTGTGTTTTTCTTTCATAGTGTAAATGTGCATGTCTAAATAGCCTACGTGTCAACAGAAACAAATCGACACTAGATATTTTCTGATCTCGACTGTAGTCAGAGAAGAGTCAGAACAGAAAATTAATATTACCCATCAGACGTGATTTGTGGTAGTCTCATCTCGAAAAGGTGTGGTCAAAATGCTTTCTCATCTTAAAAAGTGTATACGACTATGCCTGTCTTGAATGACCTCTTTTGGTCTCGTATTTTATTTTATTTTTTATTTTTTTTTAAAAAAAAAACAATCCTGTCTCGACTAGTCTCGTGGACAACACTACAGAAGATTTTTAAATAAGCATGTTCCGAGTAGGTTCAGGTGTCTTATTTAATATAATACCAGTGGTTTTAATCAGTGGAGTTTGCATAAAAATGTTTCACTTCCGGACACCAGTATGATATTTTGCACAGTGCTTATGTGCATATAAAAATTTAAAAATGGGAGACAATTGATCAGAGGTCATGCACCCTGTCGTCTTGTCAACATGACCGCCTTGTGAAGAGATAGATCTGTTTAAATGACCATACATCTTCATTACCTATCATAATATCGTAATATTTCAATACACCATTTGATAAATCTTGAATTAAGTTATACAAAAATGAATCATAACTTTTCTGTAAGACGAACGGTTAATCAGTTACAGTGGCGAATATTTCGAATAGGGTGGTGTACTTGTAAACATTTCAGGAAGACGCTCTCTAAAACGATGTTCGAGCCATATTATGGGCAAAATTGAAGATGGCTGTCAAAATGGCTGCTGCAAAAATTTGCTATAAATGACTACAAATATTGCTGTGTGATATATCATTTCCTAGGTTTTCGCGACAGAAAATTCATTTGTGACCTCGTAATTGCAATCCAACCACGAGAAGTAGCTCAAACCATCATGGAAACCGAGATGCTGGCTATACGTGAATTTTTTCTCGCCTGTTGATACGTCAGTTGCTTGCAAGCAGCATTTCAATGAGATAGCGTGTAGTGCTCGCGTCAGTTTTTCAGTGCAACTACCTGCGAGTATGGATACGACCGGTAACCAAATCTCAGTCGTTACAGTGGAAGCATTCCTCGTCACCAAGACCAAATAAGGTCCCCAAGTGCGCAGCAACATCAAAGTGATGCTAACTGCTTTCTTTGACTCCCGCGGTGTGGTCCACCACGAGTAGATCCCACAGGGTCAAACAATCACCAAAAAGCACTACAGGGATATCCTACGTCGTCTACGTTATGCTGTGCGGCGTAAAAGACCAGACTTGTGGTCAAGAGGTGTGGCCTTCACGACAATGCTCCAGCACATTCCTTACATGTGATTCTGACTTTTCTTGGAGAAACACCAGGCTCCTGCGCATCGACAGGCTTCTTACTCTCCTGATATGGCCTCCTACGACTTCTGGCTATTCCCCAAACTCAAGAGGCTATTGAAAGGAACGTGCTTTAAGAACAGAGAGAACATTATGCAGCAATAACAGACGAGCTCAACTTCATTCCGAAAGAGGCCTTTCCTGCATGCTTCCAACAATGGCGACACCGCTAGGAGAAGCGTGTGGAGTCCCAAAGGACATACTTTTAGGGTGATTAGGTATCCAACGCTTCATGTGTGCCAGTTTTTTTTTTTTTTTTTTTTTTTTTTTTTTTTTTTTTTTTTAGCCAAATGTCGGATATTTTTCTAACAGACAACGTATATTAGAGTGTGAGATAATTTTTCTCATGCTTTCGGTTCAAAGATATCATTGCTGTTGGTTACTCAGAAGTTTGCAAACATTCAAGATGGCTCCAAAACTGATTCAATTTATGGAAAATTCTGCAATCAAAAGCAATAATAGCACAGTTTCCTTATGGAAATTACCTGAACATATCGTTAACGGTACATACCATTTTCCTCTGAATCCTCTCCCTTACACAGAGGTGGATTCGATCCCAGCTCAAATTTCCAAAATCTTGCCTTAAGTGACAGACAGTTTCATATTATACTATTTGAAAGGTCTTGAATTTAACTACAAAGAAGGTTATTTAACATTTTTGTCACACGACTTACAGTTAGAAATTATCGCGGCAGCAATTTGAAAGCAAGTGAAAAACAAGAAACATATCTCTAATGGCTGTGTTTTAATCTCCACATTGAGCCTCACAGCTACAAAACAAAGTACAATTTAAGTTAAATATTACTCATTGACAACGATTGCACATCCTCGGGTCACCTTGTGTATGGTACTTTATTTCTCGGTAACTACTAATCGAATCTAAACCAAATTTCATGGGCAAATAGCCCTTAATCTAGGGAATAAAATTGCTATATTTGGTATCCGGACAGGCTCGTCTCATCTTGATTTGTATGTGTCAGAGATGGAGTGGGCCAATGGGTCGTGGATCAAGATTTGAATGAGTCGTGGGTCAACAGGACGTGACCCACTGCGATCCACTCTGACCGACCCACCATGACTCAGTCTGACCCACCGACCCACTCTGCTCAGTGCATTGTAGACAGCATCTTCTGAACATTGGTGAATTTGTCTACGGTTTACTTTCAATGCCTCAATTTTCTTCCTTTCTCATTTGTTTCTATTTACTTACCTGAAATGAGTATATCTAACAAGTAGATGAAAAAAAAACATTAGGCACTTTTGGATATTGATATTTGTAATTGTAATAGTAACAATATGACTTACTACTTGGCTTTCTAGACAGTCGAATTTTACACTATTTTACCCCTTTACACTGGCCTGCTGTATCTTGATTTGAAACTTTCAAATGTCATCCTATTTTCCACTCAAAATTATCTGTAATTCAACAAGAAAATAAATATATATGATAATTACGCTCGTAAATTGATATTCATCGTAATATGGCCCATGACAAAGAGTTGCCATTCTATATCGTAAAAGTCAGATCCACTGGTATTGTAACAGAGCGGTGTTTGAGCGATTGACCGTAGAAATCCAAACTCCGATTAATGATACTTTCACAGCCTTCTTTCATCACAAGTGTAAACCTTTATTGAGTTAAGAGGAGGCCGTGGATCATGAGTCAGAGTTGATGATGATGTGTTTTGGTGGGTGACGGGTCAGAGTGGGTCATGATGGATGGTGAATCAGAGTGGGTCATGATAGGTCGTGGGTAAGAGTAAGTCATGAGTTAAGTTTTCATTGACTCACGCCATCTCTGGATGTGATACTTTGTTTCTCGATAACTACTGGCCGGATCTGAACGAAATTCAGTGGGTAAGTAGTCCATTGCCTAAGAACTAAAGATTGTTATATTTGGTGATCGGGCTATGCCAGGGATAGGCTCGGCTCGACAACAGAGGATGTGTTCCACAGCTTTACATATTTTTTTTCTACCGGCAGCTTTTGAGTTCAGTTCACCTCGCTTTGTTTAGTTGATAGCTTACTTACTTATTGGACAATAATGACAAATACATTAACTTATCCGTTTTTTCTGTCCTTCCTCTATAATTCCCCTATGCACGGTGCTGAAGAAAACTCCTATAATAATAATTAGTATGGCTGAGTTTGGAATATGGAACATTCTGACTGTGAAGATCAAACGTAATTACTCACACAGTGATACCAACTTGAAACTTTACAAAGCCCCATCTTGAGAGGAAAAAAATCCATTTTGCTCTTCAATTTCCCATGTTACACTAATTACAAAAATTTAAAAACTTACAAAATATGGATCAAAATATGAGTTATTTATCTGTAAGCCTCGATCTGCTATATTTATGAATAAGAATTATCCTTAGTTGAAAGAAAGAATTGAAAATGTGGACGAAAACGAGTACATTTTATTGTCAGAATTTGATATTGTTCTCACGGCTTTGAGTCATCATTTTCTACTCTACGCAATTACAGAGTATAACAGAAACACTTTATTCTCCTCTGAAGAATCTACAGTCATTACATGTGGGAAGTTTCTTCTCGTTTGCTTTTTTTACTTTCTTCCGTTCATTATTGTCTTTCCTTTGAATACCAGAACACAATTTACGTTTCTTGATGCTTTCTTTTTTGGAAGATACCAAATCACTCTATAAAATCACTTCCGTACTAGTATACAGTGCCAAATTTACGTATAAGCTAAACAAGATATAGTTTATGGCCCCATCTTTCTTGGGAACCACAAAATCTAAAGTAAAAACTAGATATACATTTCCCAAGTGATATAAGAAAATCAATAAATGAAATAAAATTCACATATAAGTAGCAACATTGCTTCCTGTTGTGTACGCTTCTTCGATAATGGGTAAGTAATGGGGCTCCTTCTGCTAGTCCACTTCCTAAATTATCTTCAACAGCTTAGGGCTCCACTAAATTTAAATCCGACGACTCTGCTAGTATGCATTTTTTCGGTAACAAAATTTGACGATTAAAACTGGTTTCAAACTTATTGAAGACTCAGTTTACTTCTCGACCACAGAGAATATTGTTGGCGTTGGTGAAGTATGAAAAATCCCACATATGCTGCTAATTTCGAGGAAAATTCCCATTATCCCGTTTTTGAGAAATTAGCATTAAAAATCCCACAAAATGTGATTTTCCCCAAAGGTTGGCATCACTGATTTACTCACGCTCCCACAAGGAAGGGTCACGCAGTGGCTCCGCTGAGATCCGAACGAGACAATTGTATTTGCATTTGATTTGTTATAACTTGATGAATCCCAAAGATATATGTGCCACCGGGTGGAATATCGTGAGTTACAACATATTTTGTAATGTAAGAACTACAAAAAAAAAAAAAAAAAAAAATTACCTGGCAGAATAGTTTGAACCGAGTCATTTGTTCGGAAACGGTTGGGTAATTGGAAAACTCAGCCAACACGTATCCCATCATTTTCAACGACAAACTTTTAGGAGTAAAAAACTTTTGTCCCAGGGTCCCCCGCAGGGTCTCAGACGGGATCCAACTTAAAATTTTCAAATGGCAAGGTGAGTAAAGCGGCACATCATTTGAAAGCTGTTGTAAAATGAAAGAAAATGCAAGTCTCGACTCTCTACAACAACCCTGTGCAAAATGGCGACGGGTCAAAGTGTAAACAAATCTTAATTGAAAAGTCCATGGTCACCCCTATAAATCGGAAACAGTGAGACAAATGTGAAAACAGGAAAGGAAGTGTGGCATTATTTTCAAAGTACAACGATTTAAGTTAACGCGTCTTGTCCCAGGGTTCCCACATGGTCCCAGGTGGGGTCCAACTAAAAAGTTTCAAATGGCAAGAGAGATACGACATCGTTTGAAAGCTCTTGTTAAGTGAAAGAAGATGAAACAAGTCTCGACTTTCTACGACAACCCTGTCCAAAATTGCGGGGGTCAAAATGTAAACAAAAGCTTAATTAAAAATATATGGCCACCTTGAATCCAAGATGGCCGCTTAAATCCTATATCCAGTGGCATATTTAGGGGGGGTTCCGGGCTTAAGCCCCCCCGAAATCTTACTTACTATAGAAAAGTATATGAAGTATCTTCCAGAATTTTCACATTTTCAGGCAAAGCCCCTCCCCCCCCCGAAAGTTAGCAAAGCTCCTCCCGAAACAAAATCGTAAATACGCCACTGCCTATATCGAAAGGATAAGCATACCAAACTGCTGAAGCTAGAAAAACAAATTTGGCATTAATGTTGGTTAGTAAGTGACTAAAATATGCAAAATGATCAAAAACGCGACATCTTTAGTTCAAAATGCCGCATTATGTATCGAACGCATATCCAGCTCACACCACTGGTGTTGGAGAAGCGAACATTTATGGTTAATGGTAGATATCCACAAAATATCAGAGAGTATAATTTGTAATCCAATATGGCTGCCAGCGTGAAAAATGAGTTTGTATATAAATATGTTATTTCTTGGAATACTGTGACCAAACCAACAAAGTTTGACGCAGCTCGATGTACTGAAAAGACTTACATGTTTGGTACAACTCGCCAATCTTGCAAATGTTTAATATATATATATATATATATATATATATATATATATATATATATATATATATATATATATATATATACCCTCCATTCCAAAAGAAACCGAACGTTTTAAAAAAACAAAAAAGCAATGTACATTTTGGAACAAATCATTTTTATTAATCAATGTATTCCCCTTCTGCATCGATACACATATTTGCACGCTCCAACAAGTTGTCAAACGACTTCTCCATGTCCTTTATTGGAATGGTCTTTAGGACGGCGGTCGTCGCCTTCTCAATGGCATCAATCGATGCGTGCCACTTTCCTTTCATCGCCAAATGCAGTTTCGGGAACAGATAGAAATCGCACGGAGCGAGATCTGGTGAATAGGGCGGATGATGCAACCGAATAATGTGATTTTTGACCAAAAATTCAGTTAAAAGTCGCGAACGATGCGATGGTGCATTATCGTCCAAAAGTGTCCAACTGCCGATTTCGCGATATTCGGGCCGAATACGACGAATTCTTGCCAGCTAACGCTTCATGACGCCCAAGTAAAACTCTCCAGTGACTGTCTGACTGGCTGAACAAATTCGTTGTGGATAATTCCTTTTGAATCGTAAAAACAAATCAGCATCACCTTAACTTTTGACTTCACCAAGCGACTTTTTTTGGGTGTTCCTTCATCCGGCGCTCTCCATTCAGCACTTTGCCGCTTTGTTTCGGGCTCATATTCAAAACACCACGTCTCGTCACCAGTTACAATCGATTTCAAGAAGTTTCGATCCTGCCGAGCACTTTTAACGATGTCTTTGCAATGCGCAATTCGATCAACTTTTTGGTCTTCGGTGAGTTTGAGTGGTACAAACCGCGAATTAACCTTCTTAAGGCCCAAAACTTCGGTCAAAATGCGGTATGCGGTTGTTTGAGGAATGCCTAATTCCATTTCAATAACTTTCACCGACGATTTTTTGTTATGTTTGATGAATTCACGCACTTTTTCGATGTTTTCTTCCGATAATCCGGTTCTGGGACGGCCTGATCTTTCGTCATCATCCAGCGTCTCTCTACCCGATTTGAATCGCCTGAACCACTCGTAAACTTGCGTACGGGATAGACACTCATCACCATATGCATTTTGTAGCATTTGGTGCGTTTCACTAAAAGTTTTACCCAGTTTAACACAAAACTCAATTGCAGCTCGTTGTTTGAAACTCATTTTCCGACCGATGTACATAACACACTGACAGTTGAAACGCAATAACTTTGTTGCCGTGTATCCAAATGTCATGACATTTATACCAGTTGTCAATGAGGGACTACGCCATCTACCGGTAAAATATTACAACAGATGGCACTAGTGGTACTATTTGTTTTCAAAAGTTCGGTTTCTTTTGGAATGGAGGGTATATATATATATATATATATATATATATATATATATATATATATATATATATATATATATATATATATATATATATATATGGTATTACTTGAAGTATTGCGATCAAACAAACGAATGACATACAAACGTATCCATCACGAATACGTTACAATAGAGCCCCCAACCTACTGTACCAATAGAGCTACCAACAGCAAGTTCTTTCTGTATGAACTACGTATGACAAAAATTAGAAAATACCCGATGGTATTCAACTTTTATTTAGCAGTAGAGTAGGAAGTCAGAGTTGTGTGTTCATCGCATATTCCTTATATTCAAGTAAATAATGTCGAGAGAACCGTGACGAACGTGCATTAAGAACAAAACATATATGTGTTGTTACCGAATGAAATAATAGTTAAAGTGAATCGAAATTCAATTGTTCTTAAGTCTTCCTATTATTTCTAAATACATAATAGAGAAAAATAGAGATTTAGATTTGTACTGTTATGAATGACATAGGTTTTAAGCGGCCATCTTGGATTCAAGGTGGCCATAGTTTTTCAATTAAGCTTTTGTTTACATTTTGACCCGCCGCAATTTTGGACAGGGTTGTCGTAGAAAGTCAAGACTTGCTCCATCTACCTTCATTTAACAAGATCTTACAAACAATGAGCTTCTTAACCTCTCTTGCCAATTGAAACGTTTTAGTTGGACACCACCTGGAACCATGTGGGAACCCTGGGACAAGACGCTTTAACTTAAATTATTGTACTTTGAAAATAATGCCACACTCCCTTTCCTATTTTCATATTTGTCTCACCGTTTCCGATTTATAGGGGCGACCTGGACTTTTCAATTAAGTTTTTGTTTACATTTTGACCCTCCGCCATTTTGCACAGGGTTGTCGTAGAGAGTTGAGACTTGCTGCATTTTCTTTCATTTTACAACAGCTTTCAAACGATGTGCTACTTACTCCCTTTGCCATTTAAAAAAATTTGAGCTGGACTCCGTCTGGGACCCTGCGAGGACCATGGGGCAAACTTTTTTATCCGAAAAAGTGTGTCCTTGAAAATGATGGGATACGTATTGTCCGAGTTTTTCATTTACCCAACCGTTTCTGAACAAATGACTCGCTCCAAACTATTCTGCCAGCTTTGTAGCTTTTATATTACAAAATATGTTGTAACTCACGACATTCCGCCCGGTGGCACGTATAACTTTGAGATTCGTCTACTTATAACATATCAAATGCAAAGACAATTGTCTCGTTCGGATCTCAGCGGAGCCACTGCGTGACTCTTCCTTGTCAGTAGTTTGGACTGTAAAAAGATTCTTGAAAATCTAATCCAGAGCAAGTTTCCTATCATTTATGTAACGTATCATTTTGCCTCTCATCATATTTTTTTTTAAATAATCTCAGAACAGCCCTATACAGTATAACAGAGAAATAATTTCTTCAAAAGCAATCAATCGATTGTACCATACAGCGCCACACAAGCACAATCTTGTCAAAGGGCAATATGGCCGCAAGGATGATGTATTCGCAGTGCTAATTACGACTCGGTTATTTTTATTTTCTTTCTTTTATCTTTTCCTTTTTTAGATCGTTCTAAAATATTGCCAGGGCAAATATTTTCAGAACCTTAGTGATTGGCTAGATCGGAAACCAATGATCTGACGAGAGATCAGAAAAAGTAACAGTCTAATGGCTTCAAAAAAATTAAAATATGCTCTAGGTCTAGATCTATTTTTTTTACACTGCTTAGGAACCAGTTTCCTTTCGTGTAATAATAAAGCTTATAAATATTTCTTTTCGAAATTTTTCAGTTTGTTAATTCACTGGTTCAAAATCAAGAAGAAAGTAAAGATTAAAAAAGGAAGCCAAAAATATATCAAGAGAAACATGTTGTAATATCTTTTGATGTTGCATCTAATCGTCAAATGTCACTGCACATCAAAAGACCTGTTCTTTGCGATCACCTACTAACATCCTATAAAAGCAAGCCTTTGTTTGTTGTCACCTGTTGCTACTTCAAGCGTCTTCCGTAGAAAAAAAAAAGAGAGAAAAAAAAAGAGTTCAAAGTTATCTTTCACACTTTCCAGGATTGTGCTCGATCCACTGAGCACATCAAAAGATGTCACCTAAAGCTTAAGTTCAGTTAAAAAAAAAAAAAAAAAAAGCGTGTGGATTACGTTACACTTCATTTCACAAGTAAAGCCGGCACGTGTGTTTGTATGTGTTGGTATTTTCTTTTCTCTTTTTCTGTCTTCACCTCTGTCTGTCTGTTCTTTCCTTCCCAGGTTTAAGAATTGCGATGATCCTTTATAATTATTTTACTTGTATTTTTGATGTAGTGTACAATATTTTACTGTATTTTGAGTGGTAGTATGAAAATTTACAATCGTATTAACTCTGTAGGGAGCAGCAAAATCTACAAATATTAAAGTTCGAATAAATGTGTATATTGATTAAAAATACAGTATGTAAAGAAGATATCTCGGAAAAAATATTAAAAATTTAATAAAACTATGTACAAGGGAAGCGTTAGGTTCTGGTAGCGTATGTTATCGATAAAAATAGATGAAACAAGAGTGTAATTCAGTGGCGGATCCAGGAGGGGGGGGGCGATCGCACACATCCCTGAGTTTGGAGCTCTTAAAAGTAGCTCTAAGTAGCAGTATTGCAAACCACCGCCCCACTCCCCAGAAGTCCGTCCTGGATCCGCCCCTGGTGAAATTTAGAAACAAAGTTGAAAAATTGTATCTTTTTGGAATAAATATATAGAGTGTTCTATAATCTTCATCCGATTTCAAAGTGTTATAGCTTGAACATGGATAACCATATTTGAACGAAACTTTGGCAATTCGTAGCAGTGAGTGTTCATGTTTCGTTCGAAGAAAAAAATGAAATGAAATCTTTAAATTTTACGTCCCACGGTTATGCCAAAGGAGACGATGATGATGAGAGACGAGTGAAATGGTGGAATGAAGAAAGTGGGAGGAAACGGGAGAACCCCGAGAAAACCCACGCACACGGTGTTTGTCCACCACAAAGTTCACTTGGCAGTAGCAAGGTTTGAACCCGGGACCCCATGCACCAGAGGTGAACGCTCTACCACTGAGCCACCGCGGCCCTATGTTTCGTTTGATTGGCGGGACATGTCACTACTGTGCTCGCCAACTTCCGTCGGGTTAAAAGTATGCGAAAACTTCGACTGTCATAATTTGATGTGTGCGTCGTGCTGTGCGGAGGCGATAATGAATATTTGTGAACTGAAAATTGATGTGACTACAATTATTTTGCATTTTCTAACAAATTTGTATTACTTTTCTTAAAGCCAATAGAGCATTTTGAAATCAGTTGGTACAGTATCGATCAAAAGTTTTCGAACACCCTGAATTTGAGCAAGCATCTACTGCGGAACTATTATTTGGCATGAGAACTTAACCACCGTGTGTCAGAGGTACTACTGTCTAAAGTATAAAATTTGGCGACAGTTGGATCATAATTTGAGATATAGAAAATACTGTAGATGATGCATGTAAGAATAATTCTTAAAATGTACTGTCAAAAATATAATTTGTAATAGATTGCATAAGTTAATATACCTAGTAAACAAAAGTGTGGAAGATGAGGCAACATATTAGTTTTTGTTTGAAACCTATAGACATATGGGATCATTGCAGTAACAGAATTGGAAATGTAAACTAGTTTTCATATTCTGTAGTTATTTATAACTTGATATGTTAACGTTTTAAAAGCCAATAATATCATACTTTAAAATAGTTTCGTTATTCTTAATTGTTGCTCTTTGGAATAGCAACAACGGGCACTACATATATATGCTCCCAGTAAGCGACAATTGTTTACAGAATGTCATATATAGGCCACACTAAACACTTTTCAAAACACGGTACTTTAAAACTAAAAAAAAAAAAAAAAAAAAAAAAAAAAAAAAAAAAAAAAACCTAACATATCAACAAGATAAAGGGACGGCAAAACACATAAAACTTCTTTTCCTTATGAATTGACGTCAATGCATTGACCACTTATGTGTTGTGTCTTTCAATTAAAAAAAAAAAAATGTGTTACCTCACCTCCCGGACTTCTGTTTATGTTAACTTATGAAATATCTATTACAAATGATCTTTTTGTGTATCCATTTTAAGAATTATAATTGGATATGTCTACACCTCTAAATCCCGATCCAACTGTCGACAAATTTTATATGCTTCAGACAGAAGTACCTCTGACACACTGCGCCGAAGTTCTCGTGCCAAAATTATAGATCTATAGTAGATGGTCACTCAAATCCGGAGTGGAGCTCCTTCGTGGCTAAGCGGTTTGCATACTCGCCTTTGGCGTGGGAGACCCGTGTTCGATTCCCGGCGGGAGCTTATATAGTTCGGATTCCACGTTAGTCAATAGGTCCCGTCTCATATAGCCTCACTGCTGAAAGGGACGTTAAGCTCAAAATCAACTCAACTTAAATCTGGAGCGTTCGGAAACTTTTGAGTGATGATATACGTTTACATAATTATATGAACTTAATATGTGTATGAACTTCAAGACTTCGTAACTGTGGTCGTTTCATTCAAATATAATTAGATGCTTTTAAGCGATACCACTTTGTAATCGAATAAAAACTCTAATGACACCCTGTGTAACTTTCCATTTTCTGTTTAATTTTTGTTTAGATTTTAATTTTTTTCAAAAAAAAAAAAAAAAAAAGAATAAACAATTCAGTAAAGGCATGATTGAACGATTGCATTACACTGCCAAAACATTATTTGAACAAGACACATGTTAAATCGTTTGTGAACATTGGAAAGTAATACACATTATATGAAGAAATGTCACTTTATCAATTGTTTATAAGCCTTTTTATATTTTTTTTTTCAGCAACTTCTTGTGTTGGTTCTTCAAATAGTAGCGACGCTAGCACTAGAACCAGGACATCACCGCGCGCTACTCGACCAGGGTCTCCCTGACGTCCTTAGTCAGCTGCTGCTGCCATCTGACGAATGGTATTACACTAATCACAGCACAAAGTATGCCAAGTTCGTCAAACATCACGCTGCAAGAAGCCTCGTTTACTTAGGACTCCAGCATAGAGTCAATCTACGGTTTAGCGTATACGATATATTGCAAGGTAATTTCATGAAGAAACTGGTAGTTTCTTTTAATGGTAAGATTTTGTTTTTGAAGTTCTATTGAACTGAGAATAAAACAAACCACTTAAGTTTGGTTTCAAATAGTGCAACTAAAGTAGACCTTTGAACTGTAAGTACCCAGCATTCTAACCTGGAAGTGATAGACGTAGTATTTATGGTTTCAGTAGAAGAATGAGAGGGAGCATTAAACCTGTTCTTGCGAGGCTTAATTTATAGCAAAAAGAAGAAGAAGAAGAATGAGAAGAAGAAAAGAAAGAAATACAATTTCTCGTTATTTGTCGTTTCCACTGTATAACGATCAATATTGAAACCGGAAGTGACAGATTTCTGTCACTTTCGGTTAAAATAGAGCGATTAGAGTGGAAATTCAACCTAGTCTTGGGACAAGAAGTGCATATTAAAATCCGTTTCTCCCTGTCTACTACTTTTTTTAATGTATGAGGATCAATGTTGAAACCGGAATTTCTAGTAAATTTCCATTACTTCTGGTGGTAATAGTATACAAGAGGACCTCATCATGTCCAGTGCACGTGGATGCTTCTTACTGTTGCACTACGTATAAAAATGATTTTATTACATGTAGAAGTGGTAATAAAACACGCAAGAGACCCAGATCATGTTGTATTCACACTCCAACATGAAGTGTGAATACAACATGATCTGGGTCTCTTCCGTGTTCATTACCAATTCTACATGTATAAAATCATTTTTATACGTAGTGCAACAGTAAGAAGCATCCACGTGCACGTGACATGCGATATGTGTTCAAATGCCCCACATATACTCATACAAAATGTACAAGGGCACATTATTATTCTTCGTATACCATTACAAATCCTACAAAAATATGAAGTACAAGGGGCACTATCTGAACTCACCATTAAATGGTAGGTGGATAAATACGAGCTGCTTCCAATAGGAAGTTGTGAAACCTGATTTCTAAGGGAAACTTTTTTTGAACAGAAAGGTGGCCAAATGTCCCACAAAATGGTGTCTTTTGTTCCCATATCGCGGGATGTTGTCCTTCGCGTCTCGCCACAACCGCTCGATATTTTGCGTATGAGCGCCAGTTTCAGGATCTACGAAATTCAAACTATGATTCACGCTGAAGTGCTAAAATCCAACCTATCATATGACTTCCAGCAGTCGCTATGAATGGTTGTACCAGGTTTCACCCACTGTTGAAGAACGCTTAACAGCTCTTCAGCACTTCGGTTCTTGACGACACACATGAATACATTGCCCGAACCAACCTCATAACCTCCAAAAACCCATGTGCCATCGATCACACGACCGCAGTGATTTTTCCGTCTCCCGAACTTGGATTCATCTATCTGAACTGTTATCCCTGGACCCCCAAGTTTAGTAGAGGAATCCATAGCCCAGCAAACGCAAACCTCACGGCAGAAGCTAAACCAATCGACACATGTTTTTCTGGTAATATTGAGATTCGTAATAGCATTACTGATGTTTGGACGACTATTCAAACACCAGTAACCCATAAGGCGCATCACCGTTAAAAAATCGAGCTTAGCCCTAGAAAAAAACGTTCCCTGAAAAATCGAGGAGGAAAAACGGCACCTGGTCTTCCTCTTCGAATTTCCAATGAAACGTGTTTCCTGACAGCGAAACACGTTCCTTTCCCTACGAAAAACAGCATCCCTGCCGCATCCGGCACACAACTTACCTATGGGGAGCAATCCATGCTCCACAAGCACACTCCTTGCTTCCTCCTCTCTTGATTTCATCGTTATTTCAACTATTTTGTACTCACTCAGATGGCAGCCACCACAAACAGGCATCTGCATAATTATACCTCCAGCCATGTCTCGTTCTTCCCGGTTCTTCCTGATCGCTCTGCAGAGTGCTGCCACCTACCTCCACAAGACAAAGCACAACCTACGTCAATGTAACCAGAACCATTACTTAGGTATGGCTAGTGCACGTAGGCGGAACCTCTGGGTAGAACTCCAGGACGTAATAGGGCCCGCGAGGAAATTTCCACCATTTATACGTACAACATTTTGGCGGAGCAACCTTAATTACAGAGACCGAATGATACTCGCAACATTCGGATACGTAAATGGAGTTCACCCAGATTTTCTCATTGATGTACTACGAGAATTAGGCCCACTGAGAAGAAACCCTGGTGCAGAAGCAAAAATACGTGGTTTATACCAATATTGGGACGACGAAAACGAAGGAAAGACAAGGAGAAGTAAGTACTTCTCCTTTGATTTAACAATCGGCTGCGTTACTGATCTCAATGGAATACCCAAGAGACGACCGCAGAACTCTTAATTTAACAAGTAAGTAAAAAGAAATATTCTTTCTCTACTTCCTATATTCTTACCTAGTGTTAAACATTGCAATTCGCATGAAAATTACCACTAAGTGAAAGTAAACAAGAAAAAAACAAACTTCGCGTTGCGTTCAGCTCACAAAAACCTCTACGAAATGAGCCCAAACCTTCACGAAACAACCCTTGAAAACAACCCTTCAAAAACCGGTAATCAATCACGGTAGACCTGCTACTACTGCATACAACTCTCAAACAGTTGAAGAGAGTTCAGCGTTCATCAAAATAAACAAGTTGTACGATCACAAAGGTGAAGTACATACGTTCTTCTTTATATTTGTACCACTACGAAACTGAACGACACTCGCTTTTTTACCCCATTTTTAAGTTCCTACATGTTCAGTGAATAATCTGTAAAAGACTGCACTTCGTACGTCCTCGGGAAGTAACGAGGCACTGTCGTATACTATATCCCTTCTGGTTTCAGTAGAGTGATAAGGATGATATATTTTTGGGCAGGAAACGTTGAATCCATACCAAAAAACCAATTCTTTCTATCTGCAAATGTACCAGACGTCCCGATTTAGTCGGAATCGTGCTTTTCGTCCTAATTCCGACATTTTTTCTTACAAAGTCGAGGCAGGAAAATGTCCCTCTGTTTTACCATAAACATTCTATTTTACATAATCATTGCTTGAAACATGTAAGAAAAACGACTGGACTAAATTTGTAGGGTGTCAATGTGGTTTATGAGCTGTCTATCAATTTTGTTTTCTTAGAATTTTTTAGAAATTGGCGAAAGTTTGTTCATCTAAAACCAATAACAAACATTTGAATGTTAAAATTTCATTAAGAAATGCACTACAGTATTACATTGTGTTTGTATTTGAAGCAGGCGTGTACTCAGATTTTTTTTTTTTTTATTGGGAGGGGTCCAAACTTTGGGCAAGGAGTCAAATACTACACGACACTATGTCTATATAGTATTGAATCTTGTTGTTCTAAATGCGAAAAACGATCAGTAATTGTCAAGTATTGCCACCTATATCAGCAAAAATGATAGAACTATATTCCTTTCTAAGAAAATAAAGAGTACAAATGAAGTATAAGATCAAAAATCTTCAGGCTACATCAATTATTTCTCTGCTAAACAACTAAGGCCTTATGCAGAGTCGTTTTGACGCGTTATTAGTGCCATACTAAAGAGTTCAACTAACATATGTTTCCTGCAGTAGTCAGGCCTTTAGTATGACGCTAATCATACGTCAAAACGACTCTGCATAAGGTCCCTATAGTTTTATTAAGAAAGTTTTCAAATATATGTCGAGTTACTAAATTTGAGGGCTTTCCCTCACATATGTGCCCCTGACTTGAAGCGGTGCTAATAGATACATGGTGAATTATTTATAGCAGCAGTTTAAGCAAGGACAAAATGAAAAAACAAAAAGAAAGAAAGAAAGAAACATTACCACGAAGTAATAATCAGGCAGTTTACTTTTTTTAAAATTTCATCCTTACATTCTTTAATAAAATATTAGAATCCGCATAGGTAGAAAGCTTGTTTTCAGCTTTCTACCTATGAGCTACTATAAGCGAGAGTGTTACATATTAAAAAGATTTCTCTAATTGTTGGTATAAACTTTTCTGAAACACTCCAGCCTGTATTTGAAACTTCTCTCACTAGAAAGCAGCACACGGCTATCCACGAGCAGAGACATCTATTGACAAACGGAAAAATTAATTGCAAGGTTGAGATCAGAAAGGAGTAAATTCAATTCCTTCACTTAAAAGTAAAAGAAAAAACAAATAAATCAGAATTTTTTGTAATTAAAGTTATATGTTGCTCCAAGGTCGTACTTAGAGAAGGGGATGTGCGTGGACATAATGAGGTAACAACTTTAGTGGCAAATAGCAGTTTAACTTATTTTAGTACTCTCTAGTATATTTCCTTGTTTACTTACATAAATCGTCCATCATTGTCAAACTCAGCACAACCACTTAAAGTATTTTCCAGGTATGACATGTTGTTGTTCCAATACATTCCTAGTGATCTCCTTCAACGTGAATTAATAGAAACTTCACCCAACGTTATATCAAAGAATTTTTTTCTTAGCTTTTTCGCAAAATATACCCCATCACTTTGACCGTGAAATTTTTGAAATATTGTAATATATCTTACTATATTTTCCGTGGTCTATATGATCCTTATATTAACTTTTCTGGTAAGATAGGATTCATAAATTAGCACATAGTCACGCGTGAGCAAACAAACTAAAACCAGGCCAACTAAAATAACCCCCATTCTGTGAAACCTCTTCGGGCCAACCGGTAGACGTTGTCGCGTACTAGTCACCGACATGAAGTAACTCTGTGTACTGGATAGATTCAATTTAACACATTCATGTTTAATGTATGATATTTACCACATTCTTATAAAATGTTCAAAAAAACTCAGACCTCACAATACGTTTACACTTCTTAATAATCGTATTGGTCAAGTTTTGGGTGATAACTCTGATTTTCTATTATTATTTTTTTTTTTCGGGGCCGAGTTCTCGCATTATTTATTCGCGACTTAGAAATATTTCTGTAGTTGACGTTCTATGAGGATTTCTTTTCTTACTTCTGCGTGTTTTGTTTTAATAAGGTGTTTGGTTTACAAAAACTTTATAAATTTACCTTATCTCTGTATTTGTCCATCTGTCCGGGAAACAAAGATATCCCTCAAGAATTACTTAATGATTCACCACCAAATTCGGTCTAAATATAGAGGATCAAAAGATAGGAACCAAAATTTGTTTTTGGAGGTAATGTTTAAACCGGAAGTAGTAGAAATCAACCATTTCCGTTACTTACGCTGATCACTATAGAGCAAAAACGGGAATAGATAAGAAGAAGTGGTTTTGTGAAATAAATTAAGCGTCCGAAGAATATATATTCCATTTCCAATCCAATACCTATACCAAACGAAGGTGGCACTTCTGGTTTTAACGTTGATCGTTATGGAGCAAATATGATAACATAGCGAAAAACTGTTTTCTGGAATCAATTAAGCATCCAAAGAATACATTTCATTTTCGTCCTTAATTCTGTACTAAAACTGGAAGTTTTAGAAATCCACCACAATTTCTGTTGTCAATAAGGCTCTACATAGAGCAAACACAGTGGTTTTTGGAGTCGATTTAGTGTTCTAGGAGTAGCTTTTAACTCATTATTTAAACCGGAAGTGGCACAAATCAACCACTTCAGGTTTAACGTTGACTGCTTCAAAATAAAAGCTATAATAGAGAGCGAGAAGCTCTCTTCTATAAAGAATTAAGTGTTCCAAGTATTTATTCCATCTGCACTCTAATATCTCTACTAAAATCGGAAGTGGTATAAATATAGAATACTACCACTTCTGGTTTCAATATTAATTAGGAATATAGCATGCTATGCAAAAAGAAAAAAAAAACTTCACGTGATGAACACCTGCCAGTGCTGCTGGTTAATTTACTACTATTATTTTAGTTGCTTTATTGTTGTATGTTTGTACTTTCTTTATTCTTTAAGTTACTTTATTATTGCATATTTTTAGTTTTGTTTATTCTTTTAGTTACTGTATAGTTGTATATTTTATTTTGTTTATTCTTTTAGTTACTTTATTGTCATATGTTTTACTTTATTTATTTTTTAGTTCCTTTACTTTTATATGTTTTGGTTTCTTTATTCTTTTAGTTATTTATTATTGTATGTTTATAGTTTGTTTATTCTTTTAGTTACAGTATTATTATATGTTTTTAGTTTGTTTATTGTTTTAGTTACTTTATTGTTATATATTTTTAGTTTTTTTTAATTCTTTTTGTTACGTTATTTTTGTATGTTTTAGTTGTTTATACTTTTAGTTACTTTGTTATATATTTTAGTTTTATTCTTTTAGTTACTTTATTGTTGTATGCTTTTAGTTTGTTTATTATTTTAGTTACTTTATTGTTACATGTTTTAGTTTGTTTATTCTTTTAGTTACTTTATTGTTGTATGTTTTAGTTGTTTATAATTTTAATTACTTGTTGTTATATCTTTTTAGTTCTTTATACTTTTGATTACTTTATTGTTGTATGCTTTTTAGTTTGTTTATTCTTTTAGTTTCTTTATTGTTGTATGTTTTTAGTTTGTTTATTGTCTTAGGCACTTTCGTGTTGTATGTTTTTAGTTTGCTTATTCTTTTAGTTACTTCATTGCTACTTTACGTTTTAGTAACTTTATATTTCTAATCACTTTATTGTCGTATGTTTTTAGTTTTTATTTTTTAATTACTTTATTGTTGTATGTTTTAGTTTGTTTATTCTTTTAGTTACTTTATTGTTACTTTATGTTTTAGTTATTTTATGTTTTTAGTTTTTTAGTTTAGTCACTTTATTGTTATGTTTTTAGTTTGTTAATTCTTTCGGTTACTATATTGTTGTATCTTTTTAGTTTGTTTATTCTTTTATTTACAGTATTGTTATATGCTTTTAGTTTATTAATTCTTTAAGTTACTTTATTGTTGTATATTTTAGTTGGTTTATTCTTTTAGTTACTTTATTGTTATGTTTTTAGTTTGTTTGCTCTTTTAATTACTTTATTGTTGTATGCTTTTAGTTTCTTTATTCATTTGGTTACTTTACTGCTGTATATTTTGGTTTGTTTATTCTTTTAGCTTTTCACGACCTCAATTTTAGTATTTTATGGGTTTTGTTAAATCTTTTTGTAATTATTGTTTGTATTTTAAAACTTCTTCTATATGCGAAGCATCTTTCGGTTATTGGCCTTTTGTTTCGAGAACAAATAATCTCGGAGCTAAGATCGCTATTAAATACCTGAATTAATCAATCACTCAACACACATACAATGTGAATAGTAATATGGTATTAAACAGTTATAATTAGTTTTATATTATATAAAAATTAAATTACTACTTATGGTGTTTAATAATATCTTTCAACTAATCCAAACAAATAAACGGAAAAACCTCAATTTCTTTGGAAGTACTGCCTTCTGTGAAAACACTCTCCGTCTGGCTACTCCATTTACACCAATTTGGTAGGGATGGCCCTTCTTATAGTGTACTGTCGCGGACATAGTTCTAAATTTCACTATAGTATGCAATCCTTCCCACATGATACATAAGTGTCTTTGTGAAGGTGCTTTGTATAGGCGAAGCCTGCAGTAAAAGCTTACTATTATTATCCACCTGTAGCTAGGAGCATAACGTAGAGGGGAAACGTGCAGTGGTGGAGCAGCCCAGTACTTCATGTATTGTGGGTATTTTAATGGAATGTTGCACATGGGGTAGTCCACGTGGATATTATTAAATTCGTAAAATGAGTTGCATTAATTTTTTTTTTTCACGACTAAGTCACTCGCTACATGTAGAAACAGTTTCTTTGATTTAAATTTAGTGTCCCAAGAATAGATTCACTCTGCGCTTGTATATATCTATCTGGAAATTTAAAGTTGACCATTTTCGTATCTCTATGGATAATGTACTCGTCTTCGGCGCAGGAGATCCAAGTTAGATTACCGGCAGGAGCTGATATGCTTCAAATCCCAAATTAAACTGTAGGTCTACTTCTCATATACTCTCGATGCTGAAAGGAACGCTAATACCTTATCAGTTCAACATAATTTCACGTTGTAAAAGGACACTCACTTGTTTATTTCTTTGTCGTCTAAAAAAATAATATTTTGTTTTCAAACATTCTTATTGACTTACAGTAATTAGGATTTCTCTTTTCTTTTCAGAAGACGTTCCACCTGCTACACCGCTGACTGAGAGTGAAGAAGATAACTATATCATATCAACATCAGCGCCACCAGGAATGGTCACCTGTAAAGAAACTAATAAAATTCTTGGCTTATCGGTAGAGGGAGCCGTAATGCATATTTTGAAAGCTCTGGAGGTAATTAATAAAGTGACTCGATTTTTCCTTATTTTTGTTTTAAATACATAAAAGACTTGGTCTTAATGACGGCTCTTGAGGGAAATTGCCTCGCTAAATTTTTATTTTTTTTTTTCGCTGAGGGAAAAAACTGTACAAGACTTACAACACTAGAAAAGCTTTCTTCTCACAGCCTGTAGCGATATTTTTTTTCTGATTTCACTTCCTTCAAGAGCCGCCGCAGTACACACTAATGATACATACGCTCTTGTTGGTGGAGGTACATTATAGGTTGAGGTAGACAAAATGCAAGAAAACATGAAATGACGCCATTGTGTACTGTATTTATACGATAAATATCAGTAACTACATGCTGATACTGGCTGGTACTACTAAACATGCTTGTGCAATAAATTATCTTCTTTATACACAGGGTAATGAGTATGAAACAACGTTCAGAAATGTAAGAAGAGCTAATCGCTGGAGCGGTGGAGAACAGAATTCCCTTCTTCCCTATTTTATACATATAAGTCTTTCATCACTAAACTACGGGGTTTCTCGACCCTTAAAGGCTCTGCGCTAAGCTTACCCCAACTTTTATGAAATTTAGTGTGAATGAAATATATATATATGTATATATATTTCATTCACACTATATATATATATACAGGGTGGGCCATTTTAATTAATCCACGGAAATATCTGAAAAATGATAAAACATAGAAGAAATTTTTGAAGTACACGTTATATATTGCTAAGGGGGAAAACCAATTCCGCCAAAAGTACCCCTCCCCGCCCCCCGTAAATGGGGGTAACGGGGGGTAACTTTGAAATGTCAAATGAGAACATGGGTCGAGTAATACCTCGTTCGAAAGGTCTTGGAAAACTAAGTAACGCTGTACCAAAAGATGTTCCATATTGTGCACCGGTTTCAAAATGGCAACCATAATATGGTTCGGAAACTCCAGTACCCGTAGTATGAAAACCATGGAAGGTAAATGAATGGAACAAAATTGAAATACGTAAATATCATAGGGCATATCGAATGATGTAATCTCTGTGATCCCAGTGGCCTCCCTGAAGGGGTCTTGTGGGCTAACTTCAAAATTTCAATGTCCGACCGGACAACGGTTCGGGCGTACGCTTGACCTACCCAATGCTGTTTGGAAGGCAGACTTCATGCATAGAGAATTGGTGCACTAAGTTAACGCGGATGGCCACAGTTACATTTTGATTAACTATTAGCATTCATGTCATATTGTGAGCTTGAGGGACGAAACGGTGTGTTCGTATATCCCCGAAATGCTTTCTGAATAACCAGCACGCATTGCATAAAAGTTTCTCTTTTTTAGTCACTACAGCATCATCCTTACAAACAAATGTTTCAACCACACCATACCTATTTGTAAGGTTAGCCTTAATTTACGAATTAAAGTAGAGTTCTCGTTTGAACTTTCACTTTACTTTCCACCCCACTCACATACAGAGCGCAGGGAGAGATTATTTTGCAGGACTTGGATTTCTCTCTATACATTATGGCAATTTTACTCTAATATTTTTATCTCTGTTGTATTATTCTCGAGCCTTGGAACGCCTCCGTGGTTTTCCTATTTAATTTTCGTTATTTTCATTTATGTCTAACCGTATTCATACTATGGGCACTAGACGTTTTCTTAGACACAGTCACCATGTCTTTGCGATCATTTTGAGAACGGTGTCTCATGTCGAAAATTTTCTTACAGAAGCTGTTTGATATTAATTTGTCTATGTAACGTGATGTTACTCGCTTCAAGCTGCTATTTGAAATTTTCAAGTTGGCCCCGGATACCTTTCAGTTGGCCCTTGGAGTCACCCCGACAACACCTCTCGATGTGCCTTACATCAGTTAGCTACTCCAGTTTTTCTTTTGTTGATTTATCTCCAATCGCTTTCATACTACGAGTACTAAACCTTTTCTCTGACACGGATACTATGTTTCGGCGGCATTTTGAGAACACTGCCATTTCACATCAATCGTTTTCTCCTGCAATATGTTAGATTTTGCAAGATTTATCCTACGAAGTACCACTCGACTCATGTTACTATTTGAAATTTTGAAGTTAGCCCCCAAGACCCCTTTAGGGAGGCCACTGGGATCACAGGGACCACACCGTTCGATATACCCTATGATATTTACATATTTCAATTTTGTTCCATTCATTTACCTTCCATGGTTTTCACACTACGGGTACTGGAGTTTCCGAACCATATTATGGTTGCCATTTTGAAACCGGTGCACAATATGGAACATCTTTTGGTACAGCGTTACTTAGTTTTCCAAGACCTTTCGAACGAGGTATTACTCGACCCATGTTCTCATTTGACATTTCAAAGTTACCCCCGTTACCCCCATTTAGGGGGGGCGGAGAGGGGTACTTTTGGCGGAATTGATTTTCCCCCTTAGCAATATATAACGTGTACTTCAAAAATTTCTTCTATGTTTTATCATTTTTCAGATATTTCCGTGGATTAATTAAAATGGCCCACCCTGTATATATATATATATGGAAAGTGAACCAGGTAGTATTTACCACTTAATGACGTCATAACTCCTGGGCACTCAAATTTATAAGCAATATAGAAATAAAATGTTAGTTCATATAATGGCGTTTGGTAGATGTTGTCTGGCTCACTTTCTACATTTTTTATATTATTCATTGCCTTTATAGTCTATGGGTCAGACAAGATTTGAGTACAATTTGTGGTACCAGATTTCATTCAAACCACAACTGTATTGGTAGGCCTACCTGAGGACCACGAGAAACTATGATGGCCATCTCGGAACGGTAGCTTTTGAAGATGGCTTTGAATCAAAAATGGTGATCGAGTCGATAAACTGACAATATCTCGGCTCCTAATTATCAAATTTTAATGCTCTTTTGCTCTTTTTTTAACGATAGCTCATTATATTTGCAACAAATGTTGTTGTGTTATTTTGCCGTGTCTTTGACAATATGTAAGGAAAATAATAAAAAACAAATTTGGAAGAGCTTTAAGTTTCATTTAATCTATACTAATTGTAACAACAAAGGATTTTGTAAAAAAAAATATTTTAGGCAAAAGAAAAGAGAAGTTAATTGGCTTTCGTTTGACGTATTTGTGAACATTCTAACAATAATACAGCCGCAAATATCAGGATTTGAATGTTCAAAGGTCCGCGTTGCCCAGAAAACGCAAATAATAATCTAATTTTTAAAATAAAATTTCTCTTCTGCAAAACGATCGTAACATGGGCTAGATTTCATATTATTGTACTCTCTTAAAATGTAAACTTACCTTGCAAATTTTAGTACTTATTTCCATACGTTACGAACATTTTTTTTCTTTCAAATCCATTCTTTTTTTCCTTTTGCTTACAACTTTCTGCTAGGAATCTCGTTAGCTTATTCTTGATGTCATTATTTCTTAAGAGTCGCTTCCATTTTTGCATTTTATGTGCACTCTTCAAGACATGAAATTATATTCCTTCATCAACACCTCTGAAAGTTCTTTCAGCGGTCTTTATTGATTTCTCTTTATTAAGAGTCAAAAACTAAATCTGTTCGGTCACTGAAATTATCTACTTTTAAAACTTCTAGCAGTATTAAATAAGATATTTCATTAAAATTATATTTTTCCCCGTGTAACTTATGAATAAGCTCCAATGCGTCAATAACTGTTGAAGATTTACCTTGTGGGATGGTCAGTAGGTGAAATCATACCCTCAAGAAAGTTCGATAGTGTAGCTTTATTAGTTTTCCTTAAAGTCCATCAGGATTCGCTAGACTCCATGCCAAAGGACCCAAAGGATGACTGAAAACTTCCTCCATGATTACGTTACGGTTTCTGCTATCAAAATCATATTCCGGAAAATACTTCTGTCTGTCTTTAAAATTATTTCTTTGTTGGTTGTTTTACGCCTAATCTCCTGGTAATTTTTGAAAGTTTGCACCTGGATTTTTTAATTGGGTCAAAGAAACATTTATTTTTTTTTCTAAACGATCATGTTTGAAGTCTTCGTAAGCTTTCTCCCCTTACTGTTTTGCCAATAAGAAATCATTTTGAACTTCTTGTCGGCGCTACTAAGTCTATTGGAATTTACACAATGTTGCAGGAACTTTTGTCGAAAGAGTTGGTCCTCTCATTCTGCAGAAGCTCAACTAAGGCCGAGACTTGTTCTTTGTCTTCAGATATACGAGTCCTTCTGAAGATCCGGATGCTGGTGTTTCTTGTCTGGAATGATTTCTATAAATTCTCGAATCTTCCCTAGTCCTGAAGCTCGATATTGTGCAATTAAATTGTATTTATTGACTGCTCCAAGTTTTAAACTGAATCTTTTTGTCCCACCTACTGTCTGTGTATCTTTATTTACTGTCTCCTCTAAAGCCTGATGAACCGGAATTAGTGCAAATGGATTCATTGGTTTAAACGGGACAGAAAATTCACCAGACATGAAATACTCAAAAATGGAAGGATTTGTAATTTCCAATTGGGATAGTTCAGCCTGAATTGATACTGGAAGTACCTGGTATAGTTTATTTTATCTAAACCAAACACCATAGGATCATTTCTTGTAAACACGAAAGGCAGAGTAACAAATTACCTTTCCTATAAACTCGAATCAACCCTAACAGTAACTCCACTAAATCTATGTAAAGCATCCAAAAACAAGCTAAAACAATCAGGAATTGGCTGTGTTGTAATCTTAGGAAGCTCAGTCTTCTTACCTGCAATATATTCTAGTAAAAGTGAATGATGAACTTACCATGTTTCTTTTCCTTTTACCATAATGAAATTTAGGTTTCAGAGGTAAACACGAGTCTGATACTTTCTGAATTATAATGACATTAACTTGGTGAGACGTTCCTTTCCGCGCTTGGGGTCTCCTAATTCCTATCGATGTTATCAAAGGCAACGATAGTCGGAACCCCTGGATAAATTCTGCTGGGCAGAGGAATTTAATTGTTTTGAACCGCTGCAATTTTTTGCATGGATAATGAAGTGTCTATTTCAAGTAGTTTCGAGTAGCTACAACCATGACCCCTTTCGATTCCAAAGTGAAATTAGTTCGATTACTAGTTAAGGTTTTTACCGTCATAGGCAGCAAAACATGTTTAGGAGTTAAAATGTAACCATGAAGAAAGAACTGCATAAACTCCATAAACACTTGCCAACAACCCAAAAACAGTGTGCGAGTGTTTATGGAAACATTCCACCTCTTTACATTGAATTGCAGTGCTACCGCGCGCCCACCTTTGAACATTCAAATCTTGATATTTCCGGCTGTATTATTGTTAGAATGTCCATAAACGCACACTGACAAAAAAGAAACTGATAAACTAGTCGGATCATCAAATTAATGTGCTACTATTTTGGTGTGTTTAAAATCAGAGTTGTTTATCTTCGCTTCGCGACCTTTTTATGGTTTTAGCACTTGCTTATACAGTGAGTGCAATCAATTATTACTAGTATATTACAACATTTAAAATATAGCGTGTCCATAAATTAGTTAGACAAAAGTAAGCATTGATTGTGTATGATCTACAGGGTGAGGCAAAAGTCTGGATACACCCCTATAAAAGTCGAACGGTGAGAGGAATCATAATGTTGTTTGGTATGGATTTTCTATAGGTGGGGGCGCAACTTATAGGAGCTATGGCGGCAGCGGCGGCCATCTTGAAATCCACCATCTTGGATTTGGATTACGTTTTTCAAATGGGAAGGGAGTCATTTTGCATATCATTTGACATTGCCTTTTTCTGAGGAATACACCTATGCAATCTGTTTTGAGATATCTTTATTTGTGTAGGAGTTATGACCTGTTATTTTGGGACACTTGTCACGGTCGGCATTACAGTGTATGCTCAATATGACCTCCATTGCGCTGGATACATAATTGGAGTTTTTTTTTTTTTTGCCAGTCCTGGTGCACACGTCGCAGGGTCTGTGGATAAACAGAGGCACACTTCTCCCCAATATGCCGGCAGAGATGGGCTACATTGTTGATTATTTCCCTCATATGCAATTCATTTCAAATGATTCCAGAGATAAAAGTCACGTGGTGTGAGATAAGAGTTCGTGGTGACTATTCCATAGGACCCCTCCTACCTATCCAGTGAAGTGGAAAATATTCAACCAGAAACTGTCTAACCTCAGTGGCATAGTAGGGAGGTGCACTGTCCTGTTGGAAGAAAGTTGGAAAATCACCATGCGCATTCAACAACGTTGGGAACATATAATCATGGAGCATGTTAAGATACCTCTCCCTATTCAAGGTTCCATCAATAAACACCAGACCCACGATTCTTGTGTCCCCAATTCCATACCAAACCATTACTTTTCCACCACTAGCACCTTTACAGAGATCCACCCACGAGGGGTTTGCATCTGACCAGCAACGGTGATTCTGTTTGTTTATCTCACCTTGCACACAAAAGTTAGCTTCGTCTCTGAACAACACGTGTCGTATGAAGTTTGGATAACTGTCGCACTGATTCAGAGCCCATTGTGGAAACTGTAACCGCCGATCAGGGTCATCCTCCGAAAGATGATGTCGCAACTGTAACTTGTACGGGTGCTATTGGTGTGTGTGCAACACACGCAGGATTGAATGCTGACTGACACCGGATATTGCTGATAGCAGGCGCGTGCTGCGATGTGGACTTTTTACAACCGATGCCACCATTGCTGTTGCAATCTCCTTGTCGGTGGCTTATCTTGGACGTTCACTGCTTGGCTTGTCCGCCACAGAACCTGTTACACGAAATTTGTCCAATAACTTGGAAACTGTCATATGTGGAATATCATTTCCCTCAGGATGCCGGGCATTGAAGTCAACAGCAACAGCAATTTTTGCCAGCTTTACTGACAGTGACAAAGAAGTTCGAGCGATTTTTTTAGGACATGTTTAACAGGTGTGAAACTCATGATACTTTTACGAACATAATTGTGTTTAGTGACAAGGCCACATTTCACACCAGCGATAAGATCCATAAACATGTTTGAATATGAGGGGAGGAAAATCCTCCTGAGGTGATTGAACATGCACGGAAATCACGGTGATCGAACATGCATGGATGCAATGTGTTTTATGCCGTAAGCGTGAACAAACTGTACAATTCTTTCTTTTGCTGAGTCCATCGTCACAGGCATATCATACCTGGATATGCTTAAGAACTAACTACCGCCATTATTGCTTAAAGGTAAAGGTCTTGATTTATTTTCCAACAAGATGGAACACCTCCCCATATTTTATCATGAAGTTACCGCCTACCTTAATAGTGAAGTAGCGACTTGGATTGGTCGTGGTGGAACGACTACGTTGCCTCCTGGTGCGCCTAATTTTAATCCCCTGAATTTTCTCTATCTGGGGTTACATTAGAGAACGTTTGTTT
Source organism: Thermobia domestica (assembly GCF_964235325.1). NCBI lineage: Eukaryota > Metazoa > Arthropoda > Insecta > Zygentoma > Lepismatidae > Thermobia > Thermobia domestica. Next base: position 148,829,320 of record NC_137454.1, on the reverse strand, counting down.
GTTCCCCCTCTTCCAAGCACCGTCTATGAGCTGCGGATCCGAATAACGTAGGCCGAAATGCCGAAATGCTTCAGACAATTTGTCAGGAAATCGAATACTGCTAAGGCATTTGCCATGTGATGAGAGACTGAAATATTGAACACTTTTGAAGAAAACTATTCATGGAGATATAAAACATAACTGTTACAAATGTAGCTTCCTCACAATCAACGCTTACTTTTGTGTGACTAATTTCTAGACACGCTGCACATTAAATTATGGGTGATTCAACAGACAAAATAAATGTAATTAATATGGATCCGGGGAGCATGGGCGGCGATTAGGGGGGGCAAAGGGGGGCAGTTGCCCCCCCACTTTTTTGAAATAACCCATTAATGTATATAGTTTCATTTGGAAATATTAAGTTTTTGTATGTATTAATGGTTCATAGAATAACAATTGTGCCATAAAATATTTGCCGTCCCGTGAGTACGTATTGGTTGTCTTCCGGTTCAGTTAAGAAAGCTACAGGAACTGCGTTTTAATTACCACGAAAAATGGCCCAAAATTAACCTATTGGAGCGCCATAATTCGAGTGTATTTTCATTCTTCTTACAAGGGCTCAATATGTTAGTCAGCCGCTTTGGTACAAATTGAGATAACATTTCGTACAAAAAAGAAGTCCTTCACAACTTGTGAATCACAAGTTATTCTTTAATTGCACAAAAGTCGAAAGTTCCTAAAATGTCTTTTCATCTTTCTAATACCGTACTAAGGAACATTTTGATTTGATTTTTTTTTTAGTTTCACATCCCTTTCAGCAGTGAGGCTATATGAGACGAGGACCTACTGATTAACGTGGAATACGAACCACATGAACTCCCGCCAGGAATTGAACCCGGGTTTCCCACATCAAAGGCGCGGTAATGTTTGCAGTGCAGCATACGAGTTTAGGGCTGTACATATACAATTTTGTATATATAATTAAATTTAGTGAATTCAACATAATTCTATGTTTTAGGATTATTTTGTATAACTGGAGTGATTCTAAGTATTGTTGAGTTTTGATGTACGTATTCCAAGAAAGTGAAAACTACATGCAACGAACATGCTTCGGGAAGCTGCAAAAGTACTTCTTTAAATGTCGCAGCATATGCTTCTAGTATTTACTATGTTTCTAATAAGACTAATAACATACATTTAATAGCACGTGTGGAATTAAAAGTATAAGTTGTTCATTAATCCCTGGTTTCAATGTAACTTTTGCAAAACAAGCCTCATTTTTCATTACTATTCGATTAATATTATTTTTTCTGTTTATTTGTTTTGCAAATTTGTTATTAAATAGGCCCCTAATCTGATCACACAATTTTCCAAACAGAATTTTAAAATGTTCTTGAGCAAGGAGTCAAATCTCTTCTTGCACCTTCGTTGTTTAAGAGTAAAAAGGGCTAGTATCTACTTGCGTTGCTCTTGCCAATTTACTTAAAAAAATATGAAACACGATATACGGTATTTTAACAGGAAAAGAGAGTATCCTAATAGTTATACAACCTTTCTTCAAACAAAATGTTAGAAGAAACCAGGAAATCTAACATTGATATACATATATTGAGATCATGTCTTGCCCCCCCACTATTAACGTCCAACCGCCGCCACTGCCGGGGAGTATAAAATAATTATTGTAGACAGTTAAATATGTGTGTAATATAGATGTGGGAAGTTTTATATTTATGTTATGTGACTGTTCGAGGTCAACTAAATCGTTGTATACACGTGAATTAGAAACCATTAGAACGTAATCCGTACAACTGCATGATATAGGTATGTTAAGCTTCACAACTAAATATTGCGCCCGTAACATAGTACTCCCCATTAAATCCGCCAATCTGTCAATCAATAATAATATTGTAAACGTAATATTAATAACTATATTAGAATGACACTGTTTACCTTAAAGTTTAATTGTAATTTTAAATTTAAAAATGAAATTTATTTTGCAGGCGTCTGTGACTCAGACGGCGACACCTACAGAGCTTTCGACGCTTCACTGGGTGCTTAGTGGAAGCAGTTATCAGAGAGGTGGGTACAACCAATGATTTATTAAGTTTACTTCTTCTTAAATGATTGTGCCCAATTTTTTTAAAATAAAGGGTTCTGAGAGACGAAAGAATAGAGCCGTAGCTAGAGGGCGAGCGGGACGGTTGTACCGGGCGCTGACTCAGTGGCAGAAAGCGGTGGCTCAGTGGTAGAGCGTTCACCTCTGGTGCATGGGGTCCCGGGTTCAAACCCTGCTCCCACCAAATGAACCTTGTGGTGGACAAACACCGTGTACGTGGGTTTCTTCGGGGTTCTCCCACTTTCATCATTCCACCATTTCATTCATTACTCATCATCACCGTCTCCTTTAGCCTATCCGGCATAAGCGTGAGACATAAAAATTATTATTATTTGAAATGTACAGAAATATACAGTTTTAGTGTTCTTAACAGATTATGCCTTTCCTCTGAAATAGGGATGGCCAATTCCGGATTTTTTACTTTCAGAATTCCGGAAAGTAAAATCGGAAAAATTTCGGAGTTCGGAAAAATTCCGGAATTCGAAAAAAATACGATGTCGGAAAAATTCCGGATTTTTCTGGATTCCGGATTTTTTTCGAAATCCGGGAAGTGAAATTTACGATTCCGGAAAATTTTGGCCATCCCTACTCTGAAGTGATAACTGTCACACTTCAAAACTTCTTCAAATAATCATCTTATTAAATATTAGGTGTGTTTATGTGTAGTATTGGTATATTATTATTTTTTTTTTTTGTACTTTAACTATGCCTTTTTTTTTCAATTGTACTATTGCTTACAACTATCAAACTTTTGTAACTTTTTATAGGAAACAAAAAGGAATGCCATTTTTGTAACAATTTTGTGGTTTTGTGAATGGGAAATATAAACGTAGCAATGTAAGGGGTTCGAATGACTATTACAAAACCTATCAACAAAAATAAGAAATAATAAGACTAATGTACATAGATGAAAACAATAAACATACATACCGGTAATATTTCTCAGAATTACACAAATTTACATACAAAATTTTGTGTCCAATATTTCATAGCTCATTGTTTTTACTAATGATATGATATCTTTTGTAATTTTGCTTACAATTGCGTAAGTCCGAGCTGATTGGCTTGTAAGACATGAAACAGGAACTTCCCGGATGATATTTTCAAAAGCTGACCAACAAAAGTTTTCATTTTCTGGCCAGTAAAATAAAGAAGGCCCAGAGCGATTCATGAATTGCACTCTGACGTACAAAAATTATAATTACAAAAATACCAAAAGCACCCATTTTATATTTTAACCATATCATGCATGTGCTAAGATGATTCTATAAACAAAATGCATAACATCTAAATTAAATATACAATATAATAATTTCGATTTTCGATGTTTGGTAATTCGTTAACTCTTGGTATCAGAAAAACACATTCTGTGTGGTTCGGATCCCAAGTTAAGCTATAGATCCACATCTTATGTAGTTTCTGTACTGAAATGGACGCTAAATTCTACCCAACCAATCTAGAAAAACGCTTGTCATATCTATCTGCAAAATCTTACAATGTAGAAATCGACAAGCTGGTATTGTAAATCCGGGTAGAAATGTAATAAATTAGTTTTTCATTTCTAATGTGATAGAGACACCGAATTCAAATATTACTTTTCACTTCATGCAAAAATTTCTTTTAACCCTTTAGCATGTTGATAAAATAATAATAAGTAAATATTTACGATAAAATATTTTGTGGGACTAAGGAATACAATTATTTGTACAATAACCTACAAGGTCTCTGAAAAGAAGAGAATTATTACTTAACTATTTATGATTTATATAAGTATATAACACTGTTTGTTTATCCACGGTTTTATCAACTTTCTAACCAGGGCCGTCATTTAGGGAGGGCAGGAGGGAACAATTGCCCCCCCAAGAGTTTGAGGAATATATATACTTTAATCGATTGTCTACTAATATACTAGTACAAAACCGGAAAGTCTTATGTCTGTGGTGCTTTTGCCCCCTCAAGCGAAGTCTGAAATGACGCTCCTGTTTCTAACACTATGTGTTTCTAACAATATGTTTGAATTCATAAATGAAACAATCACAAGAATCGAAATATGGATTAAGTGAGAAAATTCTTTCTTAAACTATCAAGCTAAATCATTCACTTTCTAAACAAAGGTGCCGGTATTTTATTTTCATAGACTTACATAGACTTGTAACTACACTAGTTTCTACAATTATGCTAATCATTGATGTAACAAATATTGCAAGCATATAGTCAATGATATCGTTCTTTTCATTCTTAGGAAAGCTAACCACAGAAGATGTTCTAAATTTGGTTGACGGTTCAGATATCGACGATACAGATAAGGATCTAGATTTTTTAATATATATATATATATATATATAATGACTCCAGTAACTCTAGCAGTGAAGATAGAGATGGCGACGAAAATGGCAAGCAATTAATTGTTTTACTCGCCATTTGTCCTAAAGAACTGAATTATCTTCACGAGGTTATGTGGCCAATCACAGGAGGGGTCCATTTAGTTGTAGTTCGACATGTTCAAATTCGAATTGTAACTAGCTCAGAATTTTGTCCAATTTTTATCCATTTTTTGTTCAACCAAGAAAATAGTTTGTACAATTCAAATAAATGACGCAGGGCCATTTCAAACTTTAGACACTTCAATTATCTGTAATGCGAAATCTTCTAAATGAACCCGCGTGCGATTACCCAAATACAGTAACTTTGTGTAGATAATTAAATTATTTAGAATAGATAACGAGTACAATTTATTGCTTACCATTTTCGTCCCTTGCAACACTGTCATCGCTATCTTCACTGCTAGAGTTACTTAAGTCATCTTCCATAAAATGTGGATCATTATCTGAATCGTCGATATCTGAACCATAAAGCAAATTTAGAACATCTTCTGTCGTTAGCTATCCTGAGAATGAAAAGAACGAAAACTGACTATATTCTTGTCGTCAAAAAGTGGAGATGAAACTTGCTTCCATTTGTTCCACAGAAATGAGAAAATGGATATTCAGAAACACAACAAACAATTTGATGTGTCATGTTATGTTCTCAAGAAAGGAGAAAAATGTAAAAACAAAATATTACTAAATAAAAGTATTATATTTAATAATAAAGTCTTCAGTTCATGCTTTTTAAGTATATAAATAGCCGTTGTTTTATTATGGCACAGCAATGTAATAATATGTCAGAAGAAAGGTGTGGTATAGCAAGAACGGAATAAAATATACCATAATTGTTCACAAATATTTAGATAGGCCTATATAATTCCTTGTTACTGAACCAATGTCCACAAATGTGTACATAGTACTTTTTTGTAAAACAATAAAAAAATTCAAATTCTGAAAAATACAAGGAAAAATATTTTAAATGGTGCATCATACAAATAATTGAAATATGATTTTAAAAGGTTGGTAGTCTGGGACCGAAGGGGTTAATATACCATTTTGTTCATCTATGCAACGGACTTTGGAGGCACTTCAGTTAAGAAAACAAGACAAAAGGGCCATCTGAAAACTTTCAGTCAGCAGCCTATAAAATCACTTATCATTTCATTACATGTGTTGTGATTTTGAAGTGTTTGAGACAGATAGCATTGTTGTACCTTTACAAATAAGGCATGCTCGGTGAAACTGTGCGAATTACGTATACCTACTAAACTATGCTAGGTTTTCACTACAAGCTAGGGTAGGGTGAACCAAGAGCTTCTACACAGTAGTGCGTCCGTAGCGAGAAGACGCGTAAGCGATGATAGGTATGCGCAGAAAAGAATATTTCTTTGTTTCAATATTTGCTAATATGAGTATTTGTTCTCATAATTGATAGTAGTACCATTGCTCGTGATTGTGTAAAGTAACAAATTGAGCAAACTTTTAAAATTTAGCCTAACTTTTAAGACTGCTGTGCCAATACACAACAATATGTAATTTGTTGGTGTTATGATGTTAAATATACAGTGAATTGAATGAGTTTTATGTTGCAGGGCAGGTGCCAGCGAAACGCCAGCTATCTGATCCAGAGGGGGCAATCTTTGTACAGACGTTCCTTTCCTGCTTTCCTGCTGTTCTAAATCCGGTGGTGCTTCTTCGACTCCTGCTGCACCGTTTGCTCACCACAGCCACTCATTTACAACGATGGAAAAGCTGTGCTTCTCGGTCAAGCTTTGCATCCGCATCCGCCCATGAACCTCGGAGTCCCAGAAGTAGAGCATCCTCAACTGACACTGAACCCAGTACACTAAGGAAACGCCGAAAAGTGAACCTCACTGTGGACTGCTCGGCTGGAATGGAAGGTGACGAACCTACTCCGTCTGTTAGCAGAGCTAGATCACTGCACCGTCACGACAGACAACGAGGGGACAGTTTTAGTAGTGTAACGGGACTCGAACCAGCAATTACTAGTACTACCTTATTCGCAATATCACATTTTCTACGCTCAGCCTCTAGGGAAAGCCTTTGTGCCAGTGCTCCGAACAGTAAAAGCAACACGCCAAACGGTTCGCCATCGTTCTTTCATAAAAGATCCTTCCGGTTTTCTAGTCTACGAAAACGACGGTCCAAATCCCAAGCTAATATTCCTCATCACAAGGAGCTGGAAAAGCTTCAGCACACGAATCCTGAAGAAGAAATCCTCGCGTTCCAGAAACAATTGCAGAACCTTCCAGACTTTGACTCTCCGGAGCATCCGCTGGAAATGCCGCCGGAACTCCCAATAGGACGACCCTTATTACGGCCAAGGTCGCGTTCTGTACCCAGAGTGACGTACGAAGGGTCAAAATACCTGACTTTACCAGAGTTGCCGTGGGCTGTAGGCCGAATACCTCGAGGACGGTCTGCAGGTACCTTAGGAGGCCTCGGTGATCAAATTGGAAGTCCTGTAGGTACACCCGTCGAAGACAAAGGACCTCCCCAAGTGCCAATTCCTGTCACTACCAGTATCACAGCTGCAGCTGCAGCAGCGACGGCAGCTGCTATGGCTGCTCAACAACCTTCCAGCCGAAGAAGCAGCCTCTCTCCGTCCGAAAGAGCAGCTGGGCGACGAAGAGATAGCCCTGCTTGCATCCTTGTAGAAGCCCCACCTTGGCATCGAGCTATCTTAAACTTCGTAGAGGTAAGTTTCACATGTATATACATTTATAAACTCTGCATGTATACATATTAGTATGTTTTATTCGAAATTGCACTTATTAATTAATGTACGTAATGCAATGAATATGTAATTTCTAACCCTCTTCATAAAAGAGATGAAAAAATGGGTTACAAGTATATTGGCTTATATAAGGTATAAAGCAGATATTACCTAAAGGAACGTAACATCTATTTAGTGACGTAATACTCAAGTGAATTAGTTCGGCCTTTTGTGTAATTTCCGAAGTTTTCCTAATGTGCATACAAAATGCACAAAGTTGTTAAATTTATTTTAGAGACCCAACTTCTAAACAAAGAATATTTGAAGTAGAAGCAAGGAGACTGCATGGTCAAGCCTTCAAGCCTATAGGAAATTGCATCTGCTATGCTTGAAATTAATGGTTATTTTCATTTGAAAACAATTCTGAAAATACTACAAGTGCAGTAAACAGAACAATTCTTGTAAAATTATCTTCATTTCGTGTTAATAATTCCTAAAATATCTAAATGATACTATCAATCAAATCAAATCAAATCAATACTCTTGTAAAATGAGAAGTATAAACTTTTATTAGACTTCCACCTATGTTACGTATAAGCGTCGGAAATCTTATCGAACGGTTATATCCGTTTGCTAACAGATATCAAAGCAGAAACTGTAAGAGATGTCGAGAAGGGTTTCTCTTGGAGGGAATGCATTCAGCGACCCAACAATAGATTCTATTTCGTCCATTAAGCCCCTAATTCAATCCGAAATTGTAGAAATTTAACCATTTTTGGTTTCAACGTTGATTGCCATAGGGCAAAATCGTTAAGAGATAGTTGAGTTGAATTTCAGTTTAGCGTCCCTTTCAGCAGCGAGGCTATATGAGACGTGGACCTACTGATTAACGTGGAATCCGAACCACATGAGCTCCCGCCGGGAATCGAACCCGGGTCTCCCGCGCCAAAGGCGCGTACGCTAACCGCTTAGCCACGGAGGAGCTCCGTTAAGAGATAGTGAGAAGCGAGCAGCGCCTCAAGAATGAGTTTTATCCTTCTATTCAAAACAGAAGTAGTGAAAACTGTAGGTTTTCGGTTTCGATACTGGTCCTTAGAGACAGTTTTTTTTTTTTTAATATGGATTCAGTACCACAAGAATCTGTTTCAACTCTGACTTTATTCCTCTATTACAACCGGAAGTGATAGACATCAACTTCCAGTTTCAATATTAATCCATAGAGCAAAAGCAAGAAGAGATAGCGAGTAATGCCTTATTGATATCGATTCAGCGTTCGAGGAACACGTATTTGATCTTATTTAAGAGTCTTCATCCCGGCGAAATTAAAATACCGCTAATTTTACAGTAATTATGTGATATCTTCAAATAGATAAAAGATAATCGAAATGTGGAACAAGAGCGCCCTAGACAATATTATTTTACATGAGAAACCGTTATCACGACTCACTTATCTGCTTTCGATTTCGAGCCATTTTGAAAATCGGCATTTATTTTCGCGTTTCTAAACAGCTGAAAACGGAAAGCCACTACGTGACTTGTGATAACGGTACCTCACGCAAAATAATATTGTCTAGGGCGCTCTTGTTCCATATTTCAATTATCTTTTATCTATTTGAAGATATCACATAATTACTGTAAAATTAGCGGTATTTTAATTTCGCCGGGATGAAGACTCTTAAGTACAACCAGAAGTAATAGATATACTAGTAATATATATAATACCGAACCTCCATAGCTAGGAAGAGTACCATAGATACACATTGTGAAACAAAGCAGTGATGCAGTTCTTGATTTGTTGCTCATAGTGGAGTTCTAATCGCCTCCATTTTAGTAAATTATATTACGTGAAACTTACGTTTCAAATTTAAACTGAAGACCAAGTCTTGCTCACAACAGTTTTCATCTCACTTTTTATTTTTTCTACGTGATAAAATCTTTTCCATAAAAATATTTAACTGAATCTTGTTATGTCACAGTTGTACTTGATGCTCTTTTATTTTCAATATATTTGGGGTGATTTCATTTAATAAACATCGAATAATAGCTATAATAATGTTACATAGAATATAATTTTAGCACTCTAGAAATGTAACTTGCAAAATATGTAAAAATATCTTAATATCTCAGAAATATAGCTATATATTGTACACCGCGACAATTATACTTCTGCATTGCCTACAACAAAACATCAATTCCACAGACATCGTCATTTAATATAATACGAGATAGCATAATCAACATGATCATATTGGCATACAAGCTCCATAATATTCCCCAAACAATTAATTAAATATTTTCCCCGGCATAATTTTAAATTGCAAATGAGAGATTTTATTCCGTAATCTGAGATCTACAGTTTTACATAAACATCAATTATGAATGTAATGCAATAATACGAGTTCCATATACGTATAGAGGAGAGGGTGCAAATGTGGAAACCCAGTTTGTATTTCATTTGTAAAAAAGCAGTGAATCGTTAATTTAACCTGGAAAATTGCCTCAAAATGCCTTAGAATGTTAGAAATATGGGACCATAATTCACAAGTGCAAAAACCATATACGTAAAAAATAAAAAAAAATATTTTACACATGTACTAGTATATTTCGATTTTTTTAAAACTGAGGGTAATGTGGAAACACCCTAAAATTACAGTAAATCAATGTGTAAACACATAATGGTTGTTTCCACACCGGCACACTAAGAGTGACTCCATTCCTCACATAATTGACATTGAATCCATAGTTCACTACGCATATCTTTCGAAAATGGATTCCCATAAAATATGCACAGAATGTCTTTTTCGGTGGGCTCTTCTACTCCAACTGGAAAAGAGACTGCAGAGTTTAGTTTGTTTCTTTTTTTTAATTGCAGGAGGAACTTTGGGCATTTTTCTAGTTTTGTTACCGCCTGCAAACGGCTGCCTAGTCGTACTCTTACGGTTAGATAAGGATTCTTCGAGCTGTTTTTTGTACGGAGACGATGTCAAAACAGCGCAAGAACTCGGCTTACGATCTCTATTCGGAGTCTTCCTCTTCAAAAAGGGTATTTTCATTATTTCATATGGTGACACACAAACTTTTGAAGAGGTGCTCGGTACGCTGGGATCCTCTGAAGAGGTACTTGGTACGCTGGGACCCTCTGAAGAGGTACTTGGTACGCTGGGACTTTGTAATAAAAATCGTGGAGACAATTATTTGCCTTTTTACCGCCTCTTTGTCAGTTTCCACTTTGCTTTACTCCTAAGCCTTACTTCTCCGCCCTTCCCTCACTTAGGCCAAGAATAAAAAGTATCTAACATGTACTTGTATGATTCAAATGTGTGTTATATTCAATAAATTATTTACTAATAATAAAACAATGCAATGGACTTTAGGGTGAGGGAAATGTGGAAACGTTTCCGCATTTCCCTCATCCACATGTTTCCACATCCTAATTCTTAAGCCCTCAAAGAAAACTGATTAAAATATTAACGAAGGTCGCATTTATATATATAAAATACTAGTTAAAATGCGGGAACGTTCTAGAATGCTGGTCCCCTTGTATAGGTGAAGGTGAGTTAGTAGTCAGGTTGGTTCCTTTCTGATACTCAATTCACATATACAGGGCCGCGGTAGATCGGTGGTACAGCGTTCGGTGTGTGGGGTCCCTGGTTCGATCCCTGCTCAAGCCAAGTGAATTTTGTGGTGGACAAACACCGTGGTTTTCTCAGGGTTCTCTCGTTTCCTCCCTCTTCCTTTATTCCAGCATTTCACACATCTCTCATCATCACCGTCTCCTTTAGCCTAGCCTGCATGATCGTGGGACGTAAAACTCAAAGATTTCAATTCACATGGTAATGCCGAGCGAGCGATAGCGAGTAAAGGTGAGTTAGTAACCAGGTTGATTGCTTTGTTTATTAAGACTCGATTGGGGTGCGGAACAGTGTTGTAGAAACCCGCTCTGAAATACCTGTAGTCAGTAGCGTAATTAGGATTTTGTCTCGGGAGGGGCTATCTACAATACGTGAATAAGCACTTATATTCTTCCTTTTGGGTACCGACAAATTGTAATGAAGTTGTGCATATAGCAAATTTATTTCGGGGGCGGGGGCTTAAGCCCGATAACCACCCCCTTAAATACGCCACTGCCTGTAGTATTTAGCACAAGGAGGAATAGGTTTATGTAAAGCATTTGAACACTTATCCCGCCCTTAAAATACAATTTTAATGAAAGTGTAGTGAGATAATATATTTTAGCGTAAATTTTTGAACCTCTCTACCCATTTTGAATACTCAAATGGCGTGATAGAATTCCAGCTTTGCAGGTAGGTACTAGCTATGTTCCAAAATTTATTTCAAACGGATTAGCGATTTTCGTCCCATTAAAAATTTCCAATGAATGCTTGAGAAATGGAGTACCCACGTAATTGGCACCTATTCGGTGTCATCGGTTGAATCTCACTCCGGGTGTTCTCCTCTAACTCACCCAGCGTGCGTGATTATCTCACACATTTTTTTTTAGATGAACCCACAGAAAAAATATGGTGGGGTCAAGTCCGGTGACGTTGAAGAATTCTTAGTATAACCGCTAATCTAGTAGTTTTTACAATGAATAACGCTCTTCCACGGAATACCGATATATCTTCACTACTCTTGCGATTTAAAGGTAAGCTTGGACTTACTCGTATCTGTTTTTGGTTAATCTCCATTCTACACCAGATGCAAAAACTAGTCTCAGATAGGAATTCTTATTGAATATCAGAATGAAGATCGAACCTTAAATAAAGATCATATCTACAATATAACAAAATGTCGACGCCTGGTCCATGCACAATCCATGTCAAGCAAAACCAAGATGTGTAATCCTAGATGTGTTTATTTATTATCCTTCACTTAGGCCTACTCGTGGGCTAACTAACATTCTGTTAAAATGTAAGCACAACCTTTGACATATTTACAGCAGTGAATGAATATTATCGATACTATCTACGAGCAAGCCATCCCTCTTCCTATAACTGATAGACTATACATCATAGAAACTGCCTCATAGATCTTCCATACTCAAAATACTTTTTTAATCATACGTGGCGCAACCTGATCTTGTCGTACGTTATAATACAATATAAACTACTTGGATAGTTGTTAAGTTTTAATAATCTGTAAACAGACTTTAGTGCTCGAGTTTTAAAAAATTAATAGAAATAAAAGAAGTGCAGGAAGCCATTTTAGTTTTTGTATGTAAATTATTTTACTTCCTATACTTGGTTAATTGTTAGGTGATTCATTTACGAAAAACTATGAAAATGGTTTACTTAGCACGTCGCATGTCACAATTTCCTGCGTTGCTATCTAGTGACGTTTCGTATCACACTTACAGGAATAACAATAACATTTTCCTATTAGGATCACACTGTGTTGACGATAAATATTTTGTCACGCTGGGGCAGCCAGGAAGGTTTGATGTTCCCTTTTCGCAAGAATAATAAAGGACTTTTCATTGAAAAGAGAAGAAACTAAGTGATCTAATAACCTTAAAAAATGTCCCTCCCATTTTATTCGGGCATGGGACCGATCATAGCGTGATTAGTTTTTTGTTTGTTTGTTTGTTTATTTTAATGGTTCAAAATAATTTATTCTTTTATATAGTTACATGTAAAGCAAGGACATTACATTTAAGATTATGAAGAAGTACAAATGTTATATATGCAACAGCGAACTAGCTATATCATCTGTAGTATTAATTCTCAATATAATGTGTGCATTCGTGGTTTGAACGAACACGAACAGTAAATGCTAGATTTTGAGCTAGAGTACCGGGATGAATTCCCTTGACTGTAATCTGTAATGGTAGAAAGCATTGTACTTGTTCATACAAAGATGGAATGAAAATGAGCGGAGGCTGTGGCCAAATCATTCGGTAGTGGGGATGGGAGAGAATTGTAGCAGTGAGGACTAGCGTTGTATGACATGAATGAAGAATTACACAAGGCGTACATTTTATATGTATGGAATCTTGGAAGATGAATGGAAATCGTCATCTACCAATGACGACTCGCCATGTGGTAAAACCTGGAGAATGTTATTCATCTGAGAATTGGTCGAGAGGGACATTGAATTCTATGTGGAAGGCGATGAATTGCCATAATGTCTAATAAAATTGTAAGTTTTTAGCTTTGAGAATAGCTGCGAAGTTGAATTCTGGAAGAATTTGAAAAAATTCTTGAAGAGTCAAACAATGGGTGGTCCTGAATATCTGAATGGTAAGAATTTCGGATAACTGGGCAGCCGGGGAAATTAGCCGGGTGGTCCTCCTTACAGTTTACAAAATAAGCAGGTGTGTCCTGGGTCTTCTTTGTACATTCATAGATGCAATGCGATTCCGGGTATGACACATCTTGGTTTTGCTTGACTGGATTGTGCATAGAACAGGCGTTGATATTTGCACTGGCGCAAATCCCGGGGGGATGAGGAGGACATATCCCCTCCAATCTTGGAATTGGGGGAACTGCCCCCCCCCCCCAATAACCCGATTTGAAATGTGTATTTTGGGGAGAAATGTGATTATTTATGTCCGATTGCCACAAAGGAAAGTGAGATGGGATTGATGTCTCCCCAGAATAAGCCTCAGATCTTCCCACCTCCCAAATGTTGAAGACAACTCTGCTCCCCTGATCCTCCATAGCATTGTTTTTCAACTTCATAAATATTTTGAATATACCTTTAAAAAAAGATTATGGGAACGATCTTACCAGTCTCTCCGTCGTCCTCCTTCCCAATGTTGAAGACAGATTTTCGCCGACGGATATTTGTAACATTGTAGGTAAAATCTTGATCTATAAGGTTCAATCTTTATCTTCACTCTGATATTCAACCAGAATTCCTATAGGAGAATAGTTTCTGCATCTGGTGTAGAACGGGGAGTAACCAACAGCAGTGTGGGAACTCTTGGCGTCAGGCATCCGCATAGTCAGTGATTGAACTGAGAGGATCAGGAAACATTTTTTTGAGTGCTTGCTTGATTTCATCCTCTGGGGTGTCAATTGGACGATTAATAATAACTTTCTTCATCATTGTGGATTGCTTAACTTCCGTAGCAAATTCCAACTTGTTGTGGAGGCGGAAATTGATTATGCGTTGATAGTCTTTTGTAATGCGCACTTGATTTTGACAAAAGCTTTCATGAATAAAATTTAGATTCTGTATTAAATTATCATCATTATGAATTAAGATTCAGCACATAATAATACAATCGTTATTAGGTTACAGACTGAAATTTATTATACTTATTTTAACGTCATTTTAATGAATCTCGTTATTTGCTGTCCATGTTTCTGTTTAGGCTATTATCATCAATTTTCCTAAATATAATTTTCAGGTAGTTAGAATGAATACTTAAGCTTAAAAAATAATAATAAAATAAAATAAAGTTTTTCTCACCATCAAGGCAGACATACCAAATTCAGTATCTCAAGCGCGTAAAATAGTCATTAGTATACAATAATATGGGCTGGAAAAGAGGGAGAAATAAAAAATAAATAAAAAGTAATTTTCATACTTAATGGTGAAGTTAAAAAGTTAGTAAATACATGAATTCTTACCTAATCCTCTAGGCGGGATTTAGTGTTTTGCCGCTCATAAGCCGAAAGATGCTTCCTACCCCAAGGCTGAGAGATGTTTGCCGACCCTTATCCGAAGTACAAAATTTGAACGCAGTAAGAATAAAATCATGTTAAAGGCATTAAAGAAAATCGCGTGAAAAGTACTTTTATGAATGATTCGCCTTACGTTTACAATAAATATTAAGAATATCTAAATATTATTGCCTAAGTGATTATGCAACCCGTAACTCTTCAATGTTTGAAAAGTTGCTTATATCGTTATGAAAAAATGCCTTTTTATGAATCTATGGGATAAGAACAGAGGTAATTAAAATCGTCGTTACCCGTGATGTAATAGAATGGCTTCGTTAGCGAATCACTCTAGTTATCCGTTGCAAAAACAGAATTTTAAAAAAATCTTTTGTTAAAGAATTAACGAGTGCACTAACGAATGTTATCGTGATCCTAATTAAAAACAAACTTATTTTATGCTTGAATACTTTTGTATAAATTTTAATGAATGTTGATATGGTAATAGGATGTTGTAAGGCGTACCTGTGAAAGAGTACTTTGTAGAGGCGCGTCCTGCACTTGTAAAGTACGGCTGCCATACTCAACTGTTTATTGGAATTACAACGTTAAAATTTCACTCAGTTTCAACCACAAATGACTGAAATCAATAAACTTATCAATTATTACTTTGAAGGGTATTTACTTTGACTTGAATCATGTTTATTATTATTATTATTATTCAACATCTGCATTTTTGCTCTTGCTCATTAAATTTTCTTTCAATGTGCGTTTCTAGGCCCAGCCCTAGTGAGCCTAGTGGTAAATTCTCCCTGTTAATACTAGGAGCATAAAGAAATTCGGATAGTAGATAACCCAAAGATACCTATTGATTTATTCCCGACATCTGACATTTTTTTCCCTGCAACCAGCGTTCGGATGTCTGGAGACAAGCTCCTCCACTAGCGATTTTCAGAACAGAAGTCTGGTAAATGTATGTTAATCTGGATTTCACTAGAGAGTTGTCCCTCTTGATAAGCTAGAAAAGTTGTTCACGAAACGGAGAGTCACAGAAAAATGGATCAAGAGCTGCATGCGTCCCACAGGCCTCGAGTTTGAAATGCCTACTCTAAAGTATTTTAGTTTTAACACATTAAAAGAAATCAAATGAAATGACCCATAATTCTAATGATGAAGATGATTCATTGTCACGGGCGGATCCACGAGGAGGGTTGTGGGGGCAACCGTTTCTGTTCCTTAATTATTAACATTTTACAAGCCTACTGATGATAAGCTGATACTTTATTCAGATTTGAAGTAAAACTTGTTCTGTTTGACCTACATTAACCGCCCAGGAGGCGATCCACTTTCTTAAAACTATCCTTCTGGACCTGATAGTGCTAATTATCCTTGCTGCTGGCATTTCCATTAAATCCTCAATCAATCAGAAGTGTTGAAAAAATTTCATTCTATCTGTAAATTATAAACAATTGTGCCATAATTCTAAAACTAAACCACTACTTAACAAAGTTTATCTGATTAATATTTAATCGACTATTTCAATTTTAAATGAACGAGTTTCGTTTCATATTAAGAAATTACGATAGACTTCCAAACTACGGGAATTTAATATAGAATACCCTATGATTATAATTATCAGTGATAAAGCCGGAAACCGTTTTTTTTTTATATATATGACTTCGGGTTTGAATAGTGTTATCAATGTAGAGATAACATATTTATTGGTACACTAAATCATTAATAAGAACTATTTCTTTTTATCTTTTACCGTTTTTGCTCTATTGAGATTAATATTTAAACCGGAAATGGTTTATTTCTACCATTTCCGGTTTTAGTAGAGAGTTAAAGTAGAAGAGTAGAACTTTTCTTGGGGTGCTAAATGTATTTTAGAACACAGCTTCTCGCTATATATTGCCGGTCTTGCTCTAAGGCGATCAAAATTGAAATCGGAAATGGTTTATTTCTAGCACTTCCGGTTTGATTACAGGATTAAGGTAGGAGGTGAAAGCCATTCTTGGGACATTTAATTCAAATCGAAAATCTCTTCCGTTTAATCTGTGTTTTTAATCTAATATCTGCCTTCAAACGGACGAACACAGAGATTCCTATAAGCCTTTTCATACAGTACTTAGTTTCGTAGTTTAAAAAGTCACCCTGATAGGATTTAAGAAAAAGAAACATTATGAGGCAATGCAAAAAGAAGGTGATAGAAGGTGAAGGTTGAAGTTTGAAACCAGCACCACGTTGAGTATAAAATGGTTGTCTTTCCTTAACAACAATTGTGTTAAATATGTGTGTGTCAGATGGTTCCTTCTTTCCTGGCATTGTGAAGTGAAGTGAAGGTCGGTTACGAATTCAAAACAAATGTGAACGCTACAAATATGTTAATTAAAATGGCTTTGTATGTGCTCTTTCCTCCTTCATCTTACTCTGAGAATTATATAACTTCCGAAAGAATTTCTTTACAAAGGTTAAATTAACGCTCTTTTCAGTCTACACAATAAATTTACTTACTTACTGAATCATACTACGGCGTAAATACTAAGATGAAGATCGTAAGAAATATCTATCGTATACATTGAATCTTGCAACATAACTTATTAGTATGGATGAATCGAGTTACTGTTTGAAAATGCTACTCATGTAGTGAATAAAAGATACGCGATTAAATAGGTATTAAAATGTAATTATGCTAGTGGTACAATGCGCTGTAGAAGGAGCAAAATTTGTCACTTTATTTTTATTAGGCTTCCAAATTATGCATTGCGTAAATGTCGGAAGTCTTATGAAAAAGCTTTGTCCGTCCGTGTGTCGACAGGTGTTAGAGTAGAAACGGTAAGAAATATCGCGATGCGGCTTCTTGCAATCGTTTCAGCGTCCTAACAATAGGTTCCATCTCCCCAGGTTACTCTACATTGGAACCGAAAGTGGTTCAAATTAGCCATTTACGATTTTTAAGTTTTTCGCCATAGAACAGAAACGGTAACAGATAGCGAAAAAACTGGTATTTTGCAAACGATTCAGGGTCTCAAGACAACGTTCCAAGACTATCCACAACACTCTACCGAAACGGGAAGTGATTCAAATTTACTATTTCTTCCGATGTCAATGTTTAACGTCATAGCACGAAAATGGTAACAGTTAACGAGAAGTGGTTTTTCGTAAATGAATCAGTGTCTCAAGACAACATGCCATGAATATCTACAACATTTTACCGAAACCAGGAATGGTTCAAATTTACTATTACTTCCGGTTTTAATACTGAATCCCTTAAAGTAAAAACGCTAAATGCTATCAAGATGCGGTTTTTGCAATCGATTAAGCGTCCCAAGAAAAGACACCATTTCCTCCCTTAAATCTGTATTCAAACTGGAAGTAGTGAAAATTAGCTATTTCCGGTTTCAAGGTATATCGCCGTAGAACTATAACGATACAAATAGCATAAAGCGTTTTTTTTTTAATGATTTAACGTGTCAAGACAAGTTAACATGTGTTAACAAGTGTTAATAAGTTAATACAGCACTTTACAAAAACCGGAAGTGGTTAGTTTTACTATTATTTCCGGTTTCAATACCGGTCTCAAGTTTATCGCCACAGAATAAAAATGATAACAGATAGGTAGACGGTAAACGATTCAGCTTCTCAAGACAACATATCATGACTATCCACAACACCAGGTCCGTATCCACGGGGGGCAAGGGGGCCGGGTCCCCCTAAACTTTGGCTGATCCCATAAAATTTCACGGTAGGCTTGCAAATGAACTATAATATGGTGATGAAGTATAAATGAATGGGTCGGGCCCCCCTAACTTCTACCGCCCCCCCCCTAAATTTTGGAGCTGGCTACGGGCCTGCACAACACTGTGCCAAAACCGAAATTGATTCCAATTTACTATTACTTCCGGTTTCAATACTGATTTCCGTAGAACAGAGACGATAATTGCTACGAAAATGTAATTTTTTGCAATCGATTCAGCTTCTAAAGATATATATTTTCTCCTCTCTTAGCCCTCTATTGAAGCCGGAAACGGTTTAAATAAACGATTTTTGATTTCAACTTTTATCGCAAAAAGGTCAAAATCAGTGTGAGATAGAGAGTAATGGCTTTTTTAAATATGGATTTAGCTTCCGAGGTTCTATCTTATCTTTTATCTTGTTACTTTATTACAACCAGTACTTATAAATCGACTACTTCAAGTTTGAGTATCGAATTCGCATAGTTTGGAAGTCTTAGGTTTCACATTGTGAAACGATACTTTCATGTTTATTTCCAAACTGCAATAAAAGAACTTACAAGTGTATTTATTTACGTATACAGTCTACATAAATAAGTGAATCCATTGGCAACCAACAACGTACTTTTTAGCCACATAAATATTCATTTCCCGATTTGTCAAAAACTACGCATTAGAATGTGCCCTCAAACATCTAATTTGGTTCAAATCGATGTGATCTTTTGCTTGGTTTTGGATAATATTACTATCATACAAAAATTAAAGTTTAATAGTTTATCATAATTTTGTCACATATCTCATTAGTAATATACAGTAGTGTACTGGCTAATACCATAATGAGCTGCTCCAGTCTCATATGTAAAAGGATTGTCGTACAGAATCAATTAGCTATTTCAATAAAATTCTTTTATTTTTATTATTTTTTTATTTTCTTGAAAACTATGTATGAAGATTCATATAATTTTCTTCAGCTTGATGAAATCTATTTATTAGTATGTACGGGATGTCCCAGAAGTAAGTGGCAATGCTTTAGGAAATTATAGTGTGAATTACTCTAAGCAAGAAAGTTCTATGTTCATGGGTCCTATTCCCAACAACGTACGAGCTACAGGTTGAGAATCGTTTTTGACTTTATGTTGTTCGTTGCCCATCCTGTATTAATTCTCACAGATGAGACATAGGACTTTTGAAAGGTGATGGAATGCCCTTCCCAACAGTATGCAACATGTGGCAGTGGTGACTTTGGAAGGGAAGTTGTCGAGGGAAAATTGGAAAGATCATTTAAGATTATTTTGATTGTATAAGAAAATCTGATGGCAACACTGATTCCCTAATTTTACTCAATAAGTATCCTTCCAAAAACACCTCCTTTCACCTATTGCATACTGTTGGAAGTGTAATTCTGTCCTCTTCCTCTGTCTCGCCTCTGTAGAATACCTACAGGCTGAACAAGAAGCAATGTAAGGTCAAGAATAGTCTACAACATGCAGCTCCCAAGTCGTTGAGGATAGGACCCATGTTTATATAGATTTTTTGCTTAGAATTAACCATACCGTCATTTCCCAAAGTATTACTACATCCACCCCCTGACACCTTTTATATCTCATCTTTTAACTGTTCTTTTCAATGTTAAATATTAATCATATGTAAAATTCCGTAACTTGGAGCGTTTTGTCCTTGACCCTTGCTCATCTCATTTCAATGACTATGAGTATTTGTTAAAGCCGGAGAAAATACAGGCCATGTTTAATGAAAAATTATGTATCTAATTGAAGTTGTCCTGAAACTTTCTCTAAAATGGAAATTGAATTCTCTCTTTATCCATGTATTCAACTCAAAGCAATATTTCCGATTGGAAAGCTTTGAAGAAAGTAAATGCAATGTTTCATGAAAATCGGAAAATTGTATTAAGAAAAAGTAATAAAAAGGAGAAGGTTTATCCATCTCTAATAGTAACCAAATCAGGTATCAGGGATTTTTTTTTTTCGCTGTCTCTTTTATTAAATCTGTCACTACCTGTGTATTCATAGTGTATGATGAAGTCAAGTGGATAGTTGGCGAAACTGTTACAGGCTAATATATATATATATATATATATATATATATATATATATATATATATATATATATATATATATATATATATACAATAAAATATTGTTTTTCTCAGCGAGTAGTTTAAATCACATTTAAGTCTATTAAAAACAAAGCTTGTACAATGGAAAATCGAAATACTCTTTTTATTGTTCATATAAATGCATTTGAACCATAATTTAGTTCTAGGTCATTTTGGCTCATAGTGATGTAAAAGCATATCTTGGATCATATTTTAAACGAGTTTCACTTTTCTATTGCTCAGAAATATATTTGCTATCATTGGCAACGAGGATGGAGACCATTAAGCTTTTATTTTTTATGGGATCAGCAGTATGGCTGTGATCTATGGTTCAGAATTTAGAGCAGGTATACAAATAAGCAACAAAATTTTGCTAGCCGAAGATAAAAGCTACTACCCCACTACTTCCCACTATAGAAATCATTTACTTATCTTCGGTATGATATTAAATACTCGCCCGCACCGATAAACCATTCGCCCCGGGCGAGCGGGCGAGTGGTTATTTGCATCCCTGGTTTAGATATATTTATTCAGGACAAAATAGCATAGTAAGCTTGTAATAAATTGTTATTCTTATGATTTTTTTCTGTTAAACACTTATATTTTCTTCATCATTCAGTTCTATTTTAGGTTATATTTTGCCATTTTTAGGGCACAAATGCATGCATATTGTCAAAGGTTTTAGGTCATAGAAATACTTCTCTGAGTGATTATGGCTATTTCCCATATATCTCACTTGTACATATCAATTAATATTTGTCTACGAGCCTCCCTGTCTTCCTATGGTAAGTTTTCACAACCTATTTCATATCACGACCTCCCTTTTATCCCATTATCTTCCCCAAAAAGAAATTTCCGGTTTCTAATAAACTTTTTTATTATTGTTGTTACTGTTACCTTCCGCGTACAGTTGTACGTACATATATGCGTGTAGTCTTTATTTTGAAATTTATTTTAGAATGCACTTTTTGTTCTATTTGTATTTTGCTTGTATTCCAATATGTAGTTTTTCATCACTTTCATTTCTCGTTTATTCCAATTGTTTTTAAAATAATCCTTTAATAGTTTAAAATTTTGTTTAATATATCTTGCTGTATTTCACACTGAAAATGGATATTAAAATACATTTGTCAAAATAATGAACTAAAAACAATTTTTGAAAAATGTATTTTTCGCTACTACACCCTAATTACGAGACATTTCTCTGTTCGCGACCTTCTTTCCCGAGGTTGAGGAACTCTGTTGTCAGCAACCTAGATCCTTGACAGCGATCTCTTAAATTAGAGGAAACATATATTTTCTGAAGTGTAACACTAAATAAATAACATCCTCATAATTTATATTTATTACATGTTATTCCTTTGTTGTCTAGGAATGGCTTCGAGTGTCAAGATTAGAACTTGAAAGAAACCCACCATTGTGTCGAGAACTTAGGGAGTTTATGGGCAAAATATCATCATGTGGAAATCCTTATCAACAGTGGAGTGTAGAGCTCAAACAAGAGTTCCCAATTCTGGTAAGTAGTATCTGTATTTGTAAGCAATAACTATAAGAATTTTCTACGTATTCTGCTTAACGGGTGGGACAGACAGAGCAATGTTTTAATATTTTTTCAAATTAAAACTACCGAAACAACAGAATGATTCATTGAAAGCCAATGGTGTACGCAAAGGGAGTTTCCGGGTTTTAACACTCCTTTCCTTATACAGTCAGCGACAAAAGTTCTTTCCGTTTGATAAAATTAGTCTCATACATAACTTCGGAATGGAAGGACAATTTGAGTACAGTGTTCAATAACTTAAAAAGAATGTGATTTTCTGTACATTTTAGCCATACCATCTTTGTACGTTCCAACCATACCACCGTTATTCCCGAAATAAATATTACCAAACGGAACTTTTGTCGCTGACTGTACAAGATGTGATGAAAAATTACACATTGACCTAATTAAGATATGTATACAATAGTTCTGAAATGATATTAATTGGGGAGCTTGAATTCTGCCCCCCACCCCCCACCCCGTTATTGAAATAGTACGTACACTCTGATTGAAAGTACTAGCAATGGCTATAAAGGCCTGATCATAAGCACCATATAATTTTCATAATATTTATATACGTATAAGATAAGAAGAAACTTTGTTGATATCGTTAATGTAGAGATATGGTTACTTGGTGATTGTATATATTTGATGTATATAGCCCACATACAAGATTTTTCAATACTTTCTAGAATAAACAACAAAAAAAGACCTTATCTAATCGTTCAAAGCGTTTGTCATTGCAATTGTGCAAGTGAGTACACATGAAAGGAGAGATATGACAATTATTGGTTGATAATACTAGTAATTTATTAATTGCTTTATACTGTCAAGGTCCTTTTTATTATTCTAGGAAGTACTGGCAAAAATCATGTATGTAAATATATCAAGTACAGGAAGACCAAAAAGTTACAGAATACGTGGAGGTATTACAAAAGATGCAGAAATTTGCCACTATTTACTACTTCATACATGTACACTCATGTCCAAAATTATTGTCGCATGTCTATAAATATGTTTTTGTAGGAATATAATTCGATAACGGATTCGCCCGGTCTTTCTTATAATGTTAGTATGTGTATAATCCGCAAATACATGTACGTGGCAAATTTCATGTCAAAAGAGCAGTAAATAACAACAATAAAACGAAAATAAAGCTTTCTTGTCCATTTAGCAACATTTTGTTTTACTCACTCTAATTTTCGTATTTATAATTCTTTTTCTATGAAATTTACCACAAATATATTTTTCCCGATTATTACACACATAGTATCAGTATTAAAAGTACTCTGCAAGATCATTATCAAATTATATTCTTACAAGAAGACAGTTATAGATATGCGACCATCATTTTGGACATGAGTATATATCAGTTTTCGAATACGCTCTGGAGCATTACACGTAATATGTTGTCTACAGTTCATAGAATGTTAGTTTGTAATTCTTCTAAAATATATGGATTGGTTGTCTAAGCTGCTGAGTAACGATTTTGCCATAAGTTTGGTCAAGTAAGGTCGGAAGACCGAGTTATCTCAAGTGGTTTGGAAATAATAAATCGATTCCGAATACTCCATGGCCATGTGAGCGTTGTGCGATGTTATATTGTCTTGCTGAAACCATGTCCTTTCTTTTTCCTCATCAGTCAGAGTAGCAAAAAATTGTCTGACCAGCTAAAGATAATGTTTACTGTTGATTACAGTCCAGAAGAAAAAGAATGAAAATTCTCTTTCAAGACATCATACATCATACGCCAATCTTCTTAGTGTGAAAGGAAAACTCATGCAGAACATGTGGGTTGTCAATGGACCACAAATGCGAATTTCGTGAATTCACATTCCCGTCGAAGTAAAACCAAGCCTCGTCTCGCAAATACCAGGCGACGAACTCCTCGCCATCAGACGTTACGTGTTCCATGAACCACTGACAATACTCAACACGCTTAAGGGACTAACTTCTGCACAAGTTTTATTTTATACTGAAACATTTGTAATGATTTCCTCAAAATGGTACCTGCTGTGCCATAGTAATCTCCTGGGCTATAGTGCGTGATATTAGCTCGAATTTACTGCTGTTAACTCTAATGAATTATTTTATCCTGACCATCAAGGAGAGACATTCTGAAATGTCGTTACCTATTATAAATGAGTCATCAAAATGTTGATTACCAAGTGTTACCTGCCATATTTTATTATTAAATTGAGAAAGCGTTCTGAACTAACGCGTTATTAGACTCACAATTGTGAATAAATTTTGAGACGTATATCAAAAATGATATATCCTATATGTTATGAGTTCGGGAAACAAAGATCAGTGTTTGAAAGGGAAATCATGTTAAGTCGGGCTTGGCCACTTGGCTAAATTTTACACTTCAAATGTGTTTTACCTAGTATTAAATTTTTATTTCATATCCTACTTTTGTCTTTAACAGAGTTCTCTAATTGTATTTAATAAAACGAGAAAATGAACAAGTTTGTGTAGCTTTTATTTAATGCGAATACAAAATATTCAAAATATATATTTTGTTGGAAAGCATAATTGGTAATTAAACTACATAGTACAACACATCTACGTGACATCCTCTGTAGGTCCCACACCTGTTCTAAAATTTTCAGACTCGTGATAAAAATTTTAGTGGTTATGTAGTGTTTAGTAGTGGTTAGTAGTCCTCAGAATTTTCTTGGGTTTCAATGGGATGTGCGTGTCGCAGAACAAAATTTACACATGTCCAAAATTCGTCCTGTGATCATGCTACAAGAAGACCAGAAATCGAAATACGTATGTATACGCAAACAAGTGTATCACTGTGACTCACTAGTATCCAGGAGATAAGGAGCCCATATTCCCCATTATATTTTGATATCCTGCATAAATAACCTTGTACGTACTACACACACAAGTTCAGATAAATTCGATTCCTTTTAATCTGAAATAACCCAGCAACAGGTGTTTGCTCCCCTCTACTCTCTAAGGCAAATGTTTGTATAAACTTATCCTATCTCTGTATTCATTGATCTATCACATCTTGTGAACTTAATTCTATTAGTGTTAAGCCACACTATTATCTCTTATATGTTAATGACAACTTAGGACTTGGCTCAACATAGGAGATAATGTTACTCATGGGACTTCCCAACAGGAATTGTAGTGCAAGAATGCGGTGTCTTTTTACATCGTCGACAGAACTGCACACAATTGCATCCAGTTCATAATCTAAACTAATTATTGCAATATATTTTACTTGTGACAGGAAAAAATATTTTTTTATCATAATGGTATCGCATTCAACATTTTAGGGACGTATTATTTAATCCTAAAAAACATTGCACAAAACAGTGTCATCTTTTCAGGTTTGCTTGAGCAGGGGAGACAACACTCTCTACCGAAATAAATAGTTTCATATTTTTTATTAGAACATTACCATACTATTGATTAAAATGTAGGTACTAGATTTGTCCGGAAAGTAACGATACTGGGTCCAGGAAATAAAATTGGTTGATCCGATGGTACAACTTGTCAAAATTCTTTGAAGTAATCTCCTTGGCTATTGATACACTGCTGTCAGCGCAATTTCCACGCAATGTGCGCCCCCTAGAAGTCAGCTTCGAACAACCCACGCAGAACACCCTTTGTTGTTGCTTGGATGGCCAAAACATCGCCAAAACAGCAACCGCTCAAGTTTCTTTTAAGCTAGGGCAATAGAAAAAAGTCCGCTGGGCTCATGTAGGGACTGTACGGTGGTCGCCAGAACGCGATAATACGTCTGTGAAGTTGTCCTGCCCACCTAACGAATTTTTCTTTTTCTTATCTACATCGTTAGTTTACGTTAGTTTTGCTATAATTATCGTTAGTTTCGAAAAAATAAAATTTTTATTCAACAAATAAATGGGCAGGCCAACTTCACGGTTCCCCACCCATAAATGAATTTCAAAAGTTTTTCGTATCACATCGTTAGTTTATCGTTAGTTTAGGTTAGTTTTGCCAAAACTATCGTTAGTTTCGCAAAAATAACGATTTTATTCTAGAAATAAAGTTTCCCGCCAACTGTGAATTAGCCCGCCCATATTGAATTCTCATAAAATTTCAACTCATACCGTCAGTTTATCGTTAGTTAACGTTAGTTTTGCTAAAGCTATCGTTAGTTTCGCAAAAATAACGATTTTATTCGAGAAATAAAGTTTCCCGCCAACTGTGAATTAGCCCGCCCATACTGAATTATCATAAAATTCGAACTCATATCGTTAGTTTATCGTTAGTTTACGTTAGTTTTGCTAAAACTATCGTTAGTTTCGCAAAAATAACGATTTTATTCTACAAATAAAGTTCCCCGCCAACTGTGAATTAGCCCGCCCATATTGAATTATCATAAAATTCCAACTCATATCGTTAGTTTATCGTTAGTTCACGTTAGTTTTACTAAAACTATCGTTAGTTTCGCAAAAATAACGATTTTATTCTAGAAATAAAGTTTCCCGCCAACTGTGAATTAGCCCGCCCATTTTGAATTCTCATAAAATTCCAACTTATATCGTTAGTATATCGTTAGTTTACGTTAGTTTTGCTAAAAGTAACATTTGTTTTGCAAAAATAACGATTTATTCGAGAAATAAGATTCCCTCCAAATGTAAAGTTAGCCCGCCCATAAAGAATTATCATAAATTTCCATCTCACATCGGTAGTTTATCGTTAGTTTACGTTAGTTTTACTAAAAGTATCGCTAGTTTCGCAAAAATAACGATTTTATTCAAGAAATAATGTTTCCCACCAACTGTGAATTAGCCCACCCATACTGAATTCTCATAAAATCCCAACTTATATCGTTAGTTTACGTTAGTTTTGCTAAAAGTAACATTTGTTTTGCAAAAATAACGATTTTATTCGAGAAATAAGATTCCCGCCAAATGTAAAGTTAGCCCGCCCATAAAGAATTATCATAAATTTCCATCTCACATCGTTAGTTTATCGTTAGTTTAGGTTAGTTTTGCTAAAATTCAGGTTTGTTTTACAAAAATAACGATTTTATACGAGGAATAAAGATTTCCGCCAAATGTAAACCCTAACAGCACAATTACATAGCAGGCATATGCCTATCAAATTCCGTCAGGTACACTGGACTGTGTCCAGTATGTCCCTAAGGAATTAAAAACTAACGGAAACTAAAGATAAACTAAGAATGTGAAATGGAAATTTACGACAATTCTTTATGGGCAGGAAACTTTACATTTGGCGGGAAATCTTATTTCTCGAATAAAATCGTTATTTCTGCAAAACAAACGTTAATTTTAGCAAAACTAACGATAAACTAACAATATGAGTTGGAATTTTATGAGAATTCAATATGGGTGGGCTAATTCACAGTTGGCGGGAAACTTTATTTGCAGAATAAAATCGTTATTTTTGCGAAACTAACGATAGTTTTAGCAAAACTACCGATAAGCTAACGATATGAGTTGGAATTTTATGAGAATTTAATATGGGCGTTCTAATTCACAGTTGGCGGGAAACTTTATTTCTAGAAAAAAATCGTTATTTTTGCGAAGCTAACGATAGTTTTAGCAAAACTAACGTAAACTAACGATAAACTAACGATGTGATATGAAAAACTTTTGAAATTCGTTTGTGAGCGGGTAACCGTGAAGTTGGGCTGCCCATTTATTTCTCGAATAAAATCGTAATTTTTGCGTAATTAACGATAGTTTTAGCAAAACTAACGTAAACTAACGATAAACTAACGATGTGAGGTGGAAATTTGTGATAATTCTTTATGGGCGGGCTAACTTTACATTTGGCGGGAAACATTATTTCTCGAACAAAATCGTAATTTTTGCAAAACAAACGTTAATTTTAGCAAAACTAACGTAAACTAACGATAAACTAACGATATGAGTTAGAATTTTATGAGAATTCAATATGGGCGGGCTAACTCACAGTTGGCGGGAAACTTTATTTCTAGAATAAAATCGTTATTTTTGCGAAACTAACGATAGTTTTGGGAAAACTAACGTAAACTAACGATGTGATATGAAAAACTTTTGAAATTCGTTTGTGGGTGGGGAACCTTGAAGTTGGCCTGCCCGTTTATTTGTTGAATAAACATTTAATTTTTTCGAAACTAACGATAATTTTAGCAAAACTAACGTAAACTAACGATAAATTAACGATGTAGATAAGAAATAGAAAAATTCGTTAGGTGGGCGGGACAACTTCACAGACGTCGCGACAATGCCGATACTAGCCAGTAATGACATCACAATGAACACGGTGTGATTCGGCGCGTTATTGTGATGGAGCTTCCAAGATTTGGCAATCTACGGTCGACCCTGATTGACTCTGTGTCGCAGACGTTTGAGA
This sequence comes from Thermobia domestica, assembly GCF_964235325.1. Lineage (NCBI taxonomy): Eukaryota > Metazoa > Arthropoda > Insecta > Zygentoma > Lepismatidae > Thermobia > Thermobia domestica. The sequence goes on along the minus strand of NC_137454.1, from coordinate 148,800,774 downwards.
ACTTCCACGTAGTAAGCCGCATAGACCATCTTCCCTTGAATCAGAAATTCTTTTCGTACCACCTCTTTTGTCAAAGAAGATAATGAGCATTGGTTTGATTCTGGACTAGAACATCTTTGTCTTTTTTGGGCGCAAGAACTCCTTGTTATTCCGTTCTGAACTTTGGCGTTTGCTTTCAGGCTCATATTGGAATACCCTTATTTCTCGTCTGTTATTACGTTATCTAAAAAGTCCGGTTCCCTCTCCACTTAATCCAACATTTGACGGAAAATGTCAAGTTGTTTCTCCTTTTGTCTGTCATCTAGCACATTTGGCACCACCTTCGCACAAATCTTGCATATGTTCAAATTTTCACTAAAGCACCATTATTTTGGATAGATTCAGTTCTGCTGCTACCATTCTCACAGTCAACGACAGTCTTGGTCCAAGAGTTCCTTCACTTTGACGAAATTTTCGTTCACATGACTAATCGAAGGGTGTCCAGAGCGTTCGTCATCCTCCACGTTTTCCTGTCCATTCTTGAAATCACCACAGGACTTGATTCTGGTAGACCTCTTCAATCATAATGAATGTCTCTGAAGCGGTTATTCCAAGTTTGAAGCAAAATTTAATGTTGTATCATTGCTCAAGCGAACGCTACATTTTGAGCTTCCAAATATCTCTACGTGGTTTCTAAACACAATAAGCAACCCTTACTCTACTAGAGCTCAGATGCGATCGATCCAGGTAGCATTAAATAGCTAACAAGGAAGGGTCACGAAGTGGCTCCGCTGAGATCCGAACGAAACAATTGTGTTTGCATTTGGTATGTTGTAACTAGATGACTCCCAAAGTTATACGTACCACCGGTTGGGCTATCGTGAGTTACAACATATTTTGTAATGTAAAAGCTACAAAGCTGGCAGAATAGTTTGAACCGGGTCACTTGTTTAGAAACGGTTGGGTAAATGGAAAGCTCGGTGAACACTTATCCCATCATTTTCAAGGACACACTTTATGGGTTAAAAAATTTTGCCCCAGGGTCCTCCGCAGAGTTCCAGATGGGGTCCAACTCAGAAGTTTCAAATTGCAAGGGGCTTAAATAGCACATCGTCTGAAAGCTATTGTAAAATGAAAGAAAATGGGGCAAGTCTCGACTCTCTACGATAACCTGTGCAAAATGGCAACGGGTCAAAATGTAAACAAAAACTTAATCGAAAAGTCCATAAATGGGAAACGGTGAGACGAATGTGAAAACAGGAAAGGATGTTTGGCATTATTGTCAAAGTATAACGATTTAAGTTAAAACGTCTTGTCCTAGGGCCCCCATAGAGTCCCAGATGGGGTCCAACTAAAAACTTTCAAATGGCAAGGAGGGTTACGTTGCACTTCTTTTGAAAGTTGTTGAATGAAAGAAGATGGAGAAAGTCTTGACTCTCTACGAAAACCCTGTGCAAAATGGATGCGGGTCAAAGTGTAAAGACGAGCTTAATTGAAAAGTCTATGGCCACCATGAATCCAAGATGGCCGCTTAAAACATATGTCATTCATAACAGTAAAAATCTAAATCTCCATTTTTCCCTGTTATGTATTTACAAACGATACTAAGACTAAAGAACAACTTAATTTCAATTCACTTCAACTATTGTTTCTTTCCGTAACAACACATACACGTTTTGTTCCTAGTGCACGTTCGTCATGGTTCTCTCGATATCATTTACGTGAATATAACAAATATATGATGAACACACAACTCTGACTTCTTATTCATACTGCTAAACAAAAGTTGAATATTCGGGTATTTTTCTAATTTTGTCATACGTAGTTCATACATAAAGGACTTGCTGCATTAGTCGAGTTGGGGGCTCTGTTGTAACGCATTCTGATGGTTGCATTTGTATACTATTCGTTGGTTTGATCGCAATATTTCAAACAATACCAAATATTCAAAAAGACATTCATTTACAAGATTGGCGAGCAGTACCAAACCACGTGTAAGTCATTGAAATACATCGAGCTGGATCAAAATTTGTTGATTTGGTCACAATATTCCAAGAAATCGCATATTTATATACAAACTCATTTTTCAAACTGGCAGCCATATTGGAATACAGATTATAAGTCTTTGATATTTTGTGGATATCTACTATTGACCATAAACGTAAATACCACATTTCGCTTCTCCAACACCAGTGGTTTCAGTTCGACATGCGTTCGGATGCTTAGCGCGAAATTTTGAAATCAAAATGTCCCGTTTTTTTAACATTTCGCATATTTTCGTCACCTACTGATCAACATTCATGCCAAATTTGGTTTTCCTAGCTTCAACAGTTTGGTGTGCCTACCCTTTAGACATAGGTGTTAAGCGGCCATCTTTGATTCAAGGTGGCCATAGATTTTCAATTAACTTCGTCTTTACACTTTGGCCCACCACCATTTTACTCAGGGTTTTTGTAAAGGGTCGAGACTTGCTCCATCTTCTGTCATTTAACAACAGCTTTCAAACGATGTGCTACTCACCCCCTTTTCCATTTAAAACCTTTTAGTTGGACCCCACCTGGGACCCTGTGGGGCCCTGGGACAAGACGTTTTAACTTAAATCGTTGTACTTTGAAAATAATGCCATACATCCTTTCCTATTTTCACATTTGTCTCACCGTTTCCGATTAATAGGGTTGGCCATGGATTTTTCAATTAAGATTTTGTTTACATTTTGACCCGACGCCATTTTGTACAGGATTGTCGTAGAGAGTCGAAACTTGCCCCATTTTCTTTCATTTTACAATAGCTTTCAAACGATGTGCTACTTAAGCCTCCTTGCCAATTGAAACTTTTGATTTGGACCCCGTCTGGGACCCTGCGGTAGAGACCTGCACGGGCCGAATTTTTCGGCCCGAGCCCAATCCAGCCCGAATGTGCCTAGGCCTGGCCCAGCCCGGGCCCGAAAAGTTTTGAAGATTTTCGGCCCGAGCTCGGCCCGGCCCGATAAGTTTTTTAAAATTCTTGGCCCAAGCCGGGCCCGGGCCCGATAAATTTTAAAAGTTTCATTTTGTAACATTTTTCACCGGCGCACTTCTTCAACGTTTGTCTTTATTCTAATTATCGTTTAACGAAAGTCAATAATTATTGCAATTAATCGGCCCTAGCCCGGCCCGACCTGAAGATAAATCAATGTCGGCCCGCCCAAGGCCGGCCCGTGCAGGTCTCTACCCTGCGGGGGATCCTGGGGAAAAGTTTTTTTAACCCAAAAAGTGTGCCCTTGAAAATAATGGGATGCGTGTTCGCCGAGTTTTCCATTTACTCAACCGTTTTCGAACAAATGACTCGGTTCAAACTATTCTGCCATGTAATTTTTTATGTAGCTTTTACATTACAAAATATGTTGTAACTCATGATATCCCGCTCGGTGGCACGTATAATTTTGGGATTCTTCTAGTTATAACATATCAAATGCAAACACAATTGTTTCGTTCGGGTCTCAGTGAAGCAATTTCGTGACTCTCCCTTGTAAGACCCGCTAATCCCGCTCGTGACGGACGCGATGTTGATGAGCGGAGCGCCGTGTGGTTGCCAGTCTCTTTACTTTACGGACAATCTATGTATGTCTGAAACTCAGAGCGGTAATTTCCCCCTGACATTCCGTAAATGACATGCCTGACACAGAACAAGTTATTTAATAGAATTTTCATTGATAAGAAATCGCATTTAGAGTTTATATACTTTTCGTTTTCATAATTATCGGATTTTTCTAACGATGTGTATGTATATCAAAAAATATACGATGATTTTATTTATTTATATAGCTAAATGAATAATAATATAATAGCGTCCGCAAATTGAGAATGCAATTATCTACAATGGTTAACATTCGATGGTTATCCAGTGTAGATTGCATAACGTTAGAAGGTTCTGCAATGTGGATGTACTAAAGTAAGTACAAGAAGAAGTCTTATATATAGCTAGAAAAAAGCTCAATGTTGCCTACGATAAATTCCGATGGACTGAGATCAAATAATAAAGAAGCCTTCGGTCCAGAAGTAAGCGCTTTACTTTCGAACCTCATTGTATGATTTTGTTTTCTACAAACCACCAATTTATATTTTTAAAAATTCATGCTTTTTTTTAAAAAATGAATAAATTGGAATATTTTATTGTGCACGGAAGTCCCATGTTTAACACAGAGATGACATATATATATGAGTGTTTTTTTTTATTATTACGAGTGTTAAAAAAAATAAGTAAGTTCTAATTTAATTAATACATAATTTTGTTTTCTGTAAGGCGAAAGATCCCGAAGCTGAAGGTGGTGATGACCTTGAAGAAACCGATAGAGAATACATGCAGGTAAGTTATCATTTTTGTTTCAAAATTGTACCATATTATAATGGATTCATGCCATGGGCCAATATTACTAGTGTGTAATAGAAAACAATCTTGCCTAAAGAAGAGACATGTATCCGTCGATAGATTTCAAACTGAACAAAATGGCATATGGTTGAGGATAAATCCTCATGAATTTGAGAAAATTGTCGAAATCGATTTGTCATTAATATAGAAATTGATGTTATACGCGAGCCATACTAGTTATTAAGGTAAAACTGATAGTGATAGTATATATGTGACAAAGGACAACGATATATGTATATTTTCACCAAGCCTTCCGTTATGACAGTAGCAAGGCGACGAGACAGTATGTTACACTATGGTTAATGAGCTATAACATAAAATTATCACTAACTCTTAAACTTAAATTTCCTTGTTATCAAAAGCATTTTCGTTCTTCGTTGTTATTTCCCTGAAAATTTGTGGACAATATTGTAGTACGAATTCAATCGAAGTCATCCGATCTGGATCAATCTTTGCATGGTGGTCATGGGCGCCCGAAGAAAATCTTCTAGGAGACCTCTCTGGTTGCTACATTACGTTTGGTATTTTTTTTATTTGTATTAAGAATATACATTATACGTTTTCGTGAGCCAGGGGGCGGACACCTTCCCCTTCTTCGGGCACCCATGATGGTGGTGATTCTTGACCTGGAATACAAGAATATGAAATACTGTGGTTTCCGAATTATGGGACGTCAAACGTAAGGGGTTATCTTAGAGAAATCTACGCCAAATATTTCAAATCAGGATTTGCTATTAAAAACTCATCGAAGGACGGCTTTTTTTCCAATTGGGAAACATACTACAGTACGACACACTGCACAACTATAAAATTTGTAATAACACTTATCAACCGATTATGTCTATAAATGAATTCATAGAGAATTTTAGAAATTAATATGAAGAAAAGGCATTAATCACCTAGTAATCGACCTGAGCAGGTTGTTGACATCCAATACTTGTAACAATAACATTGGCCCATGTCTAAGAAAACACAAATTGTTTGATTTTGTGTTAATTAATTTATATTTCTAAATTCTTTGTCAGCCCAGCAGCTAGTTTATGTAGGACAAGAGCTATAATTTATAGCAGTGGCGGCCGATGAATCGTGACGCCGGGTGTTGCAGTAAGGAAAAACGTACACAGAAGGTAGACTCAGAATTGGGCTCATTAACTTACCAACATAACTATGACGCAAATATAATATCATATGCAAATAAGGAAAATTTTGTTTTTAGAAAACACTATAAATTGATCACAGTTAATTCACAGTTCCTCTGAGGGAATTTGAGATATACTGAAGAAACATATCTGGTGCAAGTAACGTTGCTGCCCAGAGGCGGATCTATCCCGGGGCCTATCCTCCACAGTCTTTTTGCGTAACAAAATACTTGAAGCTATTATTTATAAATTTTTGAAAGTTTATAGTAAACTCTCAAAAGCTAAAGTTCGATTTAAGTTCACAGAACATTTCATACTCTGAGTTGTGGTTGCCCCCCTACCCCCGTTTTTACCTTCTAATTCCGCATCTGTTGCTGCTATGAAAGGTTGTTCTGTGAACTTAAATCGAACTTTAGCTTTGCAAATTAAAATATCACACATTTCTCTTGTTTCTCTATTCCATTCTGTCTGTCACGTTTCCAATTGTAGAGGCTACTTTCTTTGTTTTGTCGTCATCAATTCGATCTCTTATAACATTAATGTTCCTTTCAAAGCTTCAAATTGCAGAAGAAAGATCAATTTCTCTTTTTTGAAACTGCTCAAACAATTTTCGGCAAGTGGCATTTCTTTGTTGAAGGAGGGCTTATAGTTAGGGAAGCATATTATTAGTTCGAAATATTGCCTTATTAATACTGGACTTTCAAATGACTGTAAACGTAGTCTACACCATCTGTATAAGCGAGTAATTAACTCCGTGTTAGTTTTCATTAGTTTTCTAGTCTACTACATACAGGATGTGATTGAAAAGTACCGGAACTTTTCCCGCCGCGCGGCTCCCTGGCGTTCGAAAAATGTGAGGGGTTGGGGAAAATGTGCGCGGGAGCTTCCTCTTTCAAGCGGAACTTGGCCCAGTGCGCTGCGAGCAGCGGTTGAGAAAGCATCGCTGTCCGCGCGAACGTCGTTTTGGTCGTCGGTCACGTTTTTTGAGCGCCGAAAATGGAGTCAAAGATTGACCAACGCTACGCCATCAAGTTTTACGTCAAACTAAAAAAGACGTTCACCGAGGGGTCGTACTCGTAGCACCATGTTTCATCACCACTGATCACACTGTCTAATAACTCTTCGTCGGCTTCCACACAATCCAGCACTTCACGACTCATTTTCCCTCGCAGTTCTTTTTGCTCCTCGGTCAACACCTTGGGGACCAGTTTAGCGCACACCTTTCGCATGTTCAATCCTTCAGTCACAATTTTTTGCACTGCATAATATGTCAAATTAAGTTCTTCGCTGATCTCCCGGAGGGTTGTCCGACGGTCCAGGTTCAGGTATTCGCGAACTCGGTCGACGTTTTCATCGGTTTTCGACGTCGACGGCCTCCCAGAGCGTTCGTCATCGGCGTCCTCCCGGCCTTCCCTGAAGGCCTTCTGCCACTCAAAGATCCGAGTACGGGACATTACATCTTCCCCAAAGGCTTCCTTGAGCAGGTCCTGGGTCTCGGTGAACGTCTTTTTTAGTTTGACACAAAACTTGATGGCGTAGCGTTGGTCAATCTTTGACTCCATTTTCGGCGCTCAAAAAACGTGACCGACGACCAAAACGACATTCGCGCGGACAGCGACGCTTTCTCAACCGCTGATCGCAGCGTACTGGGCCAAGTTCCACTTGAAAGAGGAAGGTCCCGCGCACATTTTCCCCACCCCTCACATTTTTCGAACGCCAGGGAGCCGCGCGGCGGGAAAAGTTCCGGTACTTTTCAATCACACCCTGTACTTTTCGTCATATTTTGTAAATCTAGAATCACGTGAAGAAAAAAAGGCATTAGAATTTTAGTTAGATTTCAGCACAGTAACGTGACTACCACTTCCGTTTTAAAAATATGGATACTTTAAGTTAATTTCATTTGCTTATTTCAAGTATTGCAGCTACTACCTAGTGTGAAAGCTTCTCCTTCACTGAAAACCCTGTCGCGTTGCACGAGCATTGCAACGACCGAAGTCTTTAACTTGTGGGATAGGAGAAAGCAGATTTTGCATTCGCTGCAATACTCTGTGCTGCAGAATCTGGTAGTTGTAAGCTCGTTGCAACGCAATAGAAATTACAGATTCTGTAATGGATTATTTTCTCATTTTTGAACGCTTTAATGGGCTTTATAATTATAAGAATGCAAAACTATATTAGTTAAGGTAAACATGAGTGTGATAAACAGCAACATATAGTAGTGGCTTATAGTGTTGGACCCCTACCAAAAATTAGATCCCTCCCAACAAACATTTCAGTGTGCACGCCTAACCTAAATACTTCTTTAGCACTGACAGAAAGATTTTATCTTCTGTATCATCACTTTGAGAATATTTTTCTATCGTGATCACAACGTCTTCATAATACACTTTCTCTGGATCGCACCAAATTTTCACTTTCGCTTCACATGAGCTTCGTCATTGCAAAGGAGACTGTAACTTTTTGGCCACTGAGGACGTTAGTATTGGCCTCAGTCCTATTCACAAGGACATCTTATTTATTTCTTCTCTGTGATTAAACAATGAGGATACCACACCCTTACATACACACAGAAGTTCATTTTTCAAAACAGTAGCTTAGAAATATAGCAACTTTTTATGAACTATTCTAAATAACTAAGTTGAGAAAAATAAACCAGGCGATCGACCGAAAATTTGATTGAAAAGTTCAAAATACAATCTGTAGGTTATTTCATTAGAAAGACAAACAACTGTGATTTACAAGTTTTCTGATAACTTAGAAAGGTATTATATTTCTTAGGAAAAAAATTACAGAAAAATTAAACGTTTCTAGAGAGACATTTGTTGGGAAGGGAGAAGGATTAGTAGAACTGACACATCCCGAATGGTAAATTCATATTATATTTTTCCTCCTTAAAGATGCGAACAGTGACGTAACTAAGGGGGGGGGCGCAAAACTGGGCAAATATTTATTTTCATTAGAAGGCAAGGAAAGGGGTTTTCGCAAACTAAAGATCATAAAGAAACTCAGAAATTTAAGATGACAACGACTCACCAACCTTAGGATCATATCCATAGAGCATAAGTTATCTTGAAAGCTATCTTTTGAGAACATTGTAAAAACCTTTGCAGCCAAAAGAGCCCGCAAAGTTAAGTTTTAGTTCCATATTTTTGTGTTTCCATTTAACTTACGTCGATTTAAGACCTTTGAAAATGTCCGAGCATAATACTCGAGACAGCTCCTTGACTGTTTGTTATAACTAAATACTCTATTCTAAAGCAACACACCGTTGATTCATTTTATTCATATGCATTCTATCCATATACATCGTAATTCCAAAAACATTGTGATTTGCAGTTATTGTGATAAGACTATAAGAATATGTCAAGCATGCTACTCTCAGATTATTTGGCAATCAAATATTAATTCTAAACTTGGCGGGAGGATCAGTGTGTCAGAAATTGTCCAAAATGAGATAAGTCAAAATTGGAGATCTATGTGTTATACTCCACCTCCGATTAACTTGGTATAAGTCAATTCTAAACGTGAGTTGAATTATCGCGTCTTGGTACTGTTAATATAAGTGATTCATACTTATGCTTGGTAAAATAAAAAAATCGCCTCCTGGAAACCTGTATTTTTTTGACTTATACTGTTTCTTCCGAGTAGTCTAGAATTAGTTTGGTGTTTTACGTTCTACTAAAAATTAAATTATGTATTGTAATTTTGAAATCAAGGTTTTACCAATTGAAGAAAAAATAGAATAGGAAAATTACTGTGTGATGCCAATATTAGATGTAGTCGGAGAGCGTTTTGGTTTGGTTGATCCCGGGGGAAGGGCACTAAAGCGAGTTCTTGCCCCGGACGAAATTCTAGCCTAGTTGCGTCGCTGACTACGAATTTCATATTTGTTGGTTCCTTAAATTATCACAATATTAGTTTCCATATTCGTCAAAATGTTGTTCCTCTTTAACGGTACTTAATGGGAGCTTCACGCTTTGTCACAACCAGGTATAAATTGTTCCAATATAAACGGAGACAACAACTCAAAATATGAAATTTTGCTTATTCGCCAGTTCATGATGCATGGAAAATGTAATATTTGCCAGTTCGTGAAAACATCGACTGTACGTTGGGAAGATACCGAAATTATTTGTAATCTATTCGCAAATCTACACCTCACGCACAAGGAAGTTCAAAATTTGTTCTGCAAGGTACAGAAAGCAAAATTCTGAATTATTTATTGATGTTTTGAAAATGTCACTAATTTTTTTTTTGTTTGTTTTGTTTTGTTTTGCTGAAGGTATTCGTCGAGGCTTTTTTTGTCATCGAATTTCTCCCATGTAAAAGGAAAAGGAAGAAAACCTTTTTGATGACTGGATTATTGATGAACGAATTTGCGAAAGTTTACTGTATTTAAAATTGTTCCTCTACGCATATTTCACAGTTACCAAAGTTTTAAAACTTGAAAAAAAAAACAGTACACAGAAAAGTGTATCATATGATAGGTTATAATAGATCTGTTAATTTGTTTTATATATATATAGATCTTCAAATTGCTCCAGTTCTAGTTAAAATTTTGTGTCTAAAAATATCTGTCTTATCATGTAATCCTTCCATCCGATTACACAGAATTATCTTTTCCTGATTAGCTAATCATGTTAAATAAGACAGAGCATAATGTTCGATGACTTCATAAATCCTGTGTTTTGTTATTTTTAGCACGTGCTATTTTCAACACATCAAGCAGTCTATGGTCACTATTACACGTATTAATAATATACATGTCATTTTCATTTATCAGGCACTACCTTTGTAAGTACTGTATTAATTTATATTACTGATAATCTACATACATATTTCTCAATATATTTATTATCTACGATATGATAAAGGTAACTTAGTATAGTCGTTACGATTCGTTCATTACAGTCAAGGTAATAATTGTGCAATTAATTAGCAGTGTATCATCATTTCTCCACAGTAATTTTATTCTATCTAATATCCTGTCTATGATATTTGTATCTTACTTTCCTTCAATTACTATATTTAAAGGGGACTACCCAGAAACGATCATTTTGTATTGGGCCGGCTCGAGCTCGGACTTCTTTTCCTTCAATGGGGCTTGTGCTCACAACCCTCTTTGGCGCTAGCTCTTTCTCGGGCTCGGACTCGCTACACTCCCTAGAGCTTTAAGTTGGCTCTCTATTATCAGCTCGAGTCCGGCTGAGTGCGAGTCTCAAAGTCGCGAGCTCTGTGGCTTGTAAGTTTGGATTCCGACCCTACCTAACAGGGATAACCAAGGTGTTTGATTTAGTATTGTTCGCACCCTAAAGAGATGTAATAAATTTCCTTATTACTATCATTTTTTATTTCTCTTCGTTTTCTTAGGGACTGCGGTGGTAAAGCGCTTACCTTTGGTGAGTGGAGTCATTGGATTGATCCCAGCGCGCGCAAAATGGGTCTTGTAGTGGATAAACATCGTGTGCGTGGGTTTTCTCGAGGTTCTCTTGTTCCTTTCCGTTTTCTTAATTCCACTATTTCATTTATTACCGTAGCATCATCACTGTCTCCCTTAGCCTAGGTGCATATTAATGAACGTTAACTTGAAATTTCATTTTATTAATCTCTCAACGTTTCCTAATAGTACTAATTACCTTTTCATACAAAGCCACTGAAGTGCCACCGAGAGGCTTGACTACTATAAAAAGAAACATGAATCAAGTATCCGATACTAGACACAGACACCTTTTTAGTTTTTTAAAATAATATTTTAACTCCCACCTATTTTATCGTTTGAATGATAACGTTGCCAGGACAACAATAAATACATACAAATACTCAAACACATAAAAACATATGTTTCTTCGTGTGTGTGTGGTACGCTATTGGTTCGAGCGTTAGAAGTCACGCACATCTGTTGTAAGACTGGGGAACAGCTTTTTTTTATCATTTTGCTTTGACAAATTCTATGCTTCTAATCTCATTCTAACAATACTGGATATTCAATTAATAAGCATCAACTGTGTTACTTATATTTGGGACATAAAGTGAATATCTCATTGATGTCCAACATTTATATCCAAGTAAGTATTACCATCTAGACGTATATCACTACGACATATTCATGCAATAAAACTAACGTTCTACAGTTGCTTAATCCCCATTTTCGAACTTGATCAAACGTGAGCTGAAGGAGATTTCAGCAAAGAAATTCACAGGCTCCATTTATGTGTCATCCGTATGCAGGCCCATATTTAGGTAAGTGCCATTCGGTGCTCGAGCACAGAACGGCAGAATTTAGGGGGCGGCAAAAATTTTGGATTTTTTGTAAAGATTCACAATAAAGTAATATTTAAAATTAGCAACTCGCAGAGTCCCGTGCAAACGAGAAAAAATATGTTAATGTGTTTAATCCGCTGTAATTATAGTAGTTACTAATTAGCTAGCTTATCTGACTATTGTTAAAAAGTCACCCTCTTCCACCCCAATCTCAAGGGGAGAGGATGAACTTGAACATCATGAAAACTGATACCGTTAAACCTCGAAAACTATGAATTCAACACTAATATCTGTCGTTTTCGATTAGGATATACTTTTAAGATCTCTCCCTTCCCTGGGAAGTAGAGTATGATCTTGAAGTTGAATTGCATTAAAACTGTCACTATTCATCTCAGCGAGCCTAAAAACTATGAATTCAACTCAATATTGGTCGTTTTCGATTATTTTTAAAATGCCCCCATGTTATTCTTATAGGGACTTTGCATCCCCATATCTCAACTCTGGTGTGACCTAGGGACCTGAAATAGGTCTTTTGGATCATTTATCTGAGAGCTTTAAAACATTAAAATTTCATGTTTATCTATTAAGGTTCTCGAGTTGAAAAGTGCTACAGACAGACAGCTTACTGTATTATTAAATATAGATTATATCAAACCATTACTGACGGTGAACAATGTAAACAATTATTTTTCTTATCAGTTACCAGCGATACTGGTGCAGGGGGGCGGCAAATTATTTAGAGCACAGGAGCGCACAATATATATAAATACAGGTCAGTCCGTATGCCAGATATAATATTTTGCCGTCCCATAGACGGAAAGGGGTCAACTCAATAGAAAAAATAAACTTATTTTATGCATACATTTGTTTCAACGTTTTTGAATAAATTTTAATGAACTTTCATTTTGAATATGTTCTAAATAAAGATCTGCATTTTTTTTTTACGAATTTGCGTTTATCAAAATAAAGTTACAGAGAATGATCTGTATTTTTTATTATTTTTTAACAATATACACTAATGCAATAATAAAAGAAAATCTTTCGAGTTTTTGTCCTAATAGCGTGAATATTCAAACACTAAAATGTCACTGAAACCAATAGAATAGGCCTAATTGTTTTGGTTGTTGACATGTATGTTTCTATTGTAATATAAACCATTTTTTCAATATTACGTTTTTTAAATCACACTAAAATCATAAAAGTAAATTAAATAGGAGATAAAGGTATTTGAAACAGTATAAGAAAATTCGTTCCTATTGTCCAAAAACAGATTGTATAAGCATTAAAATAATTTTAAAGTTCTTTCCTCCTACTTTCTTTTCTTTTTTCTTTTTCTTTCTTTCTTTTTTTTCTTTTTCAAGTGAAGGTATCTATTACATCAGCATACTGAATGTCTTGGAGGGTGTTTAGGTCTACTCTGGTAAAATTTTCGTCCAATATGCGCCCCTCAGAAAGTTGCGCCCATCCTAGTCCCGGATCTAGTGGTAAATTCGGCCCTGCCAGTATACAAAGTTAAATTCCTACGAGAAAAAATCACAAATTTTATGTTCTTTTGTAATAAAAGAAAAATGTAAAAAAAAAAAAATCATGTTCTTACTTGTTCATGAAGTTAACGACGAGAAAATAATTTAATTAAATCAACTCCGACTCACTGCCGCCTAGTGTGCAAAGTAGGAACTAGCGCAACATTAAGCCTCATATATGCGGATTTTTACAATAATGACTGGTGTTCTGAATATATGCTTTGTGTTAGCACAAGGAAAGGAACCTGATGCTCTTCGAGTGGCTATGGAGGATACTTGAAAACGGCTCCGAAGAAATGAACAAACACGTAGTGTGGTTTCCTGCGTTCAGAAGTGTGTATGCGTGTTTTGTAATGTGTGTGTTAGTAAGTTTGATACTCGTATGTTATGTTTGAGCGGTGTGCTGGTTTTGTGCTGACGACCAGTCGGTGTATAAAAGTTGTGAGGTGAAAAAATATGTAAAAATGTTTATTTTAAATAGTAATACGTGTGTGTGTCAGATTTTTCTTTCTGTTGAAGATATTGTTTTCTTTTTTTCACCACGACGGGCGCTTTAATCGCACCACCGGTAAGTGTAAATACTATTTGAATGAATATGTCTCATTCTTATTTTTAATATTTAAGGATACGTTCAGCAAGTGTACACAACAAATGTGATTCATAAATTATAGGTAAATATACTGTGGAAAAGCTATGCTAGTGTTTACATGAGGTACACATAAATGCTGAATGAACTCATTTATCCAATCGACATAACACTGACTGAAGTAATAAACTTAGGAATAGCGTAAATATGATTGATTCAGAGCTGGTTTTCGTGTTAAGGATAGCAGGTTCGATCCTAGGCCACAAGAGGTTTATTATGAACAAACACTGTGGCTGGTTAGATTTCTTCCGATTTTTCTTATCAATCCAACTATTGTTTAATCATGATTTTTTTTTTTTACTGGACAACTTAGTGAGCAAATACTTTAGTTGTACACAGTGGCGGATCTAACCTGGGGCCAAGGGGGCCTAGGCCACCGGGTTTTTTGAGTGACAAAAATAATTCAAACTGTTATTTATATATTTTTCAAAGTTTATAATAAGCGTTGCATTTTATTCTTTATTGGAAAATTTTTGAAACCTTACATATAGTTTCAGTTGCATTTTTCTGTTATGCAATGTGTAAAATGATACTTAAGGTCCACAGCATTAACGTCCAACCTATCCGTAATATCCATCGGGAGAGAGTTAATTTGGAAACTTCTGCAAACTGCATGAAAAACTGTAAAGTCATGATTTACACACCATAGTCGGGTTCTGGCTATCCCCTCCCCCAGTTTTGACCTTCTAGGTCCGCCACTGGTTGTACGATGCTGAATCTTTCATCTTTCGTGTGAATAAAAAAAAAAAAAGTGCGATCTCGTTCATGTAAGTTTATGATGGACAAGAGCACGTTCCTGAATTTATTGACAATTCTCGAACTTTCTCATTCTGCCAAGTCTTTCGTCTTCATTTATTCCTACTTGTATTATTATTTATCCTGTCAAGAAAATAATTTCATATCAAAATAATGAATTATGGTGCTTTTCGTGCGAGAGAACTGGGTTCAATTTTCGATGGGAGTACACGTTGATTAGATCTTAACTATAGAAACATCTTTTATATAACCGAGAGACTGAAAATCTTAAAATGACAATAAATTGCAAAGAGTCGTAACAATTCTGCGTATATGCCTTATGCATGTTGTTCTATGCTTACTTTCCTTGATGAAGTAATTTAAAATTTTAATTAGTGTTATCTTAACGAAAATTAGTGACTCTGGTTAGTTAAAAGTTAGTGTCAGAAAAGGTAACTGTTACAAGTCAACAAGCAACAGGAGCGTCATTTCAGACTTCCTTGGAAAAGTGAAACACTATTAAGTAAACATATAAATATAATGAAATCGTGAACGGTTAATTTTAATTACACACTTTTAAGGAGTTTTCGAGAAGATTTACCAAAACTCCTTTATACATATACCCAGGGCCGGATTTAGGGGGCTGCAAAGTTGCACTGCAAAACTCCCTTCGTTGTAAATATAGACTACGGTACCTAAAGTGAGAGCCTCGCAATGAAAATCGCAACACATTCCGTAAATTTCTGCTGTCATGTTTCCGTTTGGTCTTAAAACAAAGGGAAATTTTGCAAAATCGATAATTTAAGTCAATTTTCTAAAAGTTGACAGAAAAGTATTCACCGAGAACAGACACTTAGCACTTCCAGGGCATTTCCTCATTCATACCACAGATGCCTAAAGGCATTTTAAAAATACCAGTTCAATTCAAATGTACTGGTAGTTATTGGTGCACCTCTCTCAGAAAATCCTGGATCTGACCCTGTATATATCCTGTCCACGTGTCCGTTCGGGAGAAAAAAAGATCTCAAGAACTACTTCACGAAACACCACCAAATTTGGTTACAATGTAGAAGGTGAAAAATTAAGAATCGAACTCGTTGATAGAGGCGAAGTTATAGGCGGAAGTGGTAGAAATCAAACACTTCCGGTTTTAATATGGATCGCTATAGAGCAAAAACGATAATAGATAGCAAGAAACAACTTTCTGCAATCAATTAATCATCTCAGGAATACATTTCATCTCTATCGTTAACTCTCTATACTAAAACGGAAGGGATACAAATCCACTACAACTTCCGGCTTCCATATTGATTTTGACAGGGCAAAACTGATAACAGATAGCGAGAAGCAGCTTTCGGAATCAATTTAGCATTCTAACAATATGTACCACCTTCTCTTTTAGGCTTATCTCCCTACTCAAACCGGAAGTGAGAGAAATCAACAACTTCCGGTTTTAACGGTGGTTACTATAAAGTAAAAACGGAAATAGAGAGCGAGAAACAATTTTCTGCAATCAATTAAGCATCCCAAGAATATATTTCTGCTCCACTCGAATCTCTCTACTAAAATCGGAAGTGGTATGTACTACCGATATTAATTGAGAAAATATCACGCCATACAAACCAAACTCCTTCACGTGGTGTACACGTAACACTGTACCTGTTATTTATATCGGGCAATTTTAACATCTCTGATTAACACCGAGCCGCACAATTAGATCTACTTCTAGTGAGCATGGCACCTGATCTCTCAAATAGAAGACACTTAATATTTTATGCACAAAAGGGAGTTCTTTAATTTTATAACTGTTACTTCCGAAGTCTTGTCAGCACGTGAAGAATATTTTGTGGTGCATATACTAAATAATGTTATTGAAATACAAGCACACCCCACGGTCAGGTGGAATGTAACAAACGTCGTTCCTTGCACCATGTAAATAAGAAATCTGATCGGCTGTTTCCCTTCAGTAGAACGTGTGCATGTTTCTCTTCAATAGCAATACGAATCTCCTACCAGAATCACATTAACAATAATGCTTATTATCAATGTTTCATCGGATAAAAATTCATACTTGGTGGCTTATTATTAATTCGTGAATTGTATAAACGGACCATTTAAATGTAGTATGTGTCTCTTGCGATGATACGACTAATGTAAACCACAATGGATTACATTATCAGAATGGGTGACACCAAAATGACTTTTTTTTTCTGTGAGGTTTCAAGATAGTCAAGTGATGTGATATTTTCTTCTCCTACCGTGGCTATGACTCCTAAAAAGCAAGTGTCATGTGATGCCATTTTCGATGTACAGTTTACCACGGTATGTATCATAGAGACTCAAGCTTAAATTCTATTTAGTAGTACCAAGTTAGTAGTAAAAATATATCTATGTAATGCAATGTACGTACATCATTTCCACAGTAAGAATTTAGTATATGTCATATTATTACTGAAGTATGATATGACTGCATTTCATTTGTGATTGATTTGAAAATGAGTAACTCACCGGTATTCTCGTATCAGGCCGTACCCAGAAAAATAAGACAGGGGACAGAGACCATTATTGGAAGGCTAACTTAAGTACTTTTTACGTCTATATATACACACCAACAAAGGACTAAAAGTTTCAGGGAGGCTGCTGTTATCGCATGGGGCTGAATCCGTCTAGCCAACCTCCAGCTATTAGTCTAGCTCGTTAGGTATAATTCAATGTGGTAGAACTTTTTGGCACCTGGTATGATTTTTGGCATCCTAATTCACTACCGGAATGCCATACCAGCTCGATTCGACCACTGATTTTATTCTTTCAGCAAAAAAGCCACCACTAAATCTTTTCTAGATGATTCAATCCTTCAGGAGAATGCAAAACTATAAATCCCACAGTTCAAATATCCAAGAGATTAATTATTACAATGGTGCTCGTGCTCGCAGTAGATATCAGAGACAATCGAGTGAGAAGAACGAGAGAATACAGATCTGCTTCCAACAATCAAATTGTTAATGTTCATGCACTCACATAGAGGATCGCGGTAGCTCTGATTGCAATTTCGGTCGCCGTACTGGAAGTTAGGGTTCCTGGGAACGATTCTTTGGTCCAGGCACTCCTCAGTGCATCGAGGGACACTGAAGAGGCATGTCTGCTGCGGGAACCCCTGTCTCTCATCGTGTATATCACCGATGGACCACTGATACGTCACGATTATGCGAGCCACAATACTGTGGGACTACCATTGTCCTCTCGCAGGTCTACTATACAGGGTTGCGCTCGAAAACACTTAATTGCACATTAGGTGTTCGCTTATGTCATTCCGGCATCAAAGATACAAACTCCGATTAAGTGTCGTACACAACCAAATCACACATATAATTAAAGTGTGTGATGACATCGAGCTACCAGCAGCATGTCCTACAAATTCTATAATCAGTCTGCTATCTACGATGGCCTATGCTGGAACTTCCAAACTATGATTAGCATGTATTCTTGGTTCGATCACAGCTCGCACCAAGAGAACTTTGTGGTGGACAAATACCGTGTGCGTCGGTTTTCTCAGGGTTCTCCCGTTTCCTACCACTTTCATCATTCCAATGTTTCATTCATTTCTCAACGTCACCTTCTGCTTTAGCCTAACCGGCATAACCGTGGTACGTAAAACTGAAAGATTTCATTTCATTTTCATTACATTGAAAAAATCCTTGTGTCCCTTTGTGCTAGGTGAGTGATGTGTTTGGCAGTATTTAACATATATTAATAAAACAAAACTGGCCAAAGCAACAAAAATGTTAATAACACTTGTGTAACAGTTTCGGTTTGTAGTATCATCTTCATCTGGGATTGTCAGATGTCCTGCTTTTAGAGGACAATCCTGATTTTGGAGGTCCTGTTCCGTGTCCGGCTTAGTACTCGAGCCGGACGCCGATTGTCCTGCTTTTCAGCTCTCTCATTATAAACGTTTAACTTTTCAATATTCTGATGACTCCAGGGCTCCAGTCTCAAACAGAGTAACTGATTTTGGCTTAAATCTTGAGAATGTGTTTGCGTACTCGGGTAATAATGCTATGTAAACTACGAAATCCGAAACAGTATATATATATATATATATATATATATATATATATATATATATATATATATATATAGGATGTTTCAAACAACACCGACAACGTTTGGAAGGTGATTCCTGACACCAAGATAAGACAAAAAGTATAGACCAACCTGTGTGCACAAATGCTTCCTTTAGGAATTATAGGCTGCCGAAAACATAAGAAAATGAACTTTAAAGCTTCATAGCTCCAAAACTATGGGACCTACCGTAGTCGGTTCAAGACTTCACTTAGGAACTAGTATGTGCCCTATTCAAATATCCATGTTTCAGAATCCTGTGGTACTTCTGCAACAATTTTTGTAGAAGCTGTTTGGCTACGCGCATATAATTTGAAGTACTCACCAACTACCTTTATAAAATTTGTTGCAGAAAAATCACAGAATTCTGGAACATGGATATTTGAATAGGGCACATACTAGTTCCTAACTGAAGTATTGAACCGACTACGGTAGGTCCCATAGTTTTGGAGCTATGAAGCTTTAAAGTTCATTTTCTTATGTTTTCGGCAGCCTATAACTCCGTAAGGAAGCAATTGTGCGCCCAGGTTGGTCTATACTTTTTGTCTTATCTTGGTGTCAGGAATCACCTCCCAAACGTTCTCGCTGTTGTTTTGAAACACCCGATATATATATATATATATATATATATATATATATATATATATATATATATATATATATATATATATATATATATATATATATATATATATATATATATATATATTGCGGGAAGCTAACTTGAGTTCATCTTGTATGTAGTGTGTGAGAAATAAATGGTATTATAATGAGCTACGTAGAAATAAAAGCATCGAACAATTAGCACTGTTTAATAGAATTTTAAAAGCTTCTGAAAATTGGTCCAACAAAGCATTTGAATTTCTAAAAACATCATACTTGAATGATGCAAAGGAATAGTTGTTAAAGTCAATAGGGACAGAAACATCCAGTACAGCACATTTATATACTTAAAAAAAAGTCTCCCTCTCTCTCTCGAGACCGAAAATACTAATGTTTTAAATTGTGATCTTTATTCCGCCCCACAACCAAATCTATTATTATTATTATTATTATTATTATTATTATTATTATTATTATTATTATTATTATTATTATTATTATTCAGGGAGGAAAGCGAATAAGGGACAGAGAAATTTTGATGGGCAACTATCTTTTGTATATCGCAAAGGATACTTTTACATTACTTGACTTTGTCTTTTTACAATATAACATATCTGACATGTGAGAGCAGCCTGAGGTTAAATCTAATCGTCGCACCCTTGTCCCCTTGTGGCATCGTCATTGCCTGGCCATTCCCTAGCTACGGACCTGAATAAGTCCTGTCTAAGTTCGTGTGTGCCAGAAAGGGAAGTTAATCTCCATTTCATGAAGCTAACATCTTCATTTCTGTTCGTTGAAGGAAACAAGTTAAAACAAACGAAGGGGTCACACAAAAAAAGAAAGAAAAAAGAAAAATAAGAAAGAAAAAGAAAAGAAAAAGTATTTTGTTGTATAGTTCTCTGTGTGCTCAATATATCATATATTAACGTTGCGTTGAATGTTGTATTGCTGGTTGTGACTTACGAGGTTCTATCTTCAATTTGTCCTTCAAGATAGAAAGGAAGAAAAGAACAAATGCCAACAACGAAAATATACGAATTACCTAGTTTAGTTATTTCTTCTACCTTCTTATACACAATATTAATAAGCTTAATACATGGAATGAGACGTTGATTTGTTAAATTTGTTCGAAATTTCAACTATCCTCTGAAAGAGGAAAAGAGCAGCTTACTCCATCTTTGTAAAGTTTTTAAATAAATAAAGTATACTTTATCCCTGTTTTAGTTACGTTCGATTTTCTCTGCCGTGTTAATTATAGCGTTGAAGTCAACATGTTTGCACTAACGGCAATTAGTGTGCGTAGCTGGAGGGGAGGCGCGAGAAGCATAATGTAATGTTGTGTTAAAAGCATAAAACAACAAAAAAAGTAGAAAACAAGGAAAAATGATGCATTAAGAGGAAAGTGAGTGAGAGAGGGAAATAGGATTGGAGGAGAACAGAGAGGAAGATAGAGAGAAATATCAAATGACAGTGTTGCAGCATCGGGCACCCTACGCTGTTTCTAACTGCGAACACTGAAGGCCTTTGTGTTTCCGTATTACCTACCCCACTACCCAATAACATACATTTATTCCACTTCTCGGAATACGATGAGTTCACGTTCACATTCTTCTTCCCCTGATGACCGGCCAGTTAGACCGCAAAGATCAATCAACTGTTGTATGCCCATGCATGCTACAATTATTGTAAAATGGTTCTTTTCTTTCTATCCCGTCCACATCATATTCAACATATTTTGTGGATGAATATCCTGTAGATCAGAGTAAAATCAAATTTTGGTTCAATAACGTTTTGTTCAGAGGGCCAAATACTCCCCTTCCTTCCCGACCAAAGTTTGGGATGAGTTTTAATCATAGTATATAATATACTAATGAAAAATATGAAACAATTCTTATATTCGCGCAGAATCTTGCTGCTCCGGTCCTTCAAGCAAAATATGTTTAGACGTTGCTTATTTTGTTCCAACTGATTATCATGTCCGTCCGCTAACAAATTTATAAGTAGAACTCTTTCAAGACAAGCTTATACAGGTCTCTTAAGCAGGGGTAAAAGTGAATCTGAAAGGGTGGGGAGACGGTAGGTAGCGGCATAACGCCACGCCGTTCCCCCTATCTTTGCCCATTATATTTTTAGGAACTGGTGGGACGCCGTATATGTTTTTTCCGAGGTGGAGGGACGGCATCCTGGAGCGTTCCCCCTCTCGTTTATCCCTGCTCTTAAGATTATAGTATATTTTCAGCGAACTTAAAAAGTTTGTTACTGAATTCTCTGTCTGTCTCTCCGTCTGTCTGTTATTTGCGATTCAATTTTGAATCCTGCATTCGATAGAGCATCGAAAACTATCTGAGAAAGTGATTAAATTTTTCACGTCACTCTTACGGTTCCCAAGATATTGGCCAAAAACATGGCCGATTTTCAGAGATTTAAGGAGCCATATCTCGGGAACCGTAAGCCATAGAGATATGTGATATTGATGTTGATCAGTACCTAAGAGGACGGTAAATATTTTGGTATCAAATAGTAACTGGTAGCCACTATTTAACTGGCCACTAGTTTGGACAGTGGCCACCAATTGATGTAGGTACCAAAATGTTTACCATCTGCTTGGGTATTGATTAACATCAATATCATCTCTCTATGACTTACGGTTTCCGTGATATTGGCCAAAAATGGCCAATTTTCAAATATTTAAGAAGCCATATCTCGGGAATCATAAGTTATAGAGAGATGACATTAGTGTTGAACAATACCTAAGAGGATCGAAATATTTTGGTACTAAATAGTAACGATGGCCATTGTCCAACTGGCCACTGGTGTGGCCAGTTGCCACCAATTAATATCGGTACCAAAATGTTTACTATTTGCTTAGGTATTGATCAACATCAGTACGAGTCTATGACTTACCGTTCTCGTGATATTGGTCACAAACGGCCGATTTCCAGATATTTAAGGAGCCGTATCTCAGGAACCATAAGTTATAGAGAGATGATATTGGTGGTGATCAATACCTAAGAGGATGGTAAATATTTTGGTACTAAATAGCAATGGTGGTCAATGTCCACTGGCCATTGGTTTGGCCAGTTGCCACCAATTAATATCGGTACCAAAATGTTTACCATCCTCTTAGGTATTGATCAACATCAGTATCATCTCTCTATGACTTACTGTTCCCGTGATATTGACCAAAAAATAGTTCCGATTTCGGGAGATTTAAGGAGCCATATCCCGGGAACCGTAAGCCACAAAGAGATGACATTGGTGTTGATCAATACCTAAGAGAATAGTGATCATCTTGGTATAAAATAGTAACCGGTGGTCACTGATCAACTGCCTACTGGCCACCGTTGCCCAGATATTTCCTTGATGTATTGCCTTCAGCACAAAATGTAATCGATTTGACTTTTCCTCTCTATTCTTAAAAAAGTCTAAAGATGCTTCTTCTACTTCTGAAAATATGTATTGCAAATAGCCAAACCGAATGCCGTTGCAAAATATATTACTCTTTCTCCTTTCTCATTCCTTTCTCCCACACCCCAGCCACCATGTATTCTCTCAATCTCTTCCCTGCTTCTGCCGACGTGCCCATTCAAGTCACCACTCACAATCTTTCCTTTATCGGGATTCTGCGGAGTTCGTGGTTAAAAATCCTCCCAGAATTCTATCTTTTATTCCTCCTCATGGCCTACTTATGGAACATTGTGCATACTACATTGATCATCTCGTCCCTGCATATCCTGATGCTTATCACTCTGTAGCTTCTTCCATTCACACTTATAGCACTATCCCTTTCAGATGACTAGAAAGAACAATCCTTCCTGTTGATTTGCTCCAGTATACAGCAACTTGTAGCCGCTTCTTTGCTCTCTTGCCTTATTACCTTTCAACCTTGTTTTTTGCACACATAATATCCCCAACTTTCTTCTTTCCATCAGATCTGCAACCTATCTTCTTCATCCATTCATCGTGTCGATATTAAGTGTTCCCACTCTTACCCTCATGTGAACCAGCTTTTTTAGCCGAGCGTCGTCCTCTACTCGGTAACCCTTGCCAATTTCTAACACAAATGGGGCAAAACTTGTGCATGTCGCCCACGTGGTACGCTCTAGCATTTTCCGAGGTCTTATTTAGAGGACCCATCATATGATTGTTTTGGAATAGCTTTAACGATAGGATGCCCTTCCTGACGTTAACCCCATTCATTCTCCCAAACTTGGGACTAACACCAAGTTGGACTGGATTGTCTCTTGCCTCCAGTGGCTGAGCTAATAATATAAGTTATTATTATTAGAGCAGGGATAGGGTAGTCGTAAAGACATCTACTTCCCAGCTGGTGGCCCGGGTTCGATTCGCGATGGGATCCGGAAATTTGTCTCGTCTATCTTCGTTCCGATGCTACTCTGAAAGTTCATTCAGACTCATCACATCTTATAAAGCTACATACCTTCATGTGGTAAATCCTTATTTTTTCATAATACCATGTTCAAGGGGGGTTAAAACCCGGAAATTTTTTCTTGTGTACGTTTCTGCTTTCCACTTTTCCATCTTCTCTCTTCAAGGGCATTTTTAGTAGGTAATGGATGGGTTTCATTAAAGTTCGTTTACTTGTCTTTCACTGCTTTGTATTTCATATTACTGTACTGTATTTATTATTCTTGTTACTAAAATTAATTCTGTATATTTAAAAAAAACATTGAAATTATTTATGTATTTATATTTTTATTGGGATGTGAAATACATGCATGAGATCTACAATATTTGAGGAAATTCAACTCAGTAGTGTTTGACTTAAAATATGTTTCCTAGTTCTTTACAACGCCCGAAACATACATTTGACAAATCAGAATTGTTCTGTTCCTGTAGAAACCGTTTTTTTTTTTTTTTTTTTTTTTTAACAATAATAATAAGCTCTAATCTAAACTTCTGGGAGAAACTCTGAATTAGTGATCATAGAATTAATGTTGTGGACAGCTACTTAGATGTGTTTTTTTTTTTCGATTATTCACAACTAATAGAAAGTGCCTGTTATTAGAACATACTATACAATATGCAACCTGCAAAACAGTAGAGTAGTGTGGGTTGTCTATCTTGAGGAACTTTTGAGAAATTCTATACTTTTCGAACTTTTAGAACTGTCACTCCTTCGCAATGACCCTCTAGTCGACAGTCGTGACAACGGCTTCATGTGCGATTAGATATCTGAAGATCTATCTGTATACGAAATTTCTTGAGTCTAGTTGACTCCATCTATGCGAAAATCTTATGGCAGATAGACAGATACATACACATGTTTTTTTATCTATTAGTAAGGAAGGATAATACATTCTTCCAACATAAATTCTATTTCACATGCTAAAGAATTTAAGTAAATTTATAAAACAGGTCTATATTTCTTTTTGCTTTCTATAGTAAATTCTCATCCCATTCTCCATCTTCTCATAATTACGTTTTCTGATCCGCGGCTTGTGAAGTACTGCTATATCGTATAGGTTGCGAACTCATTTTTTCAACGTATTTGATCATTATGTCCACAGATGGCACACAAATCAGTGAAAAATTATGCCAGGAGGTGTTGCCATCTGTTAGCATTCGTCACAAAATAGCTGAGAAACAGATAAATGAAGGTCACCTGTTACTGAAAAAAAAATTTTGTTACTCTTTTTTTAGCGAAAGTAATATTTTGTTGGATATTTTATAGTATTTTAAATACTAAAGCTTTTATTTTTAGAATCGATGTAAGAATAGCTTACAACTACTGCAATATTGGTCAGATCGTAGTTCGAAAGAAAAACATAATTTAGTCAATAACATATTTTCACTGTATATACTGTATTATTTACGTCTTGATTGAGCGAGGTTCTCCTTTAATAGGTAATACTGCCATTGTATTCTTTTTATTGTCCAAAAGGGGTAGAATAAAAGGTACTCATGTGTTCCATATACCAGGGATAAGTCATGAGGCCAAATTTTGAGAATGTATCATCATCATCATAGGTATTCTGTCATTATTGGCAGGTCATTTGCTGCAACTGGGGAGCTTCCATGCTCTACTGTCTTCCGCTAACCTCTTCGCCTACACGTAAAAATTTTTCGAAAACTCATGTGCCGCAAACTGAGACGCTTTTATGTACCAGGGGGGGTCAGCTAACCTTTTAGAATTGATTTCACAATTTTCGGTTACCTGCTCCTATCATTTTTCCTTCCATCATATCGTGTGTCACGTACTTCAGGATTCAAGTCCTTCTCAGCCGTAGTGCCAACTAGTTTCTCTTCCCCTTTTGTAAAACTTTAGTTTAAAAAAAAAAAAAAAAAAAAAACAACTTGTTAAACATTCTGGAAAGTACAAAATCTTCTGGGACGTTTTTCAATCTATGGTCATAGGGTGCTCATGAGATAAGACAAAAGAGAGTTTTTAGTGGAGAAATACCACGCCAGATACAGCTCTTCCAATAGTAGCAGGTGCACTTTCCAAGACGAGATGTCACTTTCACAACATCTTTTTGGTCAAAATATCAACTCTTGTTTGGTAGGCAAACCTTTTTTTTTGTACAATTTTTTGCTACACAGAATTAAATAGGCCTATTTTATAAACTTGCAAAAATTCTGGAAAATTTCATTCTGAAGTTGCACATAGAGTAAGGATTATTACTTACTTTTACGTCTACTTTGAACTACTGAACTGAAGGCACAAATGCTGGTATATTGGAAGTGTTTCAAAAAAAAAAAAATCCAGAAATAATGAATTTGTAATTTAGTGCGCTAAATCAATATGAAAGACTTCGAAGCAGTGATGGGTGTTCAGTATTATCTGCATTTAACAGGAATATTTACTACAAAATAAATTAATATTGAACTTATAAAACTCGTTACGATAATGCCTTAGTTCAGCACATGTTTGGCATATGTCAAAGACTTAGAAACCTTGTCATCAGGGACGTACACAGGGGCGGGGGGTCCTGGGGATCCGGACCCCCCCCCCCCCCGAAATTTGGACTTTTTTAAAATTTAGCCTAATTTTAGGGGCAATTTTAGGAATTTTAATATAAAATACCTTCATATTTAGTTTGGACCCCCCCCCCGAAATAAATTCCTGGGTATGCTACTGCCTGTCATCCTTCTTGAACTCCGAATAATCATGCCTTAAGGGGATAAAAATAATCAATTTCAAAAGTTAAAAGTATTATTATTATTAGAACATTTTTACTTTTATAAAATCCTTGAATCACTGATTTGATGATTCAAGGTCAGCTATTGTCATTAAACAGCATCTACTGTACTAAAATGAATTGTGTAAAGTGTGTTATTAAACCGCAAAGATTTTTATTTGATTTGGTTTGGCGTCTCTTCCAGCAGTGGAAGCATATGAAACGTGGACCTACAACTTAATATGAGATCCAAACGATATTAAGCTCTCACCGAGAATCGAACTCGGATCTCCCGCGCCAAAGGTGCGTATGTTATCCATAAGCCACTAAGGTGCTCCCGCAGTGATAGCATACATATATTTGGATTATATACGTATATTTCTTTTCTTTCCTATGGTGGGACATTGTTCGTCTTTTTTTTTTTTTTTTTTTTTTTTTTTGTATTGTATTGTATTGATATGCGTGATTATATCATGGTTAGCCGAAATAGCAATAAACAACTGTCGTACTGCTCTAAGCTATCTGTCACCTTAACAATCAAGTTCTCAGAAAGCTCTTTCTAAAGAAAATAAATCCGTTCCCATGCTCCTGTAGTGAAAAATTAGGTAACATTTCTTGAAGTCTCTTACGTGCGCTCGGAAACTATACATATAGGTCAGGGATGCAAAGAAGCAACAAAAGTTTACTAGCCCAAGAGAAAAGCTACTAGCCCACATCCCACAATAGAAATCATTTACGTACCTTCTATATTTTGATAGTGATATTAAAAACTCGCCTGCACCAATGAACCACTCGCCCCGGGCGAGTGGTTATTTGCATTCCTGATGTAGGTATATGTGGTGTTCAGAACACAAGGGAATCAAGTGGAATTACCAAAGTTGTGAGAAAGACACGTATAAAGTTTGTACGGTACGCTTTAGTACATATTATTATTATTATTATTATTAGTATTATTATTATTATTATTGTAAATTTTACAATATTTAGACATGTATCTTTTAAGTTCTGACAGGAGCTTTAGGTAGAGACCTTAAAGATGAAATTATATCCAAAATGACCAAAATGGATTAGTTTCCCTTGGGCACTGAACGCGCCATATGCTCCTTCTTTGAAGCATCAATTGCAAGGGTTAGTAATAAGATTTAAATATAAGACAAGAGTTCGATGTTTGGAATGACGTTTTCAAGATGTCGTTGACACATGTGGAAAAGAGAGAGAGAGAGAGAGAAAAGAAAAAAGTTCGCATAGCTCGTTGGCGAAAGGATGATAGGAGATAGCGTTTCTGTGGGTGGTTTCTAAATGTTTTGGTTGTGCAGCCTATTTGTTGCTCAGTATCTCTCAATAATGTACTTCTCGGAAAGAAACATCTTTACTTAACGTCTGCCAAGCAAAGATTCATTTTTTTGGCAAGGACCCCGTTTTTCTGTCTCTTTCTCCGTTATCACAGTCATCTCTTACGGTGGACCCTATCTTCATTTCTCGTTGTTATTCTTCTTTACTGCTTTTTATTTTTTCTTCATTTCTACGTTGCTGCCTACCTTTTTGCCTTCTTTTAACCTTATGTCATGTGTTTCGTGGAATGGACGTTTGATTCCAATGATTCCACTGTGTTTCATTCATGAAAAATAACTTAGAATTTGGTGCCAGACCAGATTGTGAGTATAAATTATCACTTGTTTAATTGGAAAATTTTGTATGTATACATATAAGTATGCATCATGTGTAAAAAGATAGAATTTTCTGACAAATACAATGTCTAAAGCTATATTTCTCTGCAAGACCGCACCCAGATTCCTCGTATTTTTGTTTGGAAGGGTACAAATTTTGGGGGATCAATACTACAAGACATCACTTCTATGTAGTATGGAACTGGTTTAATTCTACACCCGAAAACATGTTAAGCACTGCAACTTATATTCTCAGTAAACAAAAGGTGTATTTAGATTGTTTTTACAAGAAAAGAAAGAGTACAAATGAAGAGTAAATTCAAATCTTTGTGTTATATCAATAACTTCTCTGCTAAACAAGTCTAATGTATGTCCAGTTACGAACTTGGGAGGAAGGGGTACGGACCCGGTGGACCCCCTGTGTGGATGCACGTCTGTTCAGTGTTGCCACAGTCCCAGCTCTGGAGTGGGCTGAAAAATAGTACCAAATTGAACCAAAAAGGGCTGGATTCATTATTTTATACCAGTGTAGTACATGGCTCTCTATAACACTAAACTAAGAGAGGTAAAGTTCTAGAACACTTTCCCCCCTCCCCTTCTCTTCCAAGAGTCCAAATCAAGAAAGTGCTCTTTTTAAAAATTACTTTTTAAGAAGATCCAAATAGGGGGACCCCAAAGAACCGTGGAAGAAGATGAAACTTTTCTCGCATGTAGGAAGTATAACAGACGCCAGAAATTAAAAGAGAAAACAGTTATCATCTTCGGTATGTACTGTAAGAAAACCAAACGCGCCTCTATATCAAAGTGACCGATAAACCAAAACGGTATTATGGCCATATCTGAAAAAAATATATAAAACGAGGAACAAATCGCCGATCTAGCGTCATTTGTTTCCCGGTATAGCTCGAATTACGAATTTTCTACACAAGGTTCGTAGCAGTGTTGCCAATTCGGGGGGAAAGTCGCTAAATCTAGGGGATTCGACTTCCAGGATAGCGACAAAAAATAATTTTTCCGATTAGCGACTTTTTTTGGTGATTTTTGAATGACAATTTGGCGACTTAGTTACAAATCTAGCGACTTTTGTGCTGTGAAACAACTAGTCCTGTAGACAAGTAGGGACTACTATTAGCTCGAATAGTTCAGATATATGTTTATTTCCCTTTTGCCTATTTGAATCAGCGCGAGTGTTGAGGAGCTGGCAAAGTATGTAGGATTTATCTCCTTATTCCCGCTTTGATTGCTGGTATCTCTTGCCCTCTAATGGGGACCAACTCCAAACTTTAATGTCTTTAGTTTGCAGAGCTTCCGTTTAGAGGCACAAATAATGCGTTACCGATAGCCAGCTGATTATCTGTAGAAACTTCAGTAAAAGGGGATAGAAAATAAGGTTTTTCTGTGTAGACTTTTACTTTTGTTCATTTTTCTAAACTCATTTTTGATTTCGATCTAGCGTTATGCAGTGCAACGTCACAGAATGAATGTACAACAGCATTTTTTAAAAGTCCAACACACAGTATGAGTACCGTGAGATATAAAAGAAAAAGTCTTAGTGACACTTTTGAGATGTGACAAGTATTTGTTAAATGTTGCTAAATTGGGTAGAATTGTACCACCTTTCTCAGAAAAGGGGCTGAAAATGCCAGCCTGGTACCAACAGAGCGATGAATAACAAAAAGAGGTGAATTTGGTTCAGTTGTTCTAAGTATGGCAAAAAGCAAAGTAAGGATTTCATATCACTAGATAAACTTTTTGTATTGCTGTTAAAATTTCACTAGAAACTTTAAACATAACCGACTATTGTCAACTGTAAGTTTAAATGATCGAAATTTAAGACTGTAAAGCGGCGACTACTTAAAGATTTATAGCCCATAATATTAGAAAGATGCAGCTTACAATTTTAGAATTAAAAACAGCCCCATGATTCGTGTAGAACCATAGTCGGCTGTTGTCTTACTGCACTGCCATCTATCTTTAGAAAAAGATTGATTATATTCAGTGGCTGAACTAAACAAATGTGGTCCTCTACATTTTATTTTGCATTTCTTCTAAAAATGTTAAGCTGCTATTTATACTTTAACTGATCAAAATTAATATAAACAACACCCATACACAGTTTCAAAAGAAAAGAACATCAAAATAGGGATCTATAATATTCAAAATTGTTCTTTCAAGTGGTGTTAAACTTCAAAGGAAGGTGGTCATAAAACAACGTGTAACCTTTACACTTTGCGTAATAAATTACAGTTGAACAACCTTAGAGTGCACGAATTAATCACATTTTCGGACAGTATCCCGTCAAGTGTACTTTGTACGCAACTGTCAATGCAATAGTATCGTAATAAAATTCTTGACGAGTTTATACCGGGGTAAAAGTGGATCTGAAAAGGTAAGGGAACGGCTGACATCACGTCGTCCCCATTATCTTTCTTTGCCCATTGTAATTTTTAAGGAAATAAAGGGACGCCATATACAGAGTGTTTCAAAAACAACACCGACAACGTTTGGGAGGTGATTCCTGACACTAAGCTAAGACAAAAAGTATAGACCAACCTGAGTGCAGAAATGCATCCTTTCGGAGTTATAGGCTGCCAAAAACATGAAAATATGAAATTTAAGGGTCCATAGCTCCAAAACTATGAGACCTACCGTAGTCAGGTAAAGACTTCACTTAGGAACTCGAATGTGCCCTATCCAAACATCCAAGTTTGAAAATCCTCCGGTTTTACCGCAACAATTTTTATAGAGGTAGTTGATGAGTACTTCAAATTATATGGCCGTAGCCAACCTGCCTCTATAAAAATTGTTGTGTGAGTACAGCAGGATTCTGAAACGTCTATTTTTGGATAGTTCACATATTAGGTCTTACGAGAGACTGCGGTAGGTCTCATAGTTTTGGAGCTATGGACCTTTAAAGTTCATTTATTTATGTTTCCAGCAGCCTGTAACTTCGAAAGGAAGCATTTGTGCACCCAGGATGGTCTATATTTTTTGTCTTATGTTGGTGTCAGGAATCACCTTCCAAACGTTGTCGGTATTGTTTTGAAACACCCTGTATATTTTGCAAGTGGGGGAAGGGCGTTCCTCCGCGTTCCCTCTCACTTTATCCCCCTGGTGTATACTTCAGTATGAGTTTCGTGTTAGTAAACGACGTGGTTATCGTACAGGAAAAAAGTTCAGGTTTACACAAAAAATAGTTTTTATCAATTATCTAGAAAACTATTCACGAGGATTTATACTTAGTCGTATTTTGTTAAGCTGAATGAGACCTATTGATCGGGACATGTTTCGTGTTGACATAAGATGTAGGTAATGGCCTTATTCTCTATTCGACTTACTTTGCTGATTTTTCAAATCAAATGCTTCAATCCATCACAAAAATTACTTTTAAGTGCCCACGCAGGGAAGACGGATCTTCAATAGCTTACTCTATACAGGGTGGTTCGGAAGTGGGCGTATCCCCCTTTCGTTTCAATAGTATGGTGTTAGTTATGGTAGAATGTCTGTACACAGATACCTTAAAAAGTAATACGAGTCTTAAGAGTCATAAACATTCGTTTGATCACTATTCATATCGTAACACAGCTGAATTCTGCACCAAGTTTTCACAGATGTTTTGCAGAGGTACTCCGGAGTCACGAGGGTGAAGGCGTGTTCCACAGCTGCTCGTAATTCCTGCATTGTGTGATTATCAAGTGTTTCTTACTCGTTGCTTTATGAAACCTCAGAGAGCATTGTCTGGTGTCGTCAGGTCGGGACTTCTTGGAGGTCAGGTAAAGGGAGCTTTTGAAGATGCACAACCTCTTCCAATCCAGCGGCCAGGAAACGTGTGATTCAGGCAGTGTTGTCACAGTTATAGCTCTGGAGTGAACTCAAAACTAGTACCAAATTGAAACAAAAAGGACCGAATTCATTGCTTTATTCAGTGTTATACATGGCTCTATAACACGAATCTAAAAGAGGTAAAGTTCTAGAGCACTTCCATCCCCTTCCAAGAGTCAAAATCAAGAAAGAGCTCTTTTCAAAAATTACTTTTTTTTTATAAACATCCAAATAGGAGGACCTCGACCAACCGTGGAAGTAGATAAAAATTTTCTCTCACGTAGGAAATATAACAGAGCTCGCAAATTTAAAGGGAGAAATAGTTATCATCTTCGGTATGTATTGTAAGGAAACCAAACTCACCTCTACTTCAAAGTGACCAATAAACCAAAACGCTATTATGGCCATATATGAAAACATATATAAAACGAGAAACAAATCAATCATCTCCGAGTTCGTGTGTAAGGAGTATGTTATAATAAAATATTCAAATATAAGTTATTGCACCTTATTCTCGCTTATTTCACGACGGAAGGAGGATAGTAGACTCTAATGTTTGTTAAATAGTGTTGAATTGGACCGAATTGTACCAACTTTTTCACAAAAGGGGCTGAAAATTCTAGCGCGGTACCAACGGGCCAATGAATGACTAAAAGGGCTGAATTTGGTACAATTGTACCAAGTGTGGCAACACTGCGTCTGTTTCTCTGTTATCTAAGCATAGAACTTCATTTAAATAATGTGCCCGTAAAATATTTTCTGTTTTGGCTCTCATTGTTGAAATAAAAGACATTGGACATTGATGGAAACACACTGTTGCGTGTTATATCCTTTGCTTCAGATGTACAGTAATTATAATTCATATTATACATTTTCTAGGATCTTTAGAACAAATTCCTATTTTCCTCCTTAACTGTTGCGTACAAACATCTGAAGAAACTACGGTAAGTGAAAGGATCATTTTTTTTTTTTTTTTCACAATCGCAAGTTTTCTGTTAGATTCCCGGAATTGATATCTTGAAATTGTGCACAAGATGTAGAGAGATTCCACCTTTGCATAAACATATTCTGATGGAGTAGGTAAGTATTTTTTTCTTTTGTTTGATCGAATATTGGGAAATGAAATAATGTTTTTAGACTATGTAAACTAGCAATGAAGGTGTTCTAAATGAATAATTTCAGAAATCCGAATTTTTACTGCTGTTACAATCATAACGTGATAATTTTATACAGTCTGTGGCGTGCACACGGTGGGATTTCGGGGTTTTAGCAACTACTTGAACAAGATATTATGCAAAACTAAACGGTTACCATATCAAGATTAATATACAAGCAGCGGTCCCGAGTTCGATTCCCGGTGGGGACATTCGGTAGAAAAAGTGTGAAAAGCTTTTTCAGATCAGCCATCCTGAATCCTCATTCACACCAGGCAAATGCAGGGGTGGTACCTCACTTACAGGTCCCAGCCCACTTTCTTCCTTCCCCAATCCTTTCATCCTTTCCTTTCCCCGGATAATGTGCTCGCCGAGGGACATCATCCCTCAAATGTGACGGCTAGATAGCCTTGGATGCCGAAAGCCCAGAAATCTAAATCCTAAAACATACAAGCACCTGAAATTTTACGAACTTGGCAGATTGAATCCCGCCCCCTTTGACAAAGAAGCTTGAATCCGCCCCTTGACGAACTTGTACTTGCCACCACACGTTAGCTATCAAGACTGATATTTTTAAAATTTAAATTAATAGTTAAATCCAAAGAACAGCTTACGACTTATCTGATAAAGTTCACATTTGTTATTTGGACGATCTTCTAAGATTAGAACCTCCTCTGTCAACGCAATGTGAACTGCACGACCCATATTGCTTTGTTGGTTTGAGGACTGTTTTGGAAGTAATGTTATGATGTAACTCCTAAAATTGTATGAAAAAAGATAAGTATCTAGAGAATAAAAATAACACTTTTTACTGGAACATTCCGGCTCAAGAAGCCACACTAGAAGTAATATAAAGGAAATTAACTCTAGAATTACAATTGCCAAACTATGGACTAAATTAAATGAATATTAGGACAATATATAATAATAAAGCCTCATAAATAAATAATTCTGTTATAACACAGAATGTTACTGCAATAGCTACCCTCTTGGACATCTGTGAAATTTGCTGATCGATTTCGAATTGATCAAAGGAGAGCAAGTCGACAATGAGCACCCAATTTTAGTTGAAATAATTGAACAGAACCCAACGATTAGATTCAGTCAAATCGACTCGATTTAACAAGAACTGATAAAGTTCGGTTAGTCGTACAATCAAGTAATCAAATAAGGTAAAGCAGGATTTAAAGGTTTGCCGGCCTATTTATAGAATTGGTAACATCTGATACGATGCTGCTGAACAGTAGCGCGAATTTTTATATAAAACTTTGAAGGAAGGAGTAGCGTTTAGATATGTGAGTATCGTTATCAGATATCCCAGCAAATTCACTCAGATCCTGATAAGGCGATTCCCTCAGGATTGGTACCTATTCTACTGAAGTTATGCATTCAATGTCACACACTTCCGCTATTTCTTTCTTCATTTCAGTCCGAGCTTTCCGTTTAGACTATAGCTCGCTATTTCTCACGAAACTAAAACCTTTTGTGAGGTTGGTCATATTTGTCTACAACTTGAGAACAGACGACCAACTACAGATGGGACCGTGGTGACTCAGTAGCACAGCACTCATCTCTAACTCGTGGATCCCTGGTTCGATCCCAGCTCCTGACAAGCGGTTTTGTGACAGGCAAACAGTGTATATGTACAGGATGTTTTCTCAGGATTTTCTCGTTTCCTCTCGCTTTCGTTTCTCCACCATTATCAACACCCGTTGCCTCGGTGCGTGCACGTAGAACATCAAACTAAAACAAACTACAGAGATCCATTGTATGAACTTTAGAAAGCAGCAGGAATGGATTCAACTAAGATATAATAAGACTTTCGATTTATCACTTTTCAACTAGTTCAACTAGTTCAACAATTAGTTCATAAACACTTTTCATTATATACGAGTGTCTCAGGTATATGATTTTACTTCTTGAAAAAATTGAAACAATAGAATAATCATATTAAATAAAGTTGACACCCATGAAGCTTCCATCGGTACATCTGCTTTAACCAATCTGTCTTTTATATTCATCTATTTTGCCATTTATTTCCAAAAAAGCTTAATAGACCCAAGACTACCTAGGTATAATGAAAAATGTTTAAGGCCCATGTCAAATCAAAGACCTTAATCCTTAATAGCTGTACCCACATCTGCTCCCTATTAACCCTAAAAACAAACCTATCATCTTGAACCAGCTACTTAAACACACAAGCAGAGAGAGAGAGAGAGAGAGAGAGACGGAGAGAGAGAGAAGAAGTGAAATGTCCCTTACTTTTCGATTCCTTCTTGTGTTTTATATTATTATTATTATTATTATTATTATTATTATTATTATTATTATTATTATTATTATTATTATTATTATTATTATTATTATTATTATCTATATTATAAAAGAGAACGTACAAAACCTTTGTTCCCTCATCACGCTAATACGGCTGAACCAATTTCTTTTATTTTTGGGGGGTTATTAGGATTTGGACCCTAGATGGTTTTTATCATATCACTTTAATTTTTAATTACCAGTGTCTTGAGATAATTGACCATTCAAGTGTCCATACGTACAAATCCTTTGTTATTAGTTCATCATAGGTATAAAAATAAACGTATTTATATGCAACCCGCATGACCGTGTCACTCGGCGGGTTAACATAAATGACAGGCGTTTTAATGTTAACATTTACTGCAATTTGAAAGCGAAAAAGTAAAAATTATCTAAGTAACAAAGTTTATTGCGTTCCGGGGTGACCGCAGCGAAGCGGGTCACTCGGCGGGTTAACATAAATGACAGGCGCTATAATGTTAACATTTACTGCAATTTGAAAGCGAAAAAGTAAAAATTATCTAAGTAACAAAGTTTATTGCGTTCCGGGGTGACCGCAGCAAAGCGGGGTGAACGCTGCTAGTTATTTCCATAAAAAACTTCCTAGCTCAACATACATTTGTATACTTCCTCAATAAAACTATACTTCTTTAACAAGGAATGATTGATGTGACATGAAATGTCGTCTTACACTTCATCTCTACTCTTCCTCTCATAAAAGCAATCTAGTTCTATCATTTTTTTTTTCCTGCAAATATAGGTGGAAGTATTTTACAATTACTTCTCGTCTTTTCAGGTGCTTAATAATACCTGTTCAATATTATATAGAGACAGTGACTTGTAGTATTGGATCCCCTAAACACCATTTCGTCCCCCCAAAATAGGAAAACTGCTTATAATCGAGAGTTTACTATAATTATTTCCAGATAAAAATATGGAAGTTGTATTAGTTGATAATTCGAATTTGGAGAGAACTCATTAGAATTTTAGTGTCAAATTATAAACTAGGATAAATCCAATTGGTGTATTTCTGTATAACAAGACACACATGGCATGCGAATGTGCTGACCTAGTAAGTCAAAGTTTCATAGGTGAGAGCTCCCTTACTGGGCCTCTAAGATTGTAAATCTTCAGGATATTGATCTACTGAGTGTAAGGGCACAGAATTTTTTGTGTTCATTTTCCATCATGAGGCAATTGAGAAACTATTATGTTATGTAAAACGCCAGAAATCGTGATAATGAATATCAACATGCTGACCACACTAGCAGTGACAGGAACTCAAATTAAATATCTAAATCATCTAAAAATCATTCAATCTGACTACTTGTCTAATCGGCTAGAGCCCTTCATACACAATGAAAATACTGTATAGATAGATATATGAACGTATCGGCCGAACATAATGATATATCACAGTTTTTAACTTTCGAGTAAACTGAAATAAAAGCTTGATCATTCCCATACAATTCAATGCAATGGAACATGCGCTTTCCCTGTCATCTGCAGATATCTTTCCGAAATTAAACTACCTACATACTCTTCTGTAGTATCATCACAACCCACTCCACCTAAAGTCAATAAAATTCTAGAATGGTCGTGTTGCAGTAATTTCAGAGCCGTGACTATTTGCGGTGCAAGTACTGCAATGTACGGGGTCCCGCATTTACACTTTGAAGCTCATGTTGCCTATTACGGGAGACTTATTACGGAAGATGCATTTATTTTGTGTATGTGAGGTTTGTACATTATAAAATTAGTCATTGCTACAGAAGGGGACACCGCAGAAACAACCGGGAAACCATATAGCCTATAGAAATCAATTCAAGGAGGTCCTTTGTTACGGCTATTGGCGTGGGAATGAAGCCTCGACTTTATAACTTCAAATAACTCGCTGAGGGGGGGGGGAGGCGCAAATACCCTCCTGCACCTGGACCCCGAAGATATTTGTTACAGCACTGAGTGATCCTAAGCAAGTGTAACAACAAACGGCTACAATGAGTAATTTATCATCTTGTAAGATTCATGAGAGGAAAAAAGAAGAAAGAAATCCTTGCAGATTATTGCAAAGAATGCACGCACGCTTACTTAAATCTTCAGAGAAGTAACCTCGAGAAGACAGTCGGAAGCTTTCATTTTCTCCAAGTCATCTGTGTGCTTTCAAGAGAGTTCTTAACAGCAGGAAAGTAATATACATACTTCTTCTGTTACCTTACTATCATGTAATCACGTAGTCATACATACTTTGAGAAGAAGTTTAGTGGAAAAAAAAAAAGGAATAGTCCGCGAAAGATACATATTCATTTTTTGTGTTGTTGTATCTGTTCAAAGAACGACCCTGACACAGATCTTGTGGAGCCCGAAGCGTCCACGTGATTCCTCCATCCTTATCCACGACACAGCTCAACCTCCAATATTGTAAGAAGTCCTGGAGTTGCTGTTGTTGAAACTTCCAGAGAGTGGAGAGAGAGGTTTTGGTTCAAGACAGAAGTTTTACGGCTTTTGACTTCGACAGAAAAAAAGAGGCTTTAAAAAATATATATCACTTCAAGCTCGTATTTCTCCTTCACTTGGAGTTCCAGTAGTTCTCTCTTTTCGTCCCGCGTTTATGAAAGTTTCCACCAATAAGACCCGTATAACTGAATATCAATGTAGTTTTATGTGTCACGTAGCAGATCGTTGCAGTCGCTGGTCTCTCCCGTCCAGTTTTCAACGCTGTTACTCCCTTTTGTCACATATTCTGGGTCGAACGGGGTCCAAGAGGTTAATTCAGGTGTCACACAGAGAAAAACCTGCTCCTTATATTAATATCACTTACGATTCCATTATACAGAGTGTATAAAAGACGAGAAATCCTGCCCCCTTTTACGTTAGTCTTTGCAAAATAATTCTGCAGTATATTAAATACTCAATGTAAGTTGGTTCTTAAACATTTATATACAATATAAATGTTTATTTATTTTTTAGTTTAATTTCCCACCTATGGTTGTACGCTTTAAGCTGAAGGATACTATGTAAAATGACTGATAATTATGAAATGAATAGTAAAAGGGCCGTAATATCAAACACCCATGCCCTAAGCGTGATTCGAACCCGTGACAGACAGATTTGGTCAACACTAGCCTATGGTTTAGACCGCTAGAGCATGCCAATCTTTTTCTCAACTGTCATTAAAATTAACACATCATTAAACCATCTTTAACGTCTCGTGAAAAGAACTGACCATCGCCGACATTTGCTTCACTGGCGACAATCTGATGAATAATTTAGCTTAACGAATGTCTGAAACTTTAAGTATATATATTAGAATATTGTTAAACAATGTTTCGAAAATTCACAGTGGAAAAAAAGAAACAAGAGATGATTTTATTTTTATATTTATTCTTTCTTTATTTTTATTTAATTCCTTCTTTATTTACTTTTATTTAATTCCTTCTTTATTTATTTTTAGTAGGTTAATTGCAGTCTATTTCGTCCTTCAAGTTTGTATTCAAGAAGTGACTTTGAAGTTTCTTTTATTTAGTCATAAATATTTTCACAGTATTTAGTTATTCATCTCGCAAATCTCCAGATACCTCTGCAAGGCAAATTTACCTTAGCACCAGTAGCGTCACTGAGGCTCAATTGCCGCCCTGCCTTTCCTGATTTGTAATCATTAACATTCAACAATAATAATAACATCAATGGAAAAGGAAGTTGGAAATGTTAGACTAAGGGACTATTTTTAAAATTACCATCCCAGCCTGCTGCTGGTAGTAAAACTATGAAAGCAACCGTGGGTTTGAACTGAAAACCTCCCTAGCAAAATACCTACCAGTAGTCTTCGCCCTTTAAAATTTTGTCAAATTGTTCAGATTTCTAAGATATGTTCATTTTCATTCACGCTTTAAAAAAAATAGCTACTCGATATAAAATCGTCTCTCTAGGACATTCAGTCTGTGTTTATGTACGCAAGTTTGTAAGAATAGTATATAATATTTAAGTCCTTTATTTTGCCGGGATTTTCCTGTTTCCTCTCACTTTCTCGTTCTATTGAATACTACTTGCTTCGTCATCATCTAGTGTTGCCAGCTCTCAAACGCCATCCGGAGTGGCCGGATTTGAAATACATTTTACGGGTCTACGGAACAAGGATGTAAATCTAGAGGCTTAAATATTAAATTACTTTTAACTTTTATCTATACCATTAATACCTTATATTTAGTAGGAACTTAGAGCATCTGTCGACTTGAGCCTCCAGGTGGACGGGGACCCCCCTGATAAAAATCTCCCCTAGCTCTCTAAAAAGGAATCAAACAAGATACAATCATAATCATAAGATAAAATATGATTAAAAATATGAAACAAATTTCTTCGTTTGTTGCATCTACTGTCTTAAATTAGCATAAATCAGCTTTTAAAAAGATAAGAAAAAAATACGGTGCATGAGAATCGTGATGGGACGTAAAACTTAAAAGATTTCATTTAATTTAATTTCATGTTTTCTAGTTAAATAGAAGTGTTCTGCAATCTCATATAATTAAAGAACATCCAGTCCCAATCCGGCAAAAATATTAAGTCACTGCGTAGATGCACTTTTATCTCAAGAAGTTCTATCTGTTTATTAACTCTGTATACGTGAATTTTTAACCACAATAAAAGGCGTTTACTTCAAACACATTTGTGCGGTGACCAGTTTCCTCTACTTCGAGAATGAGATAGACAACTACGCCAGGACGAAATTTAGAAAAAGAAATTTTTGAGGTACTCATTTTGTATTTATTTCATTTATATAATAGGGTAACTTTGTGTGTGTTTTTTTTTTTTTTTTTTTAATGCATTTGGAAATTTCCATTAGACGTAATAGCATCTAATGCATTGCATGGTTGATGTCTAGAACTACGTGTATCCCCTTAACTTTTTTACTATACTTTCACAGAATTGTATTAGACGAAGTCAGCAGAGGCCACATTTTTTCTAGGCCAAGGAATCCAGATGAGTTAATCCGGTCCTGAATCAGTAATGCAAATTTCGGAAATGTGTTTATAGAAATAAAACCTCTATGGATAGATGATAAAATAAAAACGGAACTTGTAATGGCTGAAATTTTTGTTGAGATCAACTTGAAAATGACCCGTCAATTTTTTCCACAAAATGGTTCTAAGATAAATATGAATCTTTTCAACTGAAAGGAAGTACAAAAATCTGAAACATAAGACAGGCGTCTATGAAGTGAAATGCCCATTCTTCGCACGGAAAGAATAAATTAGTAGAAAATATTTTAAGTCCCTTTCCTCCGTAGGATACGCATTTCAATGAAACTGTAACGATAAAAATGCATAAGATCCTTTACTTTTGCCATACATTTTGACACGCCTTATTCTCGTAGAATACACCCTTTAATTAAAAGGGCATGATCAGAGCCAGATTTAACGTTTAACCGCTTCTAGGCCGAAATGTGTTTGCTGCTCCTCATCCGTCTTTCAAAATTTTAACACAATAAAAAAATAAGTTATGCTAAAGACAATCACGTGAAAAGTACAATTAGGCTTCCTTTATAATAAGGATTAATAACAAATATTTTCGCCTAGATAATTATGTAACCTGTAACTCTTGAACGTATCAGAGGTTGCATATTATCCTTACGCGAAACGTACTTATATGAATGAATTAGATATGGATAGCCACCATTAAGGTCACCACTAGCTGTGAATATATTTATGGCCGAGCAAATCGGTCTAGTTATCTATTGAAAAAGAAAAAAAGAAAACAGAATTTAAAAATTTGGTTTAGGTCAAGAATTATTGCTTGTGTACTGTGTATTAAGACGTACCGAAGTACTAGTATTACAATATTATAAGGCTCACTAGTATGACCCTTATTTTTAAAGAAGTGAGTTTCATTTCACAGTGTTAAACTACCAAATTATGACAATTTAATGTTCATGCTTCAAGTAGTACCTCCATGACTACTGGTTGCAATACATTAGTAAGATCAAAGATAGAACATGTTCCAAGGATGCTGAATCTGTATCAAAAAGCCATACTCGCTGTGCCTTACTATTTTTGTTCTATAACAATAAAGATTGAATCTGAAAATCAATCATTTGAACTACTTCTGGTTTGAATAGATATTTAAGAAAGGAGATAGAACCTACTCTTGGGGAGCTGAATTGATTGAAAATACTGCATTTCGATAAATTTTACCATTTTTGCTTTATGGAAATCAGTATTGAAACCGGAAGTAGTAATAAATTTAACCACTTCCGGTTTTAGTAGAATATTGATGGTTCTCTTGATGGTATGTTTTCTTAACACCATGAATAAATAGATTGCAGAAAACAACTTGTCGCTATCTATTACTATTTTTGTTCTATGGCGACAAGTGTTGAAACTGGAAATTAATTAATTTTAACCACTTTCGGTTTGAATAGAAGGTTAATAGAGTACGCTTGTTTTATCTTGGTACACTTCCCCGCCAGTGCACTTGGTTGGCCTTTAAAGTATTTTCTGCTAGCACTCGCGTGAACGTTTAGCCCAATGAGATGTCTTATTGGCTTTGTTGTGTAGTTGACGTTAGTTGTCAGCCAGCCCATCAAATGAGGTCGTTGCTGTTTGGAGGATATTTGGAGTGCTCAGTTGCCACACAATAAGTATGTTACAGTGATTTGTGAGTGGTGTGGCGTTTTGCTGTGTTTCCTAGCCTATTGTAACTCTCAACTTAACCGTGGCGTGGCAACTAGGGATGGCCAGAACCGGTTCCTGGTGGAACCGGTTTTCGGGTCTGAACGGATCCGGTTCTAGAAGATCCGGTTCCTGAACCGTTTTTTCGGATCCAGGTCTGGAACCGGTTCTTCGGATCCAGGTCTGGAACCGGTTCTTCGGATCCAGGTCTGGAACGGGTTCTGAAAATAGAATCGGTTCCTGGCGGAACCGGTTCTGCTGGAACCGAAACTTTGTGACCATCCCTACGCTAAACCCGAGCTGCTGGCAAGCTGTGAACAGTATGCTAGATGAAATGGTGGAAGCGACAGGCAGGCGCCCAGGCGGCGGCAGTTTGTCTCATTTGGCTAAATAAACTGGATAACTGGCAAACTCATTGGCTAAACAGGCAAACTGGCCAACTCATTTGGCTAAACACCCACTGGTGGACCAAAATTTTTTTCTGGGGGCACAAGCGGGTCTGGGCAGGGAAGGCACAAGCGCATGGTCCTCTTTGCATTATTTTTGAAGGTGAACTTAGTGCCTCCTTTACGGGTCTTTGGGGGCTTTCGGATCCAGGTCTGAAACCGGTTCCAAAGATCCGGTTCTGGAACCAGGTTTTCAGATCCAGATCTGGAACCGGTTCCTAAGATCCGGTTCTGGAACCGGGTTTTCAGATCAAGATTTGGAACCGGTTCTTAAGATCCGATTCTGCAACCGGGTTTTCGGATCCAGGTCTGGAACCGGTTCCTGAGATCCGGTTCTGGAACCGGGTTTTCGGTTCCAGGTCCGGAACCGGTTCCAGAACCGGTTCTGAAAACCGGATCTCCGAGAACCGGTTCCTCGCGGAACCGGTTCCGCCGGAACCGGAACTTTGTGGCCATCCCTAGTGGCAACGTGTTGCAGACAGATCCATCTTTTACGCGGGAAGCGTGTCAAGTAAAAACAAACGTAGTCTAGAATAGGCGAAAACTATTTTTGGAAAGCTGAATCAATTGTAAAACACCGCATGTCGATATCTTTTACCATTTTTGCTATATGAAAATCAGTACTAAAACTAATCCACTTCCAGTTTTGGTACAGTGTTCAGGATAGTCATGATATGTTACGTTGAGACACTGAATCGTTTGCAATAAACCGCTTCTAGCTACATGTCACCGTTTTCGTTCCATTGTGATAAACATTAAAACCAAAAATGGCTAAGTTGAACCTTTTCCGATTTGAATAGAGGGTTAACGAAGGAGAGGAAACTATTCTTGGAACGCTGAATCGATTGTAAAAAAAAAAAAAAAAAAAAAACTGTTATCGTTTCTTGATATCTTTTACCGTTTTTGCTCTGATACCTGTCAACAGATGGACGGACGGACAAAGCCGTTCTGTAATATTTCCGACACTTGTATACCTTACTTTAGAAACCTAAAAAAGTAAACTTATTTTATGCATCACTTTGTTTGAACATTCTTGTAAAAATGTTAATGTATTGTGGTATGGGGATAGGGCACCAGACAACGACGCGTCTGCGTGACGCAGATGTTTGCCGTAGCTACAACGTTAAAATTCAACTTAACACCAACTATAAATGATTGAAACCAATACAATTGTTGAAGGGGCTTTCCTCGGAGGATGTTTACTGTAAGTTGAATCATATTATTGCTATTGAACATTTTGCTTTTTTTCTCTTGTTTATTAATTTTTCGCCCAGCCAGGGCCCGATTTCTAAATAGAATGAGTAGGTTGCAGCCTCGAGCGGTAAATTTTACGAGGCGGCAATTTTTTTTAAAATCTTAAAACCAAACGTGTGTATTTGTTTATCCTGTTATGTCTGAAAAATATCAGTGAACTAATAATATTAGTAAAATAAACGTTTCAGTTTCGAGACGAGACAGTCTCGTCTCGTGTCTTGCAAGAAGCCCTAGTTCTAAGGTTTGCAACCTTCACCGTTTTCCCGTTTATTCATGTAATGCTTCTCCAATTTTCATCCCTACGAATTAGCGCACCCATTTTTTTTTCATCCCCATACCACAAAAAATAGAATATTCTTTTGTACATTTTCAGTCGTAAATTCATCGACAGTTAGCTGTTGCTATGATTTAACACATACTGCACGGAATTGATTTATCTGTTGAGGTGTACTGTTCCTTTTCAGCATCGAGGTTATAATGAGGCTTGGACCTACAATA
Organism: Thermobia domestica; assembly: GCF_964235325.1. Lineage (NCBI taxonomy): Eukaryota > Metazoa > Arthropoda > Insecta > Zygentoma > Lepismatidae > Thermobia > Thermobia domestica. Next base: position 148,756,401 of record NC_137454.1, on the reverse strand, counting down.
TGAAGGTGGGATCCGTACCACCGTAATGCGTTCAATGCTCTACCGGAGTCCAACCGAGGACCATGTGCTCTAAATGAGCACACTCTAACAAATAGACCAGCGAGTAAGACTACTGCACGGTGTGCTTAATACGTATTTCCCGTTATTAATCAATTGTTATCTTTAGTCTATTATTTTGTTTTCCCATAAACTTCGTTATTGTTTGTTAAAATTACTCTTAGATACAGAGTTTATTATTATTATTATTATTATTATTATTATTATTATTATTATTATTATTATTATTATTATTATTATTATTATTATTATTATTATTATTATTGACTACGATATATTTTGTCTTAATGAGTGAGTTGCCATCATAAATTGTTTTCTTCTATGTTCACGCCTGGACCGATTTTTTTACACACACAAATAAACTCTCCATAATTTCACTGTAGAATATAAAATTAATACTTTCGCAAGGAACTGCGGTGCCCCCACTAGTAATTTACTCACTGATTGAAATCACTTTCGACCTGGCAAATCATTTATATTCTCTACACTCGTAATTCTGATTAATTTCAATGTACTACGTCGCGTTAGCCTCTTACTTTTAGTGCAAAAACGTTTCAACATCTGCCGGAATAATGACATCTCATATACGACACAATACCGAATTGTTTGTTGGATCATACTTTAACGTATGGTGTGGGGTCCGTTCTTCATGCCTTTGTTGTTAACATACGTAGTTATATATAACAGAAACAAACTTTAATAAGTTAAATCGGTTCTTTTAATTGGAGGATGGATTGATTTAAGATTAGCGTCCCGATTATGTTTAATTTAATGAATGCCGAAAACTAAATTTGACAGTGGCATGTTAATGATGAAATTGCGAACGTGAGAGGAAACGGGAGAATCCCGAGAAAACCCACGCATACGATTTTGTCTACCATAAAGCCCACTTGGTGAGACCTAGTATCGCAGCAGGGACCCAATGCGCCAGAGGTGAACTCTCTACTAGTGAGCAGTCCTGTTCTTAGTTTTCTATTTAAAAAGACCAAATTCTGCAGGTTGTGTGAGCTGTTCTGATCATAAATAATATATTCATGAAACCGTGTCATATTTAAAATGTTTTAGTGCACATGATGCACTGGTGCATTGGTGATGTTATGAAAGAAGTTATTTTTTATTTAAAAGAAGAAGATATTTTAGCATTTTCCGCAATATATAATTTATTTTGACAGTCGTACATCTGTAGTTTATACAGTCGTAATTGGTTGTTAATAAAGATAATTTGTTAATCTGTTTGCTAGATGCTTTACACACATATATATATCTAGATTTCGAAAAACACAGAAAAGAAAAAAAAGGCATAGTAGATAATCAGTTCATTGGATACAAGCTTATCGAGGAACTAGAGAAATGTTTAGAGATGCTGAATGAGTTAAGTGCATGGCTGAAAGACCAAAATTTGTACACTGTCAATTGGGATGCATCTTTTCTTTCATGGGCACTTCTCCAAGTTTATAGATCATCGTGCACGGTATTGCCAGGTATATATGTTTCATACCAGTGTTGCCAGACAGTTCTTTAATATCTTTTGCCGTGGGCGGGATACAAACCTTGGCTCGTGGCCACAACAATGTCACGTCACGATTCTCTTTTGTAAAAACGAAAAGTAAAGAAAGAGAAGGGAGGGGAAAAAGGCGAAATAAAACCACTAAAAACCTCCTTGACACTTCGGCTGCTCTCGCTTTCTCTCGGAAGGGTTCGGGATAAGAAACGAGGACGTGCCAGTTGCAGTGATATTATTGTAATGTGGAGAAACAAATTAATTATATGAATCAAGTTAATGTGCACGAAGTTTCCAAGTCTTCACTCTTTTCACGGTTTTCTGTTATATTTTTTCCACTCCAATTTAACTTCGAAATAAATTATACCTGAAAGTTTCTTCACCCTGGTTGTTGCGAAACTTTGAAAGCATGTAACTTAAAAATTTCATGACACAGTCAAACATTTCAAGTGTGTTTTGACGTGTTTGCAGTTACTGACAAATGAATTACAGAAAGGCTCTTTCCATTATACGCTTTCCTTACAGAAGAACAATGCCTTCTTCTTAACCTTGAAATAGGCAATGTGCTGTGAAAAAATAGCCAAATTTTAAAATGTTTCTCAACTGGTACGTTTAGTTTAATGTTTCTTCTGTTCATTTCACTCTGCTTCGGGGTACAATTAAAATTTTGAACACTTAAATCTGCTACAGAACCTCTATAGGCTTGAATGAATTATACTAAAGACAAATATTTTCAGCCTTTTGAGATCTCTCTTGTAAGCTAATGTACAGGACGACTCTTCTAATGTTCTATATTTCAATTCTATACTTTCTCTAAGATTATTCGATTATTAGGATCACGCAAGTAACAGTTCTATTGTTTATCTTCGATTGTTCGATTAGTAGGATCACGCAAGCAACTTAACAGTTCTATTGTTTTTCTCGATTGTTCGATTATTAGAATAAGGCAAGTAATCATTCTGTTGGGGTTTTCTCCGATTGTTTGGTTATTAGGATCACGCAGGTAACGGTTCTATTGTTATTTCTGATTGTTCGATTATTAGGATCACGCAAGTAAAAGTTCTAACAATTTTTCTCCGATTGTTCGATCATTAGGATCACGCAAGTAACATTTCTACCGGTTTTTCTCCGATTGTTCGATTATTTGGATCACACAAGTGGAATTTATGAGTTCGTAACGTTGGTACGTGCGTCCGTTACTCGACACAGTACCTCTTGAATGAAAGCGACTATTTCCAATTCTGTTTCTTGGAATAGATAACTAGAACGATTATCTTGGTTGAGCCCGGTAATAGAGTCAATCCAAGAACACCTTCACGGTATTTAGAGTTTAGCGTCCAGTTCAGGATCGAGGCTGCATGAGATGTAGATCTACAACTTAACGTGGATGCAATAACTCGGCCGAATTCGTTAATTGAGTCGGTCCGTTAACATTTTCGTATGCAACGGTGAATTTAACGGTGGTTATCCATATCCCATTTATTCATAAATACGTTTTCCCTAATGCACTTTACTATGTTTAGTAGAGCTTATTAATAAATAATATTATTTGCACAGTTCTTAATTTTATTTCAATATTATTTCGTGCTACCAGTTATTTGTAATTCGAACAATTATTCATATAATCTTTTCGTATTCGTACATTTTTTTTGTTATTCAAATAATTAATTATATAATAATTCTTTATTTGAATAATAACTTGTACTATTTTTGTTATTCGAGTAAATTGTTGTTCCTATATTACTCGTACAATTAAATGGTTACAATCCACAATGCTATAACTAACATTTTGGTGAAAATTGAGTTGAGTTCATAAGTGACAGCTACACACAAAAAAGGTCATGTAGTAAAAGGATCTAAGCAAAATTATGTTATTTGTTTGTTTATAATCGATTTTTTTTTTAAGGAACTTGTGGGATCAGCCAACTTAAGCTCGTTTTTCTCGAAGACAAGATTATTCATTTACATCGTTTAGATTTTCACCCATTCAATTATTCTTTACTCGAATATTTATTTGTACTACTATTTATTATTAGAATCAGGGGCGGATACATGATTTTCTAACGGAGGTGCACCAATAACTACCTGTACGTTTGAATTGAATTTGAATTTTTAAATACCTTTAGGCATATGTGGTGTGAATGAAAAATTGCCATGGAAATGCTAAGTGTCTGCTCTCGATGAATCCTTTTCGTTCAACTGTTAGATAATTGATTTAAACTATTGATTCTACAAAATTTCCATGTGTTTTAAGCCGAAATGGACAAATGACAGACGAAATTTTCGAAAAGTATTGCTATTTTCACTGCTGGCTGCTCGCTTTAGGTAGTGTATATTTACAACGAAGGGGGAGGGGTGCACGTGCACCTTTGCACCCCTTAAATCCGGCCCTGATTAGAATAACTATATTTCGTACAAATATTCTTTGTTGCAATGATTTCTTGTGGTTTTTACAATATTTCAAATAATAATTAATCGAATAGTCTCCCCTTCACATCTCTCAAGTTGCAGGACTGAATTTGGATTTTAACGGCATCGGAAGTATCACTGTTCATCTCAGCGACCAGAAAACTATGGGCTCGACACTAATATCGGTTATTTTCGATCATTTTTATATATCACACCCTCCTCATTCCCTCCCCTAAGTTGCACCGTCAAGTGAATTGATAAAAACCATCCCAGCCCGGAAACTCATGTATATTGAAAATTTGATTGAGATTGAATTGGTGGTTTAGGAGTTATTAAGTCACAAATATAGCCGCTTTCATTTTTATTTATATAGATTACTATACTCTTACAGACATAACGTTAACACGTAATAATTTTTATAACGAGACTTTGATAATACATTGAAAGGCTGTCAGCCATGATTTGATCATTTAGCTCGACGTTCAAGCTATACTACATTTTTGGATCAAAAGATCCAATATATTTCAATCAAAACTTTTCTTGTAGGTCTTATATCTGGAGAACTACATATAGTGTAGCCAACCAAACCACACTATCATTTAACTCAGTATGATGTACTTATTCCGTAGAAAATACGAAAATTCGATTAGGGCCGTTCAAAAATTTTGTGGCCGCTGAACAAAAGCCTAATTAGGCAAAGAAAGCAATCTTTTGATGAATTTTTTGGGTCATTCCTAAAATTCTTGGCTGAGATCACAATCTTTTCATCCATTTTTTGGACCATTCCTAAATTTTTTCCAACAAAGTGCACAAGATTTAAAATTTTCGTTTATACTTTTGCTGCAAGAAACTAAAATGATAAGTAATTTGTGTGTATTTTAGCATGTAAATGTGGTATTTTCTTTTTAAAAAAAGAATATAAAATAACATAAATCGTTAGTCTTACTACACAAAATTATTATTTAACAAAAACAAGAAGAAAAGTTCAAGAAGTTTTTGCAAAGGTGCGAGAGGTTCCAAAGCTCAAGTTTTATTCCTGATTGAAACACGTAAAAATATACAGCATATTTATTTATGTCAGCAATTATAAAAGCCAAAGTGTGTATATATGTATAGTAAAATATAAATTTTGCACTTGCTTAACTGATTGTTCTCTTCATTCTCCACAACAGCATTGTTACGAAAGACTGAACTTTGTAGTATAAAGATCAAAATCACTATTCGAGTGCATTGCAAGTTATCCTATTTAAATAATAGGATAGCCCTTTATGTTCAACTAATTAACGAGCACATTTTATACAGTATGTGCGCAATCTCGAGTTTAATCCCCGGTAGGAGTAGATTCCTCAAACCAGGGGTAAAAGTGTGGGGGAAGGCGGGGAACGCCGTCCCTCCATCTCCAGAAAATATGTACTGCGTCCCCCCAGTTTCTAAAAAATTACAATGGGCAAAGAGAGGCAGGGGATGCCGTGACGTCATGCCGCTACCTACTGGCCCCCTACCTTTTCAGATCCACTTTTACCGCTGCCTCAAATATTAAACCAAGTATTCTACTTTACGATTTTGTTTGCTAACTTTATTCCCGGAAATGTGAAAATTCTGCAATATATTTTATTTATTTACAATGGTAAATAAAATTTCGGGGGGGGGCTTAAGCCCGGAAGCCCCCCTTAAATACGTCACTGGTTTCCCGAATTTTCCCCCCTTCCTTCCTCGCCATTCTTCTTCTCTCATCTCTAATCATTCACTTTTATATTCATCTTCCGTACAAATCTGCTATAATCTTCCCCTTCAGCACCTTATCCACGAGGACACTGATTTGATTTTAAATGTAATCAAATTTAAACCTGATTTTAAGAGTGGAAAACTGGCTTCCCTTATTGGTAAAATTAGGATATAAAGTCTAAGTTTAAATAAAGATTGCACCCGAAGAGGCTGATGAAAACAAGAGCAGTCAAAATATGGCAAATTGAATTGGGAAAATGAAATAAAATCGCTTATATGCAAAGCTAATGGAAAGGAATGAGAAATACAAATAAATGGTAATTAGATAATTGGGGAAGTAGTAAATTGGAATGAAACAGGACTATTTCACTAAAAATACGTCTGACTTAAAATGAAAATTGAATTTCTAGTGTTACTTCACACGATAAAATCCTTAGTCTAAAATCCTTAGAGACGGATAGTTAATGAAAATAATGACTATGAGAGAAACAGTGGAATGAGAGTGTGGGAGGAAACGGGAGAACCACAAGAAACTCCTGTACGCGATACTGTCTACCACAAACTCGCGTAGTCGGAGAGCGAAGCAGGAACCCCTTGCACCAGAGTGTCTTTTCGTTTTCTAAACATAGTATAAGCCTGATTAGAATAATAATCACCAAGAGGAAGGGAGGAAAAAACACTTTTCATTAAGTGCTTATCAACTTACACCTGGTCTTTTTCAAGATATAGAAATTCAGTTATTGATCTTAATATTGAATCAGGAAAAAGAAAATATTTATTTATTTTAATTACATTTCAGAATTAACAAAGTGGGCATGTTGAGCGCTCTCTTAGCTGAATGGTTAGTGTTTTCATATTTGAAGCTCGAGACCAGGGTTCAGTTTACGGATTCATGTGATTCGGACCTTACGTTAAGCTTTAAGTGTACAGTGTTGGAGCTGTAAAAAACTGAAATCAAATCTTTCAGTTGAACTTCCCATGATTATGCCCTTAACGCTACGGTAGATTGATGCTTAAAGGAAGTGGATTCTGATGGAAGAATTAGTGGAATGAAGTATGGGAGTAAATGGGAATAACCCGAGAAAACTCACGGACACGATGTTGCACACCACAAACTTACTTGGCCGGGAATCGAACCGAAACCCAACACACCAGAGGGAAGCCCTCTGGCACTGAGCCGCCGTGCGATCCGGTGCTGCTAAGAGTCCAAACGTTTAAAAAAGAGAAAGAAGGCAAGAAAACAAAAGATGGGGTGTTTATTCTATGATTTAAAACTCCGTTACTATATTGAGTCAGAAATGTCCTTAATTCTCTGACTAATAAGCATTACAATTGCAGGAGTATCTCGGCATTTCAGTTCTCCCAAACTTTTTCTTTTTACGTCTGGCAACCATGTGAGGCGGGAGTCTCAGTTGTATCGGCTGCTGGAACACGGTTCTTAGTCGAGTGTTGCTTGTTACAGTGTCCATGTGTGGTGATGTGTTGCCGTCATGGAGTGCGAAGGGGTGCGGGTGGATAAATATGCCACCCTCGGAACCCTATACGAACTTAAAGGGCGCAAGAAGAAAACGAATAATCTTATTAAGACAGCTTTAACTTTTTGGTCCTATGAAAGTCTCATAGGGTCCAAAGAAAAACGCGTGTGTAGTGGAAGGCGGTCCCATTCTATCAGCGCTTGCGTCGGTGAAGTGACAAAATGCGCACTGCATATAATTTGTACGCCTGCGTCCCCCCAAATGTGGGCCCTGGCACTGGCCGCTGCCGGGAAAAAGCGCCGGCGACAACGGTGTCTGATACGCCTCAGGGAAATTCAAGACGAAAAAGTCGTGTTGCCATCTATGAATATACCTGGAATCACTATCACCCCATCATCCCCCATCCTTGCAAGGACTACCTCCGCATATTATCGACCAACGAAGAGAAAATTATCTACCTTGGAGGAGGAGGAAGACTTGGATGTGTCAGAATCTCGGTTCGATTCTCGTTTGCACAGTTGGCCCGAAGTACGACCGCTACCAGCACCCCGCCGATTATCAGTGCCTGTACCCCGTGTCCAGTATCACAACATAGTGCGCCTGCGCAGTTTTACGCACCTGTTGGAACCATCACGTGACAATGTTTCACACGTAAGTAACGTTGTTTTTATGTACTATGTATATATACAATTTTTCATACTTCATTTGTCCTCGAGTAACCTTTTTGTTGTTTATGCAACCGATATTAGGTGGAAACATACATCCTAGTTTTTTTTTTTCACTCACTTAATTGTTTTCTTAAATTTCAAAAGCAAATAAATTGTAATGTAAAAATCCAAATATCTTGGTAATTATTGCGCGTGGTTACTATATGAATGGTCCATGGTTTGATATCCGACTGATATCCCAGTTGATATAGCTTTGCCGCTGAAAACGAACAGTAAATTCGAATCAAGTAAAGAAGCAAACTATGTAAATGTAAAAAGACCGTTTTACTCCTGCAAAACTAAGTTCAGACTTTGTACAGTATAAGTATACACGCCTTTATCGTGGGAGACCCGGGTTCGATTCCCGGCGGGGCGCATGTGGCTCGGATCCCACATTTAGCTGTAGGTTCGCGTCTCATATATAACCTTGCTTCTAAAAGAGAAGCTAAACTCAAAATCAATAAATCAACTTCGCACAGTGTTTTGAACGGAGTATTCAAATTTAATATAACTTTTCAGGTATAAGGCTTATTTTCTTAAAATTGGTGAAAGTTTTATATTCTATTCCACTCATGGTACAGTCAGGTCATAAGAAAACATTTTAACACCAAGAAAAGTAAGCAAACGGTTAGTGATCTTGCTTCTTTCTCGGAACTCTCGAGTTCGAATATAGTGATCTGTCATTCTTACTGGGATTTTGAATATGTTTTAAGTTCCACCAGGCAAATAAACGGGCGTACCTTTAAATAAAGACCCTTGTGCAATTTCTTCCATTTCCTCTCCTATTGTTGTTTATAGATTGTTATTGACTCCAGTGTATATTGAACTCGCTGGCTGCAATGGAAAGTTCGTTATAAGAAAATGAAGAAGCAGCATGAGTATAATACAGAAAGGTGGAAGAGTCTAATGATAATAAAAGAAAGGAATAAAATGAAAAGGCAAAATGAAAAGTTAAAAAGTTACAACTAACGGTCTATTTGTAAGCGGGGTAAAGCGAGAGCCAGGAAATTTTTCCCTTCCTAGACTTACTTTTCCATTCTTCTGTTATTAATTCTGTTTTCCTAAATTGTGCGAATCTTCCTTCACACCCATTACAATATTTTAATAAACTTTTAAACTTATGTACGAGTTTAACCAATATTTCGTAACTTCTATTTAAGTTCCCTGCATTAAATTTGTGGGTATTTTCTTTCCTTTGCTTCCATAGGTTAGGCCTACTTAGGCGTACTGTAGGTCCGGGATTATCTTGGACACTCCTGGATTAAATAATGTTCGGGATTTTCGGGTTAGTTAATGAAAGGCCATGAAACCTTGCTCTGTTTGGTCAATCGTTACTTGAAAAAAAAATACTTTCATTGGAAAAATAAATTTTAAATCAGAAAATAATTTAGAAAATAATTAAGGCAATTATTAAAAATATTTTTTAAGTAAGAAAAATGAGCAAAAACATTTTTGAAATTTAAATTTAGCCCCTTTTTGTTTCCTTCTGAAACCCTATCCCCACTTTATTCTTAAAAAAATGTCCGAGATATGTGTGCAGAAAATATGGTAAGCCTAGGTATACTCGACACAGAAATTTAGTAAAAGTAAATCGCTCCTGAACATATTCTCAATATGAATAGTGGCACTTAAAAAAAAATAACGATAAAATCTACTATAAACAGTAAAGAAAAGAAATAAAAAGAAATCTTTAAGTTTTACGTCCCACGCTTATTTCGGCTAGGCTAAAGGAGATGGTAATTATGAGAAGTGAATGAAGTGGTGGAATGAAGAAAGTGGGAGAAACGGAAGAACTCCGAGAAAACCCACACACGCGGTGTTTGTCCACCACAGAGTTCACTTAGCGCGAGCTAGGATTGAACCAAGGACCCCAGCACCAGAGGTGAACGCTCTGCCACTGAGCTACCGCTGTCCCCTGTAAAGAGAGTAACAGGAAAAGCATATTTATGAATTAATGCGTTTGCGTTTATGATAAGGATTAAGACTACCTTAATATTTGGGGGCGCGGTGGCTCAGTGGTAGAGCGTTCACCTCCGGTGCTTGGGGTCCCTGGTTCCATCCCAGCTCGCGCCGTGTGGACTTTGTGGTGGACAAACACCATGTTCGTGGGTTTTCTCGGGGTTCTCCCGTTTCCTCCCACTTTCTTCATTCCACCATTTCACTCATCTCTCATCATCACCGTCTCCTTTTGCCTAACCGGCATAACTGTAGGACGTAAAACTTTTATTTCATTTTATTTTTTACATTAATATTTTTTCGCCTAGATGTTTATACAACCTGTAATTCTTAAATGTGTTGATGTTTGCATATTAGTGTTATACCCGAAACGTACATTTACTATATGAATGAATGGAATATGGATGATTATTTCTGAAGCCACCGTGTATCCGTGAAGATATTAGCGGATTGATTCTCATTAATTAATTCTTCTAAAGCATTCGCTCTACTTATCTCTATTCAAAAAAAAAAAAATCATGTCAAAAATTAGCTTTCGTTCAAGACTTATCCTATAAAGTAACGAACAGATGAAACAGCTTTACAATCATACAAGAATCACTAGCAGGATGCTAATAAAAGTAACTGTGCCAGTTGATGCAGAAAAAGTGAATATAGTGTCAAAAGGGGGAGGGGAAAATTCTGCCAAAAAAAAAAAGTGAAAATTTTCAGTTTAACGACCCTCGTTATGTCCGTTAGGCTAAGGGAGACGGATAATTAATGCAAGTGAATGTTGGTGGAAGAGCTCCTCCATGGCCAAGCGGTTAGCATACGCGCCTTTGGCGTGGGAGACCCTGGTTCGATTCCCGGCGGGAGCTCATGTGGTTTGGATTCCACGTTAATCAGTAGGTCCTTGTCTCATATAGCCTCGCTGCTGAAAGGGACGTTAAACTCAAAATCAACTCAACTCAACTCATGATGGTGGAAGAATTCCTGGAATGAGAATGTGAAACCTACGGAAACCCACGGACACGATGAATTCTGTAAAAGGGATCATTCTTGTATACTGTATATATGAAACAGCAAATCATTTCCTTAAAATTAGTGGAAAATTGATCATTTTGATTTTTTTAAATCCATTTTCTGCACTTTCTTTTAAGGGAGGGCATTAATATCTTTTTTCTCATATATTTTTTTCTGTTATATTTCGATTCAACTTGAACTTATGTAAAGAAAATTTCATGAAAATTAAAAAGGAACTATCTGGCAAAAAAGACATAACACGATTTGGTTCGAATTTTAAGAATTGTGTCGCTTTTGAGGCTATATGAGACGTGAACTTATAGTTTAAGATGGAGTCCAAATCACTGTAATGCATTTAATTCTCTATTGTTTACTTACTGTGAGTCAAATATTCCGACACCGAAGTCGCATACGCTAGCCACTACACCAGCGGGGAGGCCAGAAGTTGTAAGAAGTATATCAACATATCATAAAGGGGTGCTCCTTGACTCACTTATAAAGCACTTACTCTGCTGTGAAGTATTCCTAATTTGATCCCAGGTCATGTAAACTTGTGGTAGACAACATTGTCTCCCTAGGTTTTTTCATACTAGTGTGCCATCTGAAAGACAGTTGTGTCAAGGGTATTTCAAAAGACATGATGGCTCAGTGGGTAGAGCGATCCCGTCAGATGCTGGGGTCCTTTGATCCCAGGCAAAGCGAGTTTGTGGTAAACAACGTCGTATTTGTGAGATTTCTCGGGTTTCTCCCGTTTCCTCCCACTTTCCCATTCCACCAACTGTTTCCTCATCACTTACCTACCTGAACCACCCGTCTCCTTTAGGCTAAAGCAGCGTTTCCCAACCGGTGTGTTGCGGCACACTGGTGTGCCGTGAACGGGCCGCTGGTGTGCCGCGAGGAAATCGAAACAAAATTATTAATTCTATAGCAATCAAATTATAAAACGTAGGGGAAAATGTACATTTCTATTTCACACTACTATGAACCTCTATGAATCTACAATTTTAAGTTCATATCCTGTTACTTTTTGTACACTTTTAATGTTGAAAAAATATTTATCATTGTTATGACCATTATTGTTTCTTTATTGTTGCAGACTATTTCGTAACTTGAAAATTTAAAATATCATTCAATCTCTTCGACAAAGCAAACGCGCATACAAATTACGTACATTTGTGTTTTAAAAGTACAAGAGATTTGTTCGTTCGTTCGTTATTTAGTGATCTTCCTTCTTAGTGAAAGGTTGTATACAGATTTCGAAAAAGAAAGCGTATTTTTAAAAACCTGAGTCCAATATTTCATTGCAATTGTTTTCTATTTTTAAATTAGAATGAAGAATAAGCATAATGATTTACCACTGGGGAAAACTAATGATCGATCGAGCTTTCTTCTCTGTGAGAAGATAATCAGTAATCACAGAAAAAAATACACTGTGTTTTATGTTTACAAATAATAATATCTGCAAGTGTGCCGCGAGAATTCAAGTTATACCCGTAGTATGCCGCAAGTTGAAGAAGGTTGGGAAACACTGGTCTAAAGGGTATAATCGTGGGGCGTAAAGCCCGAAATTTCATTTTATCTCTTTCAAGTACTTAATAACTACATTCTTGGTCCACACAGAATTGTGAATGTTGATTGCCTGTAGTTTTATTCTCTTGATAGTCCGTCTTGATACATCAATAACGCAAGAATCATGAAATGCTAGTTGTATTTTGTGTGATGAAGTATCAGAAATGGCCATTTTACATTCAAGTTCGGTCGAATTTGTGCTCACTCATCTTGGGGCTCGCACTTCTCGGGCTCATTGGCATCATAAAGGCTTATGCTTAAGGGTTCATGCTCATGGTGATCGTGAAAAAAAATCGAATTAGAGATTTGATTTTCTCTTTAAAAACAATTTGACTAAATCAATTTGTACATGTCAGTAATAACTCTAGAATGTTACGCAAATCACTTATCACGAAAATCTTTTTAAAAAAGTAGTTTCCTTTTTATTGTGAATATTATTTATTATATCCTCAAATACTACTCATGTGATTTTGTTGATACCTCATTAACAAGTGTTTCATAAATAACTCTTAATAAATTATAGTCATTTGTCAGTAAAAAATGCTAAAACAGTAGTTTACTTTTGACGCAGAGTTTTCTTCGAACGAGATTTTCCGAAGAAGAATTTTGATCGTATTTCATAAATATTTCAGTAATAACTGCAGCATGTTTAATTTAAGAAATTAGAGCGAGACAGCTCAGTACGTTGGTCCATACTTTGTATTGACACATAAAGGCGAAGTCAAAAAAAAAGGGGTGGGGCTTCCTAAAATAATTTTTCTTTTCCTATAAATATTTTACAACCTACAATCCGTGATTCAAATTTTTGCTCAGTGTCAAAACCTATGTTTCAACTAATAATAATAATAATAATAATAATAATAATAATAATAATAATAATAATAATAATAATAATAATAATAATAATAATAATAATAATAATGTGTAATATATATGTATTTTATACATGGTGAGTTATTAATTCTTTGCTATTCTGAACTAGGATTTTCGGATTGCTTTTAGTATGTAAAGGTTTGGCCCTCTAAAAAAAAAGCCCTGACCTCCAAGAGAAACTTGTTGAGTACACTCCTATCTTAACTTATAACAGTTGGCCTATGACTCCGAACTTTTGATACATTCTGTATATTTTTAATGAAGGAAAAGTCAAATACAAATATGAAAAACAACCTGTTCTTCCAAGTAAGAGGAATGATAGTCGTGCGCTATTCTATATATAATTTGAATGATTGTCTCGTTCAGTGATCGAAGTGAGACGGTATGCGGCGGTATGCCGTACCATCTCTGGTTTTCCAGTAATGAAGACATACCGCCTCCAAGGGCGCCGATTTCTCTGTAAATTTGGGGAGGCCCATTCAGATGCAGATGGCATATATATGAGGATTTTAAGACAAATTGCATTCAAATTATGCCAAATATTGCATATTCATAAATACAATATGGGGCCCACATGACCCTTTGGTTTGCCGGACCCCCCGGCCCGCCTGGATCGGCGCCCTTGACCGCCTCTGATTTTTTGAAAGACATACCGTCACTGGTAAGTGGATTGTAATATACATTTAATAAATCCATTTTTATACACATTAATTGACGTAGTACTTTGCACGTCTAATGTTTTATATTTTATGTAGAAATAATTTCTAAGTTGGTAACACCAGCTTTTTTTTTTTTTTTTTTTAATGAGGTGTCTACAAAGAAGTTCACACCTTCCTCCTATGCAAGAATTAGTGTTGGTTTCAGATAAGGGTTACATGACAGACCCAGTCAAAATAAAAGGCAGTGTAATTGAAGCGACTCATTTAAACTGAAATCGGAAAATATTGATGTAAGTTTGCCAGTACTTCTTTTGTGTCTACAATGATAAAGAAATATATCTAGTATAACAGTTCGGTATTTACTGTTGTTTTTCTTAAGTGTTCGGCTATTATGTGGTAGGCCTATGTAAAAAAGATTAACTTGGTGGAGCTTACATACTTTCATTGAAACGTATTCTTTCGTCTTTCTAATAATTAGATAAGAACATTTCGAGCGCACGGAATACTCCTTAGTCGAGTGGGGAGTCCAGGAGTTTTCCCGCGCGAAATTGTTTAAAAATTGTTAATATTTTTTTAAAAATCGGTTTTAGAGCATTTTTGTGTATAATTTTCTACAATACAACATAATGGGATGTTTTAATTCTCAGAAAGTTGGGGGGGGGCAAAGCTTCCCCATAGCCCATATAACTACGTAAAGTTCTCCTAGATGGTTTTGAGTCATTATGTAAACAGAAATAGTACATTTTAGGCAACATACCCTCACTGTATTTCAACATTTAGATAGCTGCTATGTCGAGTCAAAATCGTAATAAAACATACCTCTTCTGCTTTTTTCCACTTCGAACACTATATATATATATATATATATATATATATATATATATATATATACAGGGTGTCCCAGGAGGAAGGGGCAATATTTTGGGAAATGGTAGTATGAGTGATTCTAAACAAAAAAAAGTTCATATGAACATAGGTCCTAATCTCAACGGTTTGAGAGCTACAGGTTGTGAACCATTTTTTATTTTATATTGCGTATTGCTCACCCTGTACTTATTCTACAAAGGTGATGGGCCGCGGTGGCTCAGTGGTAGAGCGTTCACCTCTGGTGCATGGTGTCCCGGGTTCAAACCCTGCTACCGCCAAGTGAACTTTGTGGTGGACAAACACCGTGTGCGTGGGTTTTCTAGAGGTTCTCCCGTTTCCTCCCACTTTCTTCATTCCACCATTTCACTTATTTCTCATAATCACCGTCTCCTTTAGCCTAACCGGCATAACCGTATGACGTAAAACTCAAAGATTTCATTTCATTTCATTTTTCTACAGAGGTGATACACAGCGGACCTCAAAGGTGATGGAATGACCCTTCCAACGATATGCAATATGTGGCAGTGGTATATTTGGAAAAGGAGTTATTGAGATATATTTTGGTATCAGTGTTGCCATTCAATTTCTTTAAGTAACAATTTTCTCAAATTTCCCTCAATAGCTTCTCTTCCAAAGACAACACTGCCACATGCTGCATACCATTGGAAAGGTCATTCAATCACGTTTCCAATCCGTTATGTCTTACCTCTGTAAAATAGTTACAGGGTCAACAATACGCAACAAAATCAAAAGTGGTTCACAACCTGTAGCTCTAAAACCGTTGAGATTAGAACGGTTCTATGTTGATACGACCTTTTTTTTGCTTGGAATCATACTACAATTTCCCAAAATATTGCCCCTTCCTCCTTGGACACCCTGTATATATATATATATATATATATATATATATAGATCTGTGAGACCAGTTACAAGTATGTCTACCGAGCGAACTTTTCCCGCCTTTAAAACTTACTTTAAGTATGAATGAACTGAATATTAAATCAATTCAAAGGAGGTTTTAAAACTTGTGCACAAAGGCGATTGCTAAAGTGGCATAGTGACTACTATGTAGTGAAATACGTGCTCAGAAGACAAAGGAAGTTCTGATGTTACAGTTTACAATGTCACTTTACATAACTAGACATAAAAAGAAAAAGAAGTAGACTAGACATATCCATTGCTGACTTAGTCACTTGTAACGGAAAGAACAAGGTGTCAAGAGACACAATCAGATAAAATCTCAAAGACATGGCTTTGAAATGAGAAGTGGAAGATATATATATATATATATATATATATATATATGACACTTGCGCACACAATAGGGCATCTTTCACACATAATAGCAAGTGCATGACTGCTTGCGTCTCATGAAAGCTTCATTCAAACTGGACGTAATGAAAACAGTCCAATTTATGTAATATTGCTTGAAAAATATTTTTTTTAGTTCTACGTTGTAAAAAATAACAAAAATTCACACTTGACTAGTGTTACCAGACGTCTTTTTTCACCTGAACATGTCCTATTTTTCGGGTCCTAAAAATTGCCCAGGGGGCTATTTAGGAAAATGGGTAACTATTTTTTGGGGGGAGGAAGCTACAATATGCAAATAATTGTTAATGTTAAGGTGACATGCACTCCCGATAGGAATCAAATCTGGATATCTTATGCCGAAGTCGAAAATATAATCACGTCATATGTAAACAGCTTATTATCTCATTAACGCTAAATTCTAAAGTAAACCTAAATTTGTTGACATATGCTCACAATGGCAGAAAAAATTATAGATTTAGTGAGAAGATATAAAGGGGGCGGGGGAAAGTCATGTTTTTTAGTAGCCATACGGTTTTTCGAGTGTATGGCGTACTTTAGCGATATTCTCCGGTTATACGGGTAACACTGGTCCATGACCCATTCTATTATTGCTACAGTCACCACGTTATTCTGTTTAACATCGTTAACAATTAACAATAATCCATTTCTCTCTTTCTTTTATCTTTCATCATCGCCTCTTTTACATCCTTAATAGTGCAATTTATTCTCAAATGATATCCTATCCAGTTTATTTTTCGTTTTTGCAATATAGTCTCACTGTTGTTCTTCCTCATTTATTTTTCCTCCAGTCAACTAATTTTTCCATCTTTCTCCACATCCACAATTAGATCTCACCTACACGTCTTTCATCTCGTTTCTGTTTCATAACGTCTCTCGTCTATGGGTTTTCTTGGGATACTCACCTTTCTTTCCAGATTCCCATTGCACCAGTTCTTGGCAGCATCATTCATTTGCCTTAATTATCCGTCGCCCTTAGCCTTAAAGGCGTAATCATGTGACATTAAACTGAAAGATTTCATTTCATTTTCTTTCATAATGTCCACGTTCTTGCTACGTACAGTACACCACACCACACGAAACAGTTGATGAGTCTTTTTCGTCACATTGTTCACTAAGATTCACGAAATGCGCATTGTTTCTTCTTCAAGGTTTGTTTCTCCATCCCTGTTTCCTTTTAGTTCCCATTCACATGTTGGATATTTACTGTTAGTACTACCTAGATACGTAAAACAGTCATTTGTCCATCTTCTGTACTTGACACAGTTCTGTTCGTTCTAGTCACTATTGCTTTTGTCTTCTTAACGCTTGTATTTATTCCACATTCTTTACTATTATCTTTCTTCTAATTTTCTAACATTAAACATGGATACTGCGCTAAATGGACGAAATGTAAGGTGGGGAGAAGAATGAAAAAAAACAGCTAAGTCGAATGGGAAATGCAATGAGTAAGTGTGAAGAGTATAGTAGTAAAAAGAAAAATGAAATGAAATCTTTGAGTTTTCCGCGGTTATGCCGGTTAGACTAAAGGAGACGGTGATGATGAGTAATGAATGAAATGGTTGAATGAAGAAAGTGGGAGGAAACGGGAGAACCCCGAGAAAACCCGCGCACACGGTGTTTGTCCACCATAAAGTCCACTTGGCGAGGGCTGGGATCGAATCCGGGATCCCAAGCACCAGAGGTGAACGCTCTACCACTGAGCCACCGCGGCCCCAGTAGTAAAAAGAAATCGATTAAATGTGATAGAAGCTGAGTGGGACATCCTCGTAGACGGAGTAGCATCTTGAGGGACGTGATAGAAGATGCGGTGGAAGAAAATAGGTAACATTATCACAGTGTACACATTGTTTGTTTTTAATAAAAAATAAAATACTTAACAAGCTAAATTTTACCATGCCAAGGCTTAACTATAGCATTTTATCTCAAATTAAATGGCATGTTTATTTTAAGTTGAATGAGTATTTAAAAGTAGAAAATATTTAAAGTCTGTGGATTCGCCAAGTAGAAGGTATGTTTCATACTAGCATGGTATTCTACATACAAATTAGTATTGCGCATCCTGAACATTATACTAACCCACTAATCTCAACAGCACAACGGGTAGTCTAAGGACACTAAGGGTAACATTAATAATTACTCCCACAGCAATACATGCGGGACCAATTTTTGATTATCCATATCTTGCGGTCAAATTGATATAGCCTATTAACTCCATCAACGAACTTAAACTCCTACTCACCTTTCTAACTTTTAACTCTACATCCTGACCAAAATTGATGTTGATCCATAATAGGGCCCATACACGGTCCACGGTGCAAACAAGGCTGTTTGTGCAAACAAGGCTGTTTGTGCAAACAATTTGATCGTGTATGGTGCTGTATGAACTGTTTGCGCAAACGTTTGTGCAAACTTTTTCCACATCGAACTCGTTCAAAAATTGTTTACACGAACATGATGTTTGCGCAAACACGTGGACCGTGTTTGGACATGTTTGTCCAAACACGAGCTTTATTTCCGAGTAAGAGGCCTAGTGTACAGACGCTTGTTTTTTGGGCTATGGCGTCAATTAATAGGAAGCAATAATTCTGGAGAGAATTTATTGAACTTTATCGAAATTTACCTGAACTGTTGAAGGTAAAGAGTGAAGATTATAAAAACAGGAATCTGAAAAATGCGGGGTATAAAATGAAGAAAATAGATTAGAAGGCGGATAGAGTGTCAGTGAGGAATAAAATCAATTTTGCAGTATTTCACCACATGTAGTTGAATCCATTCGTAAATAATTTTTATAGTCCACAGTCGAACTTATCTCAAGTTCGGATATTACCTAGGTAAATTTTGATGACTAAACTTAGACCGTTTCTTGAACCACTCTTTCATCAACACCCTCTTCTTCCGTTTTAGTTTCGCAGGTCTTTCAGCTTCCAAAGCACAAGCAATTACTATCGCTAAACGAGCTGCTTCAGTGGACATGTTTACGCGATCAAACTCAAAATTGAACTGAAGTTTGTGCAAACAGTTGAACCGTGTATGGCCGAATGTTTGCGCAAACACAGTGTTTGCACAAACATGATGTTTGCACAAACCGTGGATCGTCTATGGGTCCCTTAAAGTTGTTCTTGAGATTTATGTTTTCCGAACGGAGTAAAACACATACAGTTACAGATAGAGCAAACAACTATAGAAATATGATTTTGATAAACCAAATTCCTTAAAACTGGGAACAATTGATGAACAGTAGTGAAACATAAAATTATAAGTCAACACGAAGAGCTTAGCTGAGAACTGTGGTTAACATGAAAGCTTCTCCGATTGCGTCAAGTGACCGACCAATAATAGCAAAATACTTATGTTGATGATCTTTAAATTATCGTTTTCTGGTCCCTCTACTAAAGATGTACAAATCGAATAAGCCTAGCTTTTCAATCTTCTGAAATACCGTCTCCGTCATCAAATAGTGTTGACCACGGGACGATAAATTTTTCGAGTCTCGTGGGGGAACATGAGTTCAGCCAAGTCTTTGGTCTCAATACTGTTTCTCTGTTAAATTGTTCATAGTATATAAAAAAATATATAAATTGTAAAATGATTGTATGAACGAGACGACAAAATTTATTTCTCATCTCGTAGCCAACCCTGCCATCACATAACCAATGAGCAAAACACCGTCACAATTGGTCAGCACCAAAAGAAAGAAAAAAATAATGTGTGACCGGTATCTCGATTACGAAAGTATTCGGCTTCAGAGCAGCACATTATCCATTATATATATATATATATATATATATATATATATATATATATATATATATATATATATATATATATAAAAGGCAAATTCTCGAATTTTCACAACGCCACCGAAAGCATGGTATAGCTAATCTATATCGTATGATGAATATTAGATCTATTGGTAATGCTAAACTTATGAACTTAGATCTTCATGGTTAAACGGACGATAAGTGAAGTAAAAGCTATGAGATGAAGTTGAACTATTTTTTTCGATTCTCTGCAAATTTACATTCTGAAGTTGAAATCTTTTGAAGTTGATTTGATTATGCTGTATTCTTACTTTATGTATTACAGCCAGTCTTGTTGACGCGACCTGTTATAAAAATGTCTTGACTTTATGTTTATTTCCCTACTTTGTTTGATTCATATGTTTTCCATGCTTTAAAATAGAGATGTTCTCAACAGCCTTTTAAACAATAGCCTTTAATTAAGTTAAGACCAATTCCTCCATATCCTCTATGTTTCATTACCTTTTAAATATGGATGTGCAAATTTAGAATTCACGCTGTGTACGAACGAGCATTCATTAATCGTTGAAAAAAATAGAACGCTAGATTACTTAAAACGCTAAGACGAGAAGGGAGTCTTTTAGGAGAAATGTCGTTGAGAATCGCATGACATAATAATTATGTAGAAAAGTTGCTCATCGAGTAGTCCAAATTAGGTCTTCTGTTCTGGCGGTGCGTGTTTTTTTTCTTTTTTTTTTTTCCTTGCATGCATTAAGTAAGTTAGAAAAGGTATACGGACGCATATAATAATCGGTTTGAAGATTCAACCCAAAACAGCATCAATAAATGTGCTGAGTTAGTTGCTCTCGTACATGCTACACGTGAATCGAGTCTAAACAATATTCTTACTTTTTCCATTATTTCTTCCAGGTTTGATACGATTTCATTTTCAACAAAATTACGTTTAGTATTGGAATAGTGAATGAATCATGTTAAATTTGTTTCTTACTCGTCATCGCTATTCACAGCATAAACATTCGCCATACGTAACTTATCACACTAGAACTTTCCATGCATAATTTCCAATTGAGGGGGTGAGCGCAACAGTGTTCTAACCCACATTTTTAGAAATGGAGAAAAATCAAGTTAAACTTAAACACATGTGTTTTTGTACAATATATATATATATATATATATATATATATATATATATATATATATATATATATATATATATATATATATATATATATATGTATATATATATATATATATATATATATATATATATATATATATATATATATATATATGTACACTCATGTCCAAAATTATTGTCGCATATCTATAACTATCTTCTTGTAAGAATATAATTTGATAATGATTTTGCTGGGTGCTTTTAATACTGATATTATGTATATAATCGGGAAATGTATATTTGTGGTAAATTTCATTGGAAAATAATTATAAATACGAAAATTAGAATGAGTGAAACAAAATGTTGCTAAATGGACAAGAAAGTTTTATTTTAGTTTTATTGTTCTTATTTACTGCTCTCTTGACATGAAATTTGCCATATGCTTGTCTTTGCAGATTATGCATATACTAACATTATAAGAAATACCGGGCGAATTTGTTATCAAATTACCGTATATTGCTTCAACAACATATTTGTATACATGCGACAATAATTTTGGACATGACTGTACAATGTATGACACATTCAACCACTTGTGGTTGCTTTTGTTATATTGTACAAAAAGCACATGTGTTTAACTTTAACTTGATTCTTCCCCATTTTTAAAAAAATGTGGTTTAGACCACTGTTGCGCTCACTTCTTCAATTATTCTTTCTCTACCTATTTAAGACCTATGGTTAAGTACACCCTCAAAATGTTATCCACTGTAGCCACTGTAATTTGGCATGTTTTTTTTTTTTCAAACATTTCCATTTTCTTTAAAGAATTAGACCCTAATCAATATTATTTGTTTCTACGACATCAAGAACATCTCAGGAACAATACTGTGCTATTATTATGTACTTACTCATTACTATTGTTTATTTTAGATTTGATTTCAATGGTGAGTTTAGCGTCCCATTTAACAGCGAGGCTATATGAGACGAGGACCTACAGTTTCACATGGGATCCGAACCACGTGAGCTCCCTCCGGGAATCGAACTTGGGTCTCCCTGTTTACTTTTAATTCTCATAGACCCCGATAAGCGAATCTTAACATTAGGCAGTATGTGAATGGAAAATTGGAAGTTTTAACATTCTAGAAGTTGTGTTAACATTCTAGAACTTGTGTTCTTTTCTTTCTTTAGAAGCGGAATTTTCAATAACGCTGAAACACGTGTTCGATGATTTTTAATTACTTTTTTATAGTAAGTTTGATCTCCATAACTTCAGGAACTAGTGAAATAATTTAGTTTTGGCCAAAAATAAAATAAAATAAACTTTGCTAAAGACATAAAGAGGATCACGCTATATTCCTTTATTTCTCAACCACAAATAAACAAAATAAATCGATTGATTGACTTGTAGAATAAGACATTTGACTGGAAACCAACAATTTTTTTTTTTTTGTCTCCGGCCATAATTTGTTCTCAGAAATTTTTCCTATGTAGTGCTGCAACCTACCTTAATTAGCTGTTCTGTGGGTTAGCTAACAACCTAGGATAAAAATAATTTCTGAATGAAAAGAATGTGGATAGCCACCATTTAAATCACCGTGAAAATGTTAAAAGATTGACTCCATTAACGAAATAGGCCTTGAAAATCGATCTACTTATACATTTTTTTTTAAAAAAAAAAAACAGAATTCCCAAATTCTCTTTCATTCAAGAGTTAGCGTGTAGAGTAACAGACGGGCATACTAATATTACAATCTTTGAAAAAAAAAAAAAGGACACTAGCGTAGTCGTAACAAAATGAATAAATAAATATTGAACCTCTTAGGATACGGAGGAGACAATAAAGAGTTCAGCTGTCTCATGTCGAAAATATGTCGTGAAATTGATGCCTCGTCTCAAGAAATGTAAGTGTTTCTATTGGAAGAGCTCTATCTCGTCTCATCTCGTCTCATGCGTAACTCTACGCTTGCTTGTGTGCTAGAAGGAATTTTCTGCCTGTAGAAGTTTGGAAATGAAATGAAATGAAATCTTCTGGTTTGACATCCCACGATTATGCCCTTGAGGTTAAAGGAGACTATGATTAAGGCAAGTGCATGATGATGGAAGAATTGGTGGAATGAGAGTGTGAGAGGAAACGAGAGTACTCCAAGAAAACCTACGGACACGCTGTTGTCCACCACAAACTTACTTGGTCGGGGATCGAAGCAGGAAACCCATGCACCAGAGGTAAGTGCTCTACCACTGAGTCACTGTGCCCCCTATACAAGATGGGGCTGACTGTTGGTGGGTGAATAAATGATACTCTTTATGCCCTTTTATATGATACGAATAGTACAGATTCATTAAATACAGTGGCCGTGGGGACAGCCGTGGGGAATAAAAAATTGTCCGCTATAAAGAGGTGTCCGTCTTAAAGAGGTTTCAATATTCTTTTTACTTATATGAGTAAACAAGGTAATATGCAATTGAAAAAAAAATTTTTTTTTGCATGAATCATATATTTACGAATGTTGCCAAAATGTTACTGTACCTGCATTATCCTCCGCCATCCAATATTCTATGTTCAAGGGACAACATGGAAATAAGATGTTATAGTTCTCTGCACCTTACTCTTACCACTTTACTACGTTTTCAGTATGTCGCTTTAATTTGTGATTAATTGCAGTCCAGCGGTGTTTTTCTTGGGACAATATGCGTGCCCGCGGGCAAAAAATACCAAATTTGTCTTCTGCTTCGTCATAGATTCCAGCGGTATAGTAGAATAACATGTCATCCCAAACGGCGGATAATTATCAATCACTTTTGCGTCTAAAATAGCTTGGGTGGGAGTGGGATGCAAACAAAAGACATGAGAGTGTTGTTAAATAGAGGCACTTCGTCTGAGAAGGCAACATGCTGTCACAATGCTTCCTTGGTGACACATGTATGAATTACTAAAAATGTATTTTTGTTGTACTTTTCAACTTATTTCTAGAGGAAGTGTCCGTAATTCGGAGGTAAATAATACCTATAAAAGACAGAAAAGACTGTCAGTGTCCGTACTAGAGAGTGTCCGCTTTAGAGAGGTTTGCCAATATGTTTTTTCCTATTACAGTGATTGGGGATTACAAAATATGTCCGTTACGGGAAGTGTCCGCTTTATAGAGGTGCCCGTTAGTAGAGGTTTCACTGTATTACTGTGCGCTTCCGCGTTATATTATCCTGGTTTTAGAATTAATCAGTGACGAGTTGTGTCTCATTTTATTTGTTTAGTCTCTCCTTTATTATACAGAGTTTTCTGTCTTGTTACTGAAAAGCATTTTCAAAATAAGTAGGGAAAAGTTTTTTTTGTGTGTGTGTGTGTTTTATTGTAAACACCTTAAACGCTAAAATAAATAGTAAGAAATCCACCTGCGTTTTGGTGGGGGTCAATATTTTGTAAACCCTCCTTTGATGTCTGCGTCATTCGTAGGGATGAACAATTCCAGAAAGAAACAATTAGTGAAAATATAATGTGATTCGTACAGTGTTCCATGCTTTGTTTACGTAGCAGTCAGACTATTTGGGACTGAAAACACTACTTTTAGAACCTGGTGCTTTAGTTGTCACTAGAAGTGACGGTATTATCATCTATAGGTACAATATTATTTGCTTGAACATACAATTTTTGATGTGATGAATGTATGATACTTTTCATTTTCTTTTCTTTTTTAAAAAAAAGAAGTAAAATTCATTAACTTAGAAAACTAATTGTGTTGATTTAGAGACCTTATTTTATTCTTGCCACTATTCAGCATAGAATTCCTTTCACTTTCACTCTAGATAATAAGGCCTAGATTTCTTGAGATTTAAATTGAATTTTCACGTTCTACACATAGCTTGCACCTGATAATGTTCTGCTATTACAAAACTCAGGACGATCATTGAGGCATTGTCATCAAAAATAATGGCCTATTCTTCTTGTCCTGAAACAAGATTTATAAAAGAAATGTAATTGTAGTGAATGTGTGTGTGTAGCTGCTAGTACGGATTTTAATATATATAGAAGAGACTATTTAGGGAACATTTGAGATTTTATTATTTGTTTACTTTTTCCTTATTATTGGACTAAGGCTATTATCCATTTTACTAATTATCAAAAGTTCAGACATTGTTAGAAATAGTGTCCTCGCGTAGCGTAGTCGCTAACGCTCTCGCCTTCGGTGCGAGCGGTCCGGAATTCGATTCCCGGTGGGGGCACTCGGTCGAAAAAGTGTAAAACGCTTTCTCAGGCAGTAATCCTGAATGAGATTTTCTTGGCTTTTCCTCATTCACACCAGGCAAATGTCGAGGTGCTACCTAAATTATAGGTCCCAGGCCGCTTCCTTCCTTCCTCAATCTTTTCTTTCTTCCCTTTTCTCGGATATTGTGCTCGCAGAGGGATGTCTTCCCTCAAACGTGACGGGCTAAATGGCCTTAGATGCCGAAAGCCCACAAATCTAAAGTCTAAATCCTAATTTTTTAAGAAATAGTAATAGGTTGATTATAATAAACATTTCGATTCCTTTTGAAAAATCGGTCCAAGAAACGCTCATAGGTCCCTTTCATTTATAAAGATAGAAGGTCAAGGGTAAGTGTTATTTAAAGAAAAATGGAAAAATGGGATTTTTTCGGATGTAAAATGTAAGGTAAAAGATGCCTAAGTAATATTCTTCAAGGCTGATTTTGAGAATTGAAGCCTTTTTCTGGTTTTTAGATTCTTTCATCCAAGTTGAACCTTGTGCATGGGTGAATCGTGTGGCGCTCAGGATAATTACATCCTCTCTAGGGGTTGATAGGGAGTTGCTACCTCAATACAATAATTGACAACCGATAAAAGTTTAGGAGAAAGAAATAAATCTTAAGAAAAGAATAGTAAGTGAATGAGTGTATATAATACTAGCAGCGTTCACCCCGCTTCGCTGCGGTCACCCCGGAACGCAATAAACTTTGTTACTTAGATAATTTTTACTTTTTCGCTTTCAAGTGATATGATAAAAACCATAGAAGATTGCAGTAAATGTTAACATTATATCGCCTGTCATTTATGTTAACCCGCCCCGCTTCGCTGCGGTCACCCCCGAACGCAATAAACTTTGTTACTTAGATAATTTTTACTTTTTCGCTTTCAAGTGATATGATAAAAACCATTATAACGCCTGTCATTTATGTTAACCCGCCGAGTGACACGGTCATGCGGGTTGCATATAAATACGTTTATTTTTATACCTATGATGAACTAACAAAGGATTTGTACGTAATGGACACCTGAATGGTCAATTATCTCAAGACACTGGTAATTGAAAATTAAAGTGATATGATAAAAACCATCTAGGGTCCAAATCCTAATAACCCCCCAAAAATAAAAGAAATTGGTTCAGCCGTATTAGCGTGATGAGCGGACAAAGGATTTGTACGTTCTCTTTTATATATATAGATTAGACATGTTATTCGTTACGGTTGAATTCCTTTAAATATCAAAATATGCAGGTATCATTTATGATGCTAGTTTTTGAATCCATATAAATTTATCTATAGGTTGGGGGGAAAGTAACTTCCTATTTTTAATATTTTCCTTTCCTAAAATACTGTAGGTATAAACTTAATTGTTTGTACAGATGTAGTTTATTATATACCACTAAACCTTCCAAAAGTTACAACTCAATGTGTGCTCCAGTAATTGCTAGACACGGTCTCAAACGAACAGGTACGTTTGCTATGGCCTTCCTCAAGACCTAAGCAGGATCACCACTGTAAACTTCCCTGATCTTATTCTCCAGTTCGCCAAGAGTTTGTGGTTTGCTGCGATATACTTCTTCCTTAGTTCACCCAGATAAAAAGAAATCACATGGGATGAAATCTGGACTTCGTGCTGGCCATTCTGTGGAATCCCGGCGACCTATCCAGCGTCCAACGAAGCGTTCATCAAGCCATTGTCTTACAGGCAATGCGTAATGAGGGGAAGCTCCATCTGGCATAAATAACAGTTCATGTGACTCGTCCCATTCAGAAACTGAAGGTCATACAAAGTGTCTCTCAAGAGGTAGGGGCCAATAATGCGGGAAGAAGTTAACCCACACCACGCTGTAACTTTTGGCTTGCCCTGCATTTTTTCCAGAGGTCTCTTTGGGATCACCTTCTGCACAATAATGGCTATTATGACGATTACTAAACTCCTTTACTGTACATGAAACATAGCATCATCACTACACAGAATTTTTTCAAACAGATGTGGATAATTTTCATGCCATGTGAACATCATTTCCCAAAATCCAACAGGTCTATTGCAATCATCTGGATACAACTTTTAGACATAATGAGGCTTCCGTGGTCAATAATGTAACTCTTTGTGGAGAATTGCACAGGTAGAACAGTGTGTAATGCCATTCTCTCTTGCAGCATGCCTTGTTGATTTTGAAGGGATTCGCTCGAATAGTTTCCTCACTGTGGTCACTTTTTCCTCTGATACCGAAGTCGAAGGCCTACTTGATCTCTTAATACCACAACACTTCTTTAGTCATTATTTTTCTGTGGCTTTTTTTATCCAGAAGAACTTGCCTCCCATGTTGATCCGTCCACCACCGTTGGATCTAAATAACAGATTGCTACACCTTCAGTCTTTCTTCACTTTTTATTCTCTCCTCAATGCTTAATCGTCCTGGCATCTCTGAGACTTCAAAGGAACAAAAATATATATATTCTTTTTATCAAAGGAACAACAAAAGCTTCACAGGATCTGGAAAAAAGTAGGGAAAATATCTATAAAACAACATTGCTATCTATACATTACATCAATAGGAATTTACAATTCAAAATAGGGAGTTACTTTCCGCCCATCCTGTTATATTCAGTTTGGATTCTGTGTAGTGGTTTCTTTTGTGAAGCCATTGTGACTCAAGTGTACAAAACTCTTGTTGACAGTGCAAGGTTATGGGTTTAAAACAATAGTGATAAAGTGATTTTTTTTAAATAGATCAGACACTTCATTGTTTGATTAACTAAACCAATAATTTATCATTATTTACATTTATCAGAATCACGAGACGTTAGATTAGAGATTTCATTTCTGCTTTCCTTTAACCAGGCCCAGCTTTCTTGGAGGCGAGATATATTGCGGTGGTGAACGGCCTATACTGTGAGTTCGATCTTGTAGTGCACCCACCATCTACACCAGACGTAAACCCCGATCGTGGTCGGTGTTCAAATAATAGTGAGTTCCGTCCTTGATAACCTTGATGCTACACAAGAACATGCAATAAATAAATAAAGTAATCTGACACCCGAGCATGGAGTAATAAATATTTTTGAAAATTAAGTGTTTGTATATGAAAAATTCTATTAATCATATAGTATTATCTCGATCCATTTATATTATTGTCGATTTAATATTTATTTATTGATTGACTCTGTTTACAATCATATTATTTCTTAATAGATTCTAATGTAGGTTATTCAGTCATGGACTGCACATAAGAGTAAAAGCAATGATCAAATTGTGCGGGAGTCTTTTAAGTAGGTTGCTCATGGCTCCAAGTCTCAGTTGTATTAATGAGCCGCGGTTCATATTTGGCAAACGCTTAGCTGCGTGTCCAGCACACAAGCAACGTAATTATTTTTATATTCTTTTGCTCTAGAGCATCTTCTCATGTTGCGACGCAATGTCGTAAAGAGAAGTTTTATTGTATTGTATGTGTGTGTGTACATACGTATGTCATATTTGTGCATGTGTGAAACTCTTTTAACAAAGTTTCACTTCCACTCGATGGAAGACCTATATTGTTATGAAATGTAAAGAAGTGAATTCTTATTTGTTGTTCATCAGCTGTGTGTGAGTGCGAATTGTGTGTTACCATCATCATGGAGAAATATTGTAGGAATAAGATTGTCTTTCTGTCTTGTCCAAAAATATTGGTAGGTGGTGTTTTGGAATAGTAATATATATATATATATATATATATATATATATATATATATATATATATATATATATATTTTAACTTTATGTGATTTCAATTTGAACAGAAACACTTCCGAACTTGAATCATTATCGGTACGATTGCTGTTTCTTTTAAGTACGATCTTTCTTGGCGATATTTATATCGGTAGATAGGTTGGTGCGTCAATATTATAAATTATTGACAATTGCATTATTATGAATGCGTCTAAGTATCAAATAATACTTTTAATAAAAGGGATACTTTCAAATATCTAGGATCAATATTAACAGCCTTAAACCATATTCAGGAAGAAGTTAAACGCCGAATGAAAGCAGGGAATTCGTGTTATTATTCAGTTCAAAATCTTTTGTCGTCGCGAATTCTATCGAGGAATTTGAAGCTTAAAATATATAAAACGATAATCATGCCTGTTGTGCAGTATGGTTGCGAAATATGGTCGCTTACTCGGAAGGAAGAACATAGACTGAAAGTATTTGAGAACAAGCTCCTGAAACGAATATTCGGACCCAAGAGAAACGGGAATGGGGAAACTTCATAACGAGGAACTACATAATTTATACGGTTTACCAAACATTGTTAGAGTCATCAGGACTCAGGTGGGCAGGTCGTGTAGCCAGACTGGAAGAAAGTATGAACGCTTTCAAAGTTTTAACTGGAAATCCAATCGGAAAACGACCATTAGGAAGACCTAGGCGCAGATGGGAGGACAATATTAAGATGGATCTCGCAGAACCAAAGTAGGTAACTCGATCAAGTTGGATAAAGACAAAATTCAATGTAATGGTGAGCAATTGCAAGAATAAGACAAAGACCTGGGTGATCTTGGTCTTGCCCATTCAGTCTTGGTCTTGGTCTTGGTCTTGCTTGCAAGAGTCTTACAAGTCTTGCTTTAAAGAAATCTTATGCTTTTGAAAGATAAATTTTACTCTGAATGTAAGGGATAATAAATTATACAATGCGCCAATAGTAACGGAAATACAATGTACAATATGTTTCTAAATGTAGTATAGTTTACCTTCGTGTAAATATGATGATGGTGTACAAAATAGGCGATGAGCTTTATTTATTTATTTATTTATTTTTCAGTACATGCCCACACTTCACTACTTTTAAGATAAGTCACAACGTTTCGTAATCTTTTTACATTTTTTAACAGATCCAATACTTCACTGGTTTTCAAATTGGAAAAGCTACTCCTGAGATGCATGACACAAAATCAAGACGGCACAGATTACTGAAATACCATGAATCTCAAAATTATTTTTACACTCAAAAGGCGTGTTTTTTTCTTGTCAACCACGATTAGCTAATCTTTGTATTGAACAAACTTCCAATTAAATATTGAGATTATGTTTTACTGATTCCACTATGTACTCTATGAGGCAGAAACATGGACATTACGCAAAAGCGGTGAAAAAATTGGAGGCTTTCGAAATGTGGGCATGGAGAAAAAAAGGGGAGAATTAAGTGGCTTGAACGGAAAACGAATGAGGTGTTAGAAACAGTAGCAGTAGGTGAGAAAAGAAGAATTTTATATGTAATTCACAGGAGGAAGAGGAACTGGTTGGGGCATTGCCTGAGGAAGTTGTGACTTTACTAATCTAAACAGTCTTAATGTTAATTCTACTGATAAGCTGAGCTGTATAAACCTACGAAATGGTCATTTAATATAGTATGTCGAAGATTAATCCAGGCCCGCATTTAAATACAGCTCTGGACCCAAGAAAATGTTGTGCCCGGTTTTCATTATTTGTTCGTAGTCAGTTATATGAAACCAAAAATTACACGACAAACTGGAAAAAATACAAAATATTTTAGTTTCTAGGATACGAAGTTACAGCAACGATAAAACTTCACTGAGAAAAATAAATTGTACGTGGCGTGCGTAAAATCGTATGTTACATTTGTAAATCCTGTAGTTTTTGGACTTAACGTACAGCAAACGTATAATTGAAAACGCATGTTTTATAATACTTTCTGCATAAGTGTTCCATCTGTACGTACTTTCTGTATGAAACAATATAGGCGCTCAGGATCTCATATGCAAATGAGTTGAGTTGATTTTGAGTTTAACGTCCCTTTTCAGCAGCGAGGCTATATGAGATGTGGACCTACTGATTAACGTGGAATCCGAACCACATGAGCTCCCGCCGGGAATCGAACCCGGGTCTCCCGCGCCAAAGGCGCGTACGCTAACCGCTTAGCCACAGAGGAGCTCTCATATGCAAATGAACGTAGCTGACGAAAGTAACGTACATATAGGTATGCAATATAAGAAAGACTGTTAGATATCAGACATCCTGCAACGGCATGATGTAACATGTAAGAGCAGTGCCTATGTAGCATACGGATAACATATGCTCCGTACTGATTTATGTAGAAAGCAAGAGGATTCCGTATATTTGTACAATACACCGCTGTCCGGAGAACGGATTTTTCTCAGTGTTGGTCACACCGAACAACACTGTTTTCAGTATATATGTGTCTTAAATTTCTCTTTCATGGACAGCTACTTTTTTCTTTCCCCATGTCGTACTTTAATCTCGACTTTTTAATGTACCGCCTCGGGAAATTTGCTGCTCTGGGCTCGATCCTCTGTGGCTCTTGCGTAAGTACGAGTCTACATAAATCAGTCAAACAAAAGAATATCGTATATTTTTTAAACTGTATAGTTTATGCCAGGTTCGACCACGACGGTATTAGTACATTGTAAATCCTGGTATCGCCAAGGTTCCTGGAGATGCCTGTTGTACGGGTATATACATTTCTTAGATTTGTACTCTTATGTAAATGTTTGAAATAAGATTTCCTGAATAGTATCTATAATATCAACGGGAACTTATTTTAATAAATTATTTTCATTTTACTGTACATTTGTATGTAGATAGCACAAGAAGAATTCGGTTCAGTTCAGTTTATTTTTAAATAATAAGCTCTAAAATTATTCATATTCAGAAAAAAAGAATATTTGAAAAATTTAAATTAGGATATTCATGAAGTAAAGTTCTATGAAAAGGAAGAGTTGTAACCGGGATCGAACGCAGGGAGTCGGTCGTGGGGGTCCGGACTCCCGAAATACCAACTTTTTTTTGTAAATTTCCCTTAATTTTAGGGGTGGTTTTACAGATGTTGATATAATTTATCCTCATATCGAATTTGTACCCCTCTTCGAAATAAATTCCTGCGTACGACTCTGATAGTAACAATAACCTTACTCTAGATGAGTATTTCATAGTTGGGTCAACCAATGTTGAGATCAACGATCAACCTTCACATCATTATCTAGTTATCATTCTTATGGGTTCGTATAACTTTCCTGATGGGTCTATTACATTCTTTTATGTGTCTTTAATTTAGCTCCATTGTTATGGACGTACTGTCTTGTCAGCTCGAAATGACTGATCATAAATTTCCTCCATAATCATATGCATTGATTCACGCATACACTACACACACATATACATCACCCATATCCGTTATAAATGTTTGTCTGTCTTTATAGAGACCATTGTCTTTGTCTCTTTCTTTCTTATTTTAAAATTTCTTTTCGTTTTGCGAGCCTTGTCTTTGAACTGTCTAAATTATTGGCGATTTTTCAACGTACTCCCTACGTCAATGTTTTTCAAACATTTTTCTTGTTTAAACTTCGTTTACGTTCTCCTGTTTGATCTTTAATTTGTACAGTATGCTCGGAAAATACAATTACCATATATATATATATATATATATATATATATATATATATATATATATATATATATATATATATATATATTGGTAATTGTATTTACCAATTTTACCCAATACAAATATATACAATTACCAAACATACAGCCAGGGGCGGTGACTAGGGAGGCAAGAGGAGACAGTTTCCCTCACTTTTTCTTAAGTGACTCCTTAATGTACATAGTTTCATTTCATATATTACTGGTTCATAGAAAAAAAATGATACCATGTAATATTCACCGTTGCGTGAGTACGTTTTGGTTATTTGCTTTCCCGTGGAAGTTAAAAAAACTTCAGGAATTGCGTTTTAATTGCAATTCAAAGCAATTAATATTGCAATTGCATATTTCTTTAAATGTCGTAGCATATGTTTGAATTATTTCCTATCTTTCATATTCCAAGACTAATAACATACCTACATTTAATGGTATGTGTGGAATTAAAATTAAAAGTTGTTCATTAATCCCTAGTTACAACATAACTTCTACAAAACAAGCCTCATTATTCATTACTATGATTTTATTATACTTTCTATTTATTTGTCTTGCAAATTTATTAAATAATCTGATCACACTATTTTCCAGACAGAATTTTAAGATGTTCATGAGCAAGGAATCAAATCTCTTCTTACACTTTCGTTGTTTAAGAGTACAAAGGGCTAGTACTAACTTGCGCTGCTCTTGTCAATTTACTTAATAAAATATGCAATACGATATACTGTATTTAAATTGAAAAAGATAATATCTTATTACTTTGTCAAACAAAGTGTTAGAAACAATCAGGAAAACTAATATTTATATACAAATATTCAAATCATGTCTTGCTCCCCCACTCTTAACGTCCAATCGCCACCAGTGCACACAATACTGTGCATAATAACGTAACGTAAACGTTACATATGATACTACAATATAAAAATTAGTAAAATAATATAAATACTGTATATTTGATTTATAGATTTATTTCATCTGATGTCCCTTCCTATCTATAACGAAGTAATTTTAACCTTTTACTTTCGGCTCCAGAGACATACACATAGGATCTCTTCTTCGTATCTACATATTTAACGGCTTTCTTCTTTAGTACGGGAGTTCTAAGTTCAATTCCTTGGAAGTACGAGTAATTCAGATTTTTCTTGAAGCTACAAGTCCTGGAACTGAAAAGGAATGACTTGAAGTGTAAACAAACAATCTATTCTGGTTATATATATACAAATAACACACAAAAATGTGTTTAAATGAAATAGATGTGTTAATCAATGTAAATAATATAACGTTTCTTCTGTACAAACTATTATTGATTGAGATCCACAATTATCAGTTTGATTATTTTTAACGTGTTTTAGTGCATAGTATGAAACATTTTAGATTTTTTTTAAATTTTAATAAGTTATGAAAAAAATATGAATGGAGTGTACTCAAATTGTTGTACGTAATCAGTGCTTCCGTGCTTTTGCCTTTGGTACGCGTAATAATGATTAGTATAGTTTATGGACATTAAAACATATTTCTTAAAGAACATAAGCAACAGAAAAAGAGTTAAGATTTTGGCACCTTCTCAGTTCGATTCTCGGTGCAATCACATACTTTTTTCGTATTGGTCCTGCATCGTGAGTCAATTGTGGGGCTTTCTGATTTAAGTGACAGAAATAATGGATGATGGGAGCCGATGTACTGGTCTGTATGTATCACCAATTGAAATCATTGTCCTAAATCCTTTCTCAGCTGAAACGCTGGAGTTAGTTTATAGGAATTTCAATAGGTGATTTCAAAAGAAAACAAATAGTGGAGGCGGGTAGGAAATCTGCATATGGTTGTCTTGTCAGTGGAGTTCCTTGTCCCTTGTATCTTTCTTTTATTTATTGTAAATTTATATTGCTTTAACTTATCGTCATCATTTTCATTATACATATTATCTTCAGACCAGAACCTAACTTAGATTTTTTTCTGGAGAAGGGGGGCAGGCATTAATATTTGGTCCCCTAGAAAAAATTGTTTTGGGCCCTCCCGCAAAATTCCAAAATAGTCCCATTCTTTCCAGCTTTCTCTTACTTCTTGTGGGCGCCGGAGCCTGTGGGCCCTCCCGCACGTCCCTAGGCCCGTTCCATACATGAGAAATTAATTAATTATGACAAATCTGAAAGCCATACGAATAAATACTATTTCTACAGCCCCTAATAGTAGACACTTTTTTACTGAAATGGGCCCACGACTAGTTTTGTTTACCTTTTGTGTGCTGTTTTGTGTGTAGTAAACCTGTTTGATGTAATGTAGTAAACCTGTTTGATGCTTCATTTATAATTTCATGTTCGTATCGTATATTCTATCTTAAAGTGAGCACCTCTACGGGCGGGGAGCTTCCATAGGGGGACAATTGCCCTACCTGCCCCCACACAAGCTACGACCGTGCTTCAGACCGTATATCACGGCATTATAATAATAAGTATTACTAGAAAAAAGCTTAAAATAGGTTACAGTCAAAATAACCATATTTGAGCTAAAATAGACATTTTGAACATCGTAAAGCTCATAGATATAGTCATGGGTCTAACTATACATGAAACAAAAATATGTACTTATATATATATATATATATATATATATATATATATATATATATATATATATATATATATATATATATATATATATATATATATATATATATATATATATATATATATATATAAGGTGTTCGGAAACAACACCAATAAACTTTGAGAAATGAATTCTCAAGCGAAAGCAATAAAGAAATTAAAAGCCAACATGGATGCATAAATGCATCATCTCGAAGATATAGATCGCCGAAAAGTATTCGGAACGATAAAATAAAGGACCATATATATAAAACATTGTTTTTTTTAAGCCTAGATTCAATTAATGCAACAAAAGTTGTGGAACAAAGGAGGCAAGAGGGTTTGCCTCAGAGAGGAAAAGGAAAGAAAGGAAACGAAATGTTTTCTACAAACGGAAAAAATGATTAATCAGGAACTGAAAACGGGCACACTTCCCATATGCACAAGTACTATATTAATGGTAAAAGTAAGTGAAATCTTTCAGTTTAACGTCCCACGATTATGCCCGTTAGCGAAGGGAGAAGGATGATTTAGACAAGTGAATGATGATGGAAGAATTAGTGGAATGAGAATGTGGGAAGAAACGATAGTACCCCAAAAACCCACGGAATCCACCACAAACTTACTTATCCGGGGATCGAGCGAGGGACCCCACTTTAGGACTAAGCCACCGTGCACTACATTAATGGAATCTAGACTCAGAATAATCACTGGTCCTTTTGCTCAATCTTTATCAGACATTTTGTACTCGATTCGTGGCCTTTTTTTTTTTTTTTTCAGATAATACAGGTCAATTTTCTGCAACCCAAAATGATGTATTCTTACACCCACTTTGATTTATATTTCTTTAAATGATGTTTTTATGTGAGGATTCATTTCCCAAAGTAGTTGGAGTTATTTCCGAGCAACCTGTATATAATCTAGGTTCTAGAGAGAACATTTATAACTAAACACATTTTATGTTCTGATCTTATTGCGTAGATGTGTGTTGCATAAATTAGGATGTGCCGTGTCCTTCTGCTTAATTTTGGAGAAAATTTTCTGTTTCTTCTCCTTTATAGAAACTACAAAGAAGTAATTTTAATATTCCCTCCCAATACACAACCATTTTATTTTATTTATTATAGTAGTTTAAAACTATTACCAGCGTTTTGCAACTCATTGGTGAACGTACCTTAACAAACATCAGGCAAATATTACATTTGAAGTAAGAGAAAGAAAGAGAAAAAATGGATAACCAGTTTAGTCACCAGCTGTTTCAATCCGCCCGCGTGATCTATAGTTCATTTTTTTTACGAAGAAAAAGAAAAAGAAGTAAACCTGCTCTTTTTTTATGTCGTAAAATTCCCTCTTGGCTCTCGTATCCATTGCGTTTCTTAGAGTGATGTTGAAGGAATTTCCCTTCAGCGAGGGATTTTATATATATATATATATATATATATATATATATATATATATATATATATATATATATATATATTATATCTACAAGAACACCATTGAACAAGTAACTCATTTAAGACAATGGAATAAAAAAAAGTGACTGAAATTTTGCGAAATTATGAATTACTACGTCCTTATAATTTCTTTAATTCGCTCTTTTTTCCCTATAAAGCACTTAGTTTATTTATTAAGAGTTCATTATTTTCCAGACTGTTTTACGGTGTAATTTCAATTTGATAATAGGAAAATAAATATCTTCATATCGAATACTGATTTTTTAAAAAGACAGCTGAAGGAAAATCCTGTAAATATATTATACAGATGTTACGCTGTATACTATATTTAGTTGTTGCTTTATAATTTATTATCTACCTTTAAACTCGGATGACCTTTTTGTAGTATTGAAAATGCTGTAAATAAGCAAATAAATTGTTTGTAGTTTAATAAATCTGGTTCCAACCGATGTGTCCCGAAATTTTTAGAATTTGAAAAATCATGAAGCATTTAAAATTAGTTTAAAATCAATTTTGAGATAGACTGTACCAGTCAACGTCTCCAGTGGCAGCAACATGGATCAGTACAACATAGAGTCATCCTAATCCTAACTATATATAAAACTACATGAGCTGACATAAATTATTGAGCACTTCCCGCACAATGATTAAATTTGGCATGATTATAGCTTTTCGGACAAACTCAGAGAAAAATTTCGAAAGTGATTTTTTTTTTTTTTTAACTTTTAGGGGGTGTAAAGGGAGAATGAAGAATTTCCCCATGTTACTTAAATGAGCCTATTTTTAGATCTATAATCTCATGTTTTAGGTACTTACAATTGGAATAAAAACTTGAAATTCAGTATGCTTGTACGTTTTTGTTAGCGTTACCTAAGTGTATCATCAGAAATAAAAATTTCCAACCGTAGAATAGTTCTATGGAGAACTGAAAAATTTTTCCCATGTTATTTATATGGTACGTCTTTTACACCCCAAAATGTTTAGGCACTTCCGGCAAGATTAGAACGATGAAATTTGGCATGATTGTAGCCGTCCAGGACTAACCGACAGGAAAATTGCCAAATGTGAATATTTTTAAATTTTAGGGGTCTAAAGGGGGATGAAGAAATTCCCTTGCTATTTAAATGGGCGTTTTCCTGGGATACAAATTCTTATCTTTTAGATAGTTGAAATAGGAAAAGAAAACGATAGAATTGTGGGTTCAAGAGGTGCGAGACCGTAGGCCGAGCAAAGACAGTGTGTGGGGGGCGAAGCCCCTGGATAGGCAGATTCAGGAAATATAAAGAGCAAGTTTATGAAATTCGCTGTTGATGCAAAGGCCAATAGATAAGAAATGCGAGGCCGTAGGTCGAGCAGACTCAAGGGACTGGGGGCGGAGCCCCCAGCTATCCAAAGCTTAGTTAACTTTATAAAACCGTACAGACTTACATTATTATAGTTTATACTATTTTTAATAAAACAAAAACAATTCAAGCAAGTGTGTCGCGTTCTCGTCGGCGTTCAGTAAAAATGTGTTGTCAGTGAAGAAGATTGGAAACCACTCGATTAATTGACAGAGAAATTTAAAGGTGTTGAGAGTGGCCCAAAAGTTGGTATACAGACTGGCATCGATCAATTATGACATTTTAATTTATTAAGATAATGCATTTATTTGCTTCGGTCTGTTCCAAGCCTCAAGTATAAGTGAAAATAAATTAAGAACTAGCAATGAAGAAACTAAGTTAATACCTGTGTGGATAATAAATAAATGATATAAAATGCCATGAGCCGTGACTGTATCTACTTTTGGGCCACCCTGTATATTTGTTTCATCTATGTTTCATCCAAGAGAGTCAGATTATAGGATGACGCTACCAGTCTCGACTAGCAGTCATTAAGGTAGACATCACGTTCCAATCCATTAATACTGTAGATATCAGAGATGGCACAATACTGTAATCTTGCCATCGCTGGTATCTGTAGGTGGGTCTATTGAGTCGCGGTTTTTGTACGGAACATTTAGATCTGGATCTTACTTCTCAAACCTGGTAATTTGGAAGCAACCGTTACCATATCATCTATAGAGCATTATTTCACAGAAGTTTATAGTAGGCTTATTGTATTACCAAAGTTAAAAAAAAAATGGTCCACTCATGCCTGCCTTGCCGTTTAGTTCCGATTGATGTTTATAATATTTTTTTTTCAACATACGTAAGTGAATATTTGACTTTTTTTTTCCTAATCACGATACATTTAATGTAGTTGTTCAGAGTTTTGTATCTTGCAGAATAGATGTAATTAAGATGCTTACTTACAGCATAAGGCTAGGTGCATATTGACCAGAGGATAGGACAATAGCCAGGCGGAGGCGCTGTACAGGCATAAACTGAAAACAATGGAACAAATCCCTTGTACTACATATTCAGCCGAGAACGTGCTATACAAAGGCCTCCCCAACGTTTAATTTAGACACACAGTCAATACACTAAGCCTGTCTCTCCGCATCCTCCCATGCCTCGCTTTACCTTGGCTCGACTGTCCTGTCGCGTGGTTAATATCATGCTAGCCTAACGTAACATGCTCTTCCACCAAAAATCGAATCCAGATCTTTCATATCAAAAGCGAGAACACAATTACGACGTATGCCAACAGTTTACGTATAAAAGATAAAGTGAACTTATATTTGTTGAAATGTGTTCATAGAAGAGAGAAGAAAAAATGATATATTTAGTGAGAGCAAGCTCGCGGTTCTCTGTGTGGGTATAATAAAGTTTCGTGGTCTACTGATCTGTCTAGGTCATACCGGGTGGCTCTGATGACTTCTGGGTCATATGTAACAAACTTCGT
Source organism: Thermobia domestica (assembly GCF_964235325.1). NCBI lineage: Eukaryota > Metazoa > Arthropoda > Insecta > Zygentoma > Lepismatidae > Thermobia > Thermobia domestica. The sequence goes on along the minus strand of NC_137454.1, from coordinate 148,716,852 downwards.
GATCAGCCCTTTCACTCAAACATTAAGGGACGTGAAAATTTAACTTCCATGTTCCTCAAATATGCAAAGTACTACAAAGAAGACGGATTAGTGATAATTTAAAGTGAATGTTGATAAAAGAATTGATAGCTTCAGTTTAACGTAACTAGAAAATCTCGAAGTCAACCATTGATATATCATGCCGTCCATCTTGTATATTATTTAAAATTTGGTAGAACTAGAAATATGTCTAACATGTACTTCGCACATGACTTGAACACATGGGATGGGCGCAGTGGCTCAGTGGCACCTTTGGTGTATGGTGTCCCTGGTTCATTCCCAGTCGCGCCAAGTGGGTTTTGTGGTGGGCAAACACCGTATGCATGGGTTTTCTCGGGATTCTCTTGTTTCCTCTCACTTTTTTTTATTCCATCTTTTCATTTATTCTCATACACAGCATAACCGTTGAACGTAAAACTTCAGAATTTCATTTCATTTCACTTGAACACAGGGACAAAGTACACAATTTTCCACAAAAGTTACAACAAATCACTGAGATATCCTGTTACAATATCTTTAACATTTATAATCCAAAGAAACGCGAGAAATACTTGACAGTAAATGAAACAATGTTGGACTCTTATTTTTAAACGTAATTTAATAAAAATCAATAATTTAATATCCCGTTTATTTCTCGTCTTACATTGAATTATGATTCAACAGCAGTGTCATAGGTCCCTCAATTTGCCAACTATTCATTATACTTTTACGAAAATCTTAATGAGAAAACAGATAAGATGATAAAAACATCATGCTCAAAGGGGAGAGGTTTCTCTATTGAACTTTTCAAAGTCCTTTTATTAATTAAATACATAAAACATCCCTTACAACTTGATATAATTGCTTTCTCATGGATATTTGACATCAATCAACCTAAGATATTAACCGTATTATTCCATGGAGAATTTTGTTGAGTGTGTAACGGTTATATTGGTTAATACCTTTCTAAGTAATATTGTGTATGTTTCATAAAATCCATCTAGGATTTTTAATGCAAACTACTTCAAGATGGCAAGCAAATAACAAGAAATAATCTTGATAAATATTTGAATCTCTTAAATATATATTTTAAATATGGAACTTATTAACATGGCTTCTGCATTGTAGGCATCAGTAAATAACCATTTTTTTGTGAAAATGTGCTATATAATGTTAATTTTTTTAACCTAAAAATTATGTAGGCCTATCATTACTATACATATTATTTTCTTTTAAACAATTAGATACTTTTCTTTTTAAACATTTTTTGTTATTATTTTGTAAAAGAATAAAATCAGATACAATTATAACATTATCACATTAACTTTTGTATTAAAACATCTTTCCTGTAAATTTTACTACATTTAGGACGAGATCACTGTAAATATTACCTTTTATACAAAAATAAAGAAAGAAAAAGAAAAGAATAGAAAAAAGAAAGACAAAAGAAAATAAAAGCAAAAAGAAATGAGATAATATTACTGCAAATTTTACTTTGTTCTTAAAAAATGATTTTAAAAAATAGAAAAGAAAAATTTTCATCATTATAAATATTACTTCTTGTGCAAAAATTAGATATACTTACTGTAAATATTCCTTTCTTGCGAAAAATGAGATTCCTTCACTGTAAATATTGCACTTGTTTCTCATACATTTGAAGTAACGAGGAATAATAAAATATATGATCATAGGAGGCGTGCAAAAAGAAGAATATAATGATAAAGAAGAGGCACAATAATGCAAAATAAAATTTTAAAATTTTACGATAAAGTTGTGAAATATTAACAAAAGTTACGATATTTTAACTGAAGTTTCTGGATTTATAAGAGGATTCTGAAAACTTACTTCAAAATTTCGCTTTCAGTACACATCGTTACTTATTAAGGCCAGCTGTTGCCGGAATAGGTCACTGGTAGGAATGTTCAATACATATTTCCGGGGCATCTTGGAACGTTTCAGAAGGGACCAATAATGACCAAGTAGAACAGGAAAATTAACGTCATTTTGCAAAGGGAAATTTTTATTAAGAGTTGTTACCATTGCTCTGTATTTGCGTTAAATTATACCTGTTTTTATTTATGTGTGAGTGAGTCTGTGTGGTCATATTTATCTACATGTGTGTGTGTGAGTTAGATAGGTTTTATAGTATGTATGGACAGTGAGGGATATATAAAACACGTGACCTTGGGTGGGCAAGTTCGTGACGTAACGTTAAAGAGGTCAGAGTGGCGCTCCGTTGGCAAATCGTTGTTTTACAGTATGTTCTTTTCGTTATCGTTCCGTTTCTCATGCTCGCTTGCTCTTGTCGTCGTCTCACTCACGAGTGCCGCAGGGGACGAGTGGTTTGGTTTGGTCAGTCACTGCAATGTAGTTTGGAGTCCCATGCTATGGATATGAATTCTTAACTACTTTTTATTATTATTATTATTATTTTATTTTATTGACAGTTCTGCCAGCCTCGTTCTTTCCAACATGTGGTGATGGTGATGAACCGTCCATCGCGGACTTAAAGACTTTCCTCATCTTATTTGTGCTGTCCTGGTTATTCTGGTAGCAAGCCTTTAAAACTCGCAATGAATATCGTGTTGCAGACTCACACACATACATAGATATACGTAATAATAAATAACACACTGATTGGTAGTTTATTTCTGGTCTATATAAGTGGGACCATTTCTCTATCTATCTGCAGGGTAGATATAAAACTTTCTGTTCTCTCAGTGGCACCAACTCGTGGTATTACTAACAATTTTGGCTACACCGTCACTGAATTAAGATAGAGTAGTTGCCTTCAAGTTGTGATGCACAAAATTATTTCTTATAGCTAATGATTCTACTTTAAAAAAAAAAAGAAAAAAAAGAGAGAGAAGTATACCGTAATTACAGTAGTTACTAAAACATCTCTTACTACTATATAACTTCCCTTACTATAATAACTACTATTAGCAAAATAATAATAATTTCCCTGGCGTTACAACAAGACGAGAAATTTGGCCACACACTCAGTGAAATGCGAGATAAATTGTTTCGAAGACTAGACGGAAAGTACCGTTTTTAATTCCAGTCTCGTGGAGAACACTAGTTCACCTAGGTCTTAGATCTCAAATATTGTAACTTAATAAGGTACGAACGTAAGAACAGAATGAAGAGCATTTATCAAAGTATTATCATTAAACAATATACTCGAATAATAAATATGGTTTGAGTGCTATTATATGATACCTTTCGTGGACTCAATTGTGACACGGAAGGGTTCTGGTAACATAGATCCACGTCTCATATAGTTTCACTGCTGAAAGGGGCGTTAAGGGGATTGAAATGAACTATCAAACTACAGTCTAGGAAGACCTATGGTCAGTCAGATGGCATACATTCAACAGATTAATGCTCGGTAAGTTCATTGGCTCGTAAACGCGTAAATTTCTGGCTTTCTCAATTTCTAAGATTTTCTCTTTTTAATGCTCTTTTAATTCAAATAGCTCTCCAATTGTCTCAGATGCTGCATCAACACTATGTCCGAAACTTGGAACTACGCATAAATAATAATAATAATAATAATAATAATAATAATAATAATAATAATAATAATAATAATAATAATAATAATAATAATAATAATAATAATAATAATAAACTTATTTTTCAAATTCTGTAAACAAATCTCAACAAGAAAGTAATACTTTAAGTTTATTGTGAATGTTGGAAAAATTCAAAAGTGCTGTAAGTATCATGATGCAACCCACATATAAATACAAATTACTAGAAGTAAATTCTAAATTTAAAAAAAAACTCGCAAATACAGAAATTCACACTGATACAGATCTCATATCCGCTTGGAAACTTGTTTCAATCACACTTTCTGTTAGGATGCAAAGTAAGAATTAGGGATGCGCACGAGACTAGATTTGAGGCTGTCTCGTCTCGACAATGTGCTGTAAAAGTGATGTCTCGACTCGAAAAATGTATTCTTCTCTATTGGAAGAGCTGTGTCTCGACTCGAATTTTGTCAGGAAAATTCTGTCTCGACTCGTCTCGCATCCCTAGTAAGAATGGAAAAATGAAATGAAATCTTTAAGTTTAACTTCCCATGCTTATGCCGTGTAGGCTAAAGAAGACGATGATGATGAGAAATGAATGAAGTGGCGGAATGAAGAAAGTGGGAGGAAACAAGAAAACCCCGAGGAAACCCACACATATGGTGTCTGCCCACCATAATGCTCACTTGGCGCGAGCTGGGATCGAATCAAGGACCTCATGGACCAAAGATGAACGTTCTACCACTGAGCCACCGCGGCCCCAAAGTAAGAATGGAATTACGGTGATAAGTGTACAAGCCCGTTGCCAGTGTTAAATATTACAACATTAATGACTTTGTATGTGAGTCTATTTGTTGTTAAGAAGAGATATTAATCATCCGCCTTCTTTCAAATTAGCAATCATTTTCATGAGTTTATTATATTGCAAGACAATTACGTATTAATTACAATACGCAATAAGGTGATAGAACTGGGTTTGTATTTGAAAATATAAAATCTCAATTGAGGGTATGAGAAGAAGGCTAGATTGATTTTGAGTTTAGCGTCCCGTTGAGCAGCGAGGCTATATGAGACGTGGACCTCGGGATCCGAACCATATGTGTTCCCGCCGAGAATTGAACCCAGGTTTCCCCACGCCAAAGACGGGGACACTTTCCACATGGCAACTTGGAAGCTAATGAAGAAGAAGACAAACAGAATATGTTATGAATATAATGGTTGGGAGACTGAGACAAAATGGCGGCCGGACGAACAGGAGTATTAAACTCACATTTAATAGACTTTTATTATTTGATACAAATGTAAAATATAATAAATTTTAAACTTAAGTGAATTTTCATAATATGTAGATCAACTGAAACATACCCAACGCCAAAATAACTATTAACTAATTTACAATTTAATTCAGGCAGATTCGGATTTAGGCTATTTCTGCGCTATTGACTGTTTAATACATATTTATAATTTTCAACAAGCAGTGCTGTAGTAGACCGGGCTCAATGGTTGCACACTTTCCACCATTATTGACAATATAATTGATTAAAAGTAAATTATCTAATGGTAGTGGTTAATATAAATAATGTTCGCAAATTAACACGTTGTCAATCAAATTGAGCAGAAAGATCTTTGGTGAAATGATATTACACAGATTATATATACGTATGATAAAAAAATAGAAGAAAAAATAAACCAAGTTAATTTATTTAATGAAAGCAAACAATTGTAAAAAGATTGTTTCCATGTGCTCTGTCGTTTAAGAGTTGACTGCGTCCGTCATCCATCTATCTATCCACATGGTTTCGAGAGAAGTTGAACACAGTCCAAAGTAGTGTCTGGGTGATCTCCAATAGTTAAAATTTGAGAAAGGAACGAGGTGTCATTGTTAAAGATGGGTGATGTTCAAGGACAACTTGTAGATGTCTTGTTTTCGGCCTCTATCGGAAGGGGGGGGGGAGGAGTCAAGCTTCTCTCTTTCTTTTTACCCGTTTTCTTTCTTGGGAGAATTATTTTTCAACACTTACGTCAGAAGATGATGGTGCTGCTGTTCGGGAAACACTCTTTAGTAATGGCTTTGCACCATTTATAAACATTTACTTTTTCCTTTTCTCTCTGTTGTTATTTATAAGTGTCTTCCGCGATTTTAGAGACATATTATGTTATTCTGTTCTGTACTTTTTTTTTTTCGGAAGAAATCTTATGTTTTTAAAGTAAACTAGAATTATTTACATTTTAATTCTTCTTCCGACGGCACAAATGCCCTACTACACGATTAATGATGGAATAACGTCCATGCCAAGGGTTTTTGCAAAGAAGGCAACTGTAATAAAACGTACGTGCAATGTGAAACAAAAAGAAAATATACGGGAAACAAAATAAATCATGTAGTTTCAAGTGACTGAAAAACACAAGTGCCATCATCATCATTATAAAGTATTCTGCCATTATTGGCAAGTCACTTGCCGAAACTGAGAAGCTTCCATGCTCCACGCTCTTGAGTTAACTCCTGCGTCTTCATATACAATTCTTCTGTGTTGATGTCATCCATCAAACCCTCCTTCGGCCTCTTACTCTCTTTTCTACCACCATACTTTCTAACACGTCCCTCATGATACAGTTCCTTCTTAGCCAATGTTCCAAACACTTTCTCTTCCTCTTCTCAATAATATTTAAAATTGTTCTTTCATCTCCCACTATTTCTAACACCCTCTCATTCGTTTTCCACTCGACCCAGCTAATTCTCTCCATTCTTTTCCGTACGCACATTTCGAAAGCTTCCAGTAGTCTTTCATAATTTTTTTGCAAATAAATAAATAAATAAATAAATACGTGTAATAACTACAGTACATAGGATTAGAGAAACCATACTTGGAACAAAGCGGATTGTTTTCACTAATTCACTATGAAGAAATTTCTTTGCATACTTTCTAAGTATGTGCTTACGCATTGACCACCATGTGAGAAGTGATTTTTTGGTAATTATTCCTATTGTGGTACATCTTACTACAGATTTAGTTTTATCCTAAACCTGGACATCTTTAGGCTAATGACTATGCACAATGTGGTTGATAGTATTTTTTTTTTTCGTAATGTCTTGAGTTTCATCTCGAAAATGAGACAAGATTCGAGACAAGAAGTACTTTCTTTCTTTCTTTCTTTCTTTCTTTCTTTCTTTCTTTGCTTTTAATGCGAGCCCAAATGAGAAATTTCATGAGTCTCCTGGACAATATTAGTTTACTCATGTTTCCAATCTCAAATAGTTTTATTGTTACATGATTCATCCAATAAAAAAGTTATAAATTCATAAAGTAATTGTACGAACATAATGAAAATCATTCATCAACGTTTAAAGATACACAAATCATTACACAATATACTCCAATAATAATAAATATAGTTTAAATATTGTTATATCACACTTTTCGTGGACCTCTCGTGAGGCGGAAGGATTCTGATTTCTTTTCTAGATAAAATTAAGAAAAAAAATCAGGGTAAAAATTTATAAAATGTGACGGGAACATTTTCGAGACCAGACAAGAAAAGATAATCGAGAATCGAGACGGGACAGTTAAGAGTTGCTTGCGAATCCAGGCGAGACAAAACTTGTCTAAAATTTGTGAGACGACACAAGAAAATCTTTTTTCTCGTTTTGCCTCGTTCCGTGGGTAACACATTTTTAAAATCTCGTATTTGCTTCATATTTTTCTTTCGACCCCCTTTCCCCTTAAAATTTCATTTTGAGGCATACCTCCCCCTATTCCCATGCGGAGAAACTCCTGGATTAGGGTTACTTATACACAAGTACTGAGTGCAGTAATACACTTACACGTATCAATTAATATTCTTTCGATAGAAGGTATTTTGTTTGCTTATTGTGTATAAACCTAATAATTTATGGCGATCATGTAGGAAGTCTGAAACTGTAAGATGGACAAAGAATATCCTTATTTGGAAAAGCTATACCCTTATTAACACAGTTTGGGTTGTTATAAAATTTTTAAATTTTTGCCAAAGATGTGAAAGATGAAACAAATGCTAAATTTCGTGTTTGTATACGATAGTATGTCTGCAATTGTGAAGTATTCATTTTTAAGATCATAACTACATTTTTGGTTGAGCCCACTGTTTTGATTTAGTAATAGGCTAATGGTAATGATGATAGTTACATTCAAAGGTTGTCTGCTGGGCAGTGGACCAAATGATTCCGTAGATGGAACCTCCTCCAGCAAGGAAAAAGCGTAGAAGAAAATACAGTGATGTCATTCGCATTGCCTAAATGACCAGGCGAAGGTCTCTCTGGCTAGATGAATCACCAGACATTCGGGCGCAGAAACAAGAAAGAAAAAGAAGGAATGCCATAACAGAATTACTTGATTCGTGCAATAGATAAAAACCATATAACTAACCCTCCAAGTTGTTTACAGCAAGCGTACAGATGAATTGAAAGATCATTGCAAGCACTGACTGACGTTTGGGTCAATGGCCTTAGGCAAGTTTAATAGAGTCATTCATTATGCGAATCGTTCTTTAGAGTTGAGTTTAGTTAATAGCTATGGTTAATCTGTGTTTTAGAAAGCAGATCATACATGCACTCATTAACAGATTTTATTAACTTATTCCTAAAGGACAAAGCTTAGGTCAGTTTATTAGATATTCGAATAATACCGTTATTAACAAACGACTCACCAGTCCGAAACATTCAGAATTATATGCCTATTCATTTCTCCAAATTTTATTACTTTATCTTGAGAAATTGGTTGAAGACCCTAAACTCCATTTGAGCGTTATAAGCCCCTGTGTTTATATTGTAATATTTTGGAGCCCTTTCCAGTTTTATTATAAAAATAGTTGTTTTATAAAAATTTACAAAGTTTTTGGTACATAATACAAAGTTTATAAACATTCCTCAGTGTGGAAACAAAACTTTAGCACACAAAAAGTGGCTTCAGATTTAAAAAGGTAAAATATTTTAGCCCACTGCGGTATTGGACGGTGATTTAAAGAATATTTTCTCATCGCAGTTTCAGGAGACAGAATAGTTAAGGATTATTTCTTTCCTTATGGCAGCGTCCGGGGTAGGTAGTTATAGTTTGCTCATGGCGGCTTTAGGAGTTGGACATTTAAGGACATTCCCGTAACTCAAGGCGGTTTCGGAAGATTATTTAGGAAGGTTAGCAATTAGCACTGGGACAGAAGCCTCCGTCCACTTGAGGTCCTTTTTCATGGATGTTCTTTTGAAGGGAATGTTCGTGAAGAGAGGCTCGGCACCCTACGATTTCAATCTTCGCAAGTGGTTCAAATTAACTGTTACTCCCGTTTCAATATTGATTTCCATAGAAATATAAGACTGTAAAACAAAAGACAACATTTAAACAGCATGACACCCTAGAAACGATTATGAAATAATGATGTCTTTCATTCATTCAAATTCATCTTTATTTAAGAATTTCGTACATCTTAAAATTCACAATAAACAATAATTTGATCGTTAACTTTAATTAAAGTATAATCGGTAAAAGGTGTCTACTAACCAAGGCCCAGGTTCGATCCATGGTTGAAGCCGGTTTTTGTTCTCTCGTTTTACCCCTGTCTAACAAAGGTTCACTCTGTCAAATAGGTACCTGAGGAAACCTGAGAGTGAAGGTGACCGAAGCATGGTGATGCTAACCACATCATCGCCTGAAAAGTTGAGGTAATGAGTGTGTGCATCTACCTTCACACAGTTGTGTGGCTTTTGTCCTTTCTAAAGTTCCCCGTCGTGGCTTTCGCCTTTAATGATTTTCTTCTCGTGGCTATTCGTCTAAAGACATGAGTCAGAGTCTAAAGGTTAAGAAATCCTATTTCTATCTGAATCGTAGGAACGGGTATATCAAAACCAAACGAAATGAGAAGTTGTTTGCATTTACTTTTTCTTAATCTTCAACTGGAACAAAGTGATACCTCATAGTCGAAATAAAAAGCGGCGCGCTACTCCACTAAACTTCCTCGCTCCAATTCTTTGACCTAAAGCGTGTTATGCTGCAATTATTTATCAAACATTTTTTTCCGAAATTGGAACAAAATTATAAAGCATTTTCGGAAAACTTCGCCCAAAGAAAATTCACTCGAGAAAAAGTAAACCATCCCTTATGATTTTTTTTCATAAGAATTTATTTTCATAATGAAATATTTGTTCATAAAATATAATCAAAATCGCATGAGTTGCGTTTGAGAAAATCGTATTTAAAAAAAAAAAAAAGAATCAAACTAAGTGTTTGACAAGAAGAATTGTTTTAAATATGCCCTACTGAAATGCTATTTTGAGAATTAACGCTTTTAGATATACGTAGAAAATTTTGAAAAACAGTTTTTGATCTATTTTCTGCTCAGAATCTGTTATAAAAGTGCTAAAACACTGTTTCATTTTTAACACTATAGTATTTCTATATAACTTTAATTCATATAAAACTTGTGTACATCCCGTGGTAACAAAAAGTTCTCCAAATTTGTTCATACTGACACACAACTGTGACGAGACCGTATTTAACATTTTTGTCTCCCCGGGCCATTAAGAGTCTTCACTACAGTGAAATTAAACAAACGCTAATTTTAGTTTTTCTATAATACCTTCAAAACAAATAAAAATATTCGAAAAGCAGAAACGTAATGAACTAGACAATACGATTTTGCGTGTGATATCTTTACCAAAATTCACCTATCTCCTTTTGGTATGCCGCTATTTACAGAACCCGCAAAAAAAATGCTAAATCTATCCACAGTTGAAAATCGAAAGCAGATAGATGAACTGTGATAACGGTATCACATGCAAAATCGTATTGTCTAGCTCACTACGTTCCTGCTTTTCGAACATTTTTATTTCTTTTGGAGATATTACAGAAAAACTCTAAAATTAGCGGTAGTTTAATTTCGCTGTAGTGAAGACCCTTAAAACTGCCGGTGTAGAAACTTTGAGACAGTAAAGTGTTTGACAAGAAGAGTTCAATATATACTAAGTGAGAGTGGAAAAAGTACAATAAATAAAATAATATAATAAAAACATGGTTGACTTATGGAAATTTTATAAAATTATAGGCATTTCCAGAATTGAAGTATTAAATAAGATTTTCCCGAGAAAATTTTCCACACTCCAAAACTTCCTGCTGACCCAGGTCCTGGCACATGTTATGCAAAAATACAGCCCTGACTGTGTCAAATCGCTCACACTGGCAAGTTGATTGAATTTGGCTACTTCCATTCATTATATTTCTAGCAAAGAAAGTACATTGTCTTTCAACTTTGAGTAACCCTTAGGATTTAATTATTCAAAAGAATTAAGAAAACCAAATTTTAAATATAATTTGTAAATGTGCCCTTTAAATCGCCTGGCCAATCAAATATAAGCGTCTGGTGACATTTTCCCGTTTTAGCCAACTGAAAGAGAGCATTTGAAATATTTAAGCTGTGTCTTCTCCTATGTAACGTAGTAACTAAATTAAAGCATTTGTCAAAAACATGACAGACATTCGCGTAGACTATCTATGCGCAGATTTACTAACATTTGCAGCAGTCAAATCAGAAAAGAGATACAATGAGAAGGAGATGTGCAGAGATGAAAATGAAGGTGAAAACTCCGAAAAAAAACAAACCGAATTTTACAGAGCAACCAAAGCGCACATGTCAGAAATTCTTTTAAATGTACGTTTTACGCAGTGAAGAACTGTGTTTTCAACCACGAAAAGATGCTTTTGGTATACAGAAATAATGGTGGTGTGAAAATATGGATACATGAAGGTGAAGGACTAAAAGGCAAATGTGTAACTAACACAAAAAAATATTCCAAATGTGTGATGATCTGAGAACGCTCTTCTGCAAAAGGAATTGGCGGATTCAAAGTTCGGACGGATAGATTAAATTAGAATGGATACATTTTCATTTTGAACAAGAAATTAAAGATCTCGGTAGCAAGTCATTTATCTCAAGCAAATCTGAATTCTTCGATCTTCCAGGAAGTCACACAACATATCCTACAGTAAAACGGTTCGAACAGTTTGAAGAATGGGAGGAATTCGAACATTATTTTGGCCAACAAATTCATCTGACTTGAACCCTATTGAAAAATCTGTGACACATATTCTCAATGCGTCTCCTGAATAAGAACTTCTGTAATCAGTGAAAGCTCACTGAGGCAATAGTTGACATCTGATACAGAAGATTTGATTGTGAAACATGTTCCCGCCTAAGTAGTTAATAGTATGCCTCATTTACTTGAAGCACTATGAATCGCAAATGGCGGACATACGAAGTACTGTATTGTGAAGATGTTAAATCGTACATTATTGTACTGTAAAAAGGTTCGTTGATACTTTGTTTCTCTTATCTGCTAAATTGCATGTTCTGTATGAGCAATTACATGGTGCAATAACAAAATATCAATAACATAGCCTATATGTAATACAACATTCACGTAATTTGGATCACAATAGTAACTATATGCAAAAATGTAAGAACTGCCTCCTTCATGCACATAGTATGTACTTACACATATTACTTACTAACTGTTGTACAGATCACAGTGTCGAAACAAACCCGAAAATAAAACAATTCTACATCAAAGGCAACTTTTATATCCTCAAAGGGGCGTGGACTGTAGTTTTAATTATTGTATATGCAACCTCAAAAACGATATATTCAGAATTAAACTAGTGTTGGTAGTTTAGGGGAAATTTCCCTGATCTAGGAAAATTTCGTAGGTAAATTTAAAAAAAAAAAAAAAAAAAAAAAAAAAAAAAAAAACAATGGTTAACTTTTCGATAGAACGTTAAAAACCAATGAAATTCTCGCACTGACTGCTTGACCAATATAAATACTTAAATTTTTCTTTGTTCTTCAGAAGAAAAAAAATACAATAGCAATAATTTGTGTGTGTGTGTTCAAAGTAGCATAATTTGCACCCGTTGTTAGATGCGTAAACGTTAACGGAAAAAGTTTTTTTAAAAAAGACGAAGCAGCAAAAAGCAAATGAATAAAAACAAATGTGTTTGGCATTTCCTTTAATATGGCTAAATTAAGCTTATTACATGACTTCTGTCATAAGAATTGAACATTCATCAAACTGGGGAAAATTTGATAAGAAAACGGAAATTTTCATGTCAGTCGAGGGAAATTTTCTGAAGGAAAGCTACGAATACTGTCGACGAATCAAACAGAAAGTGCTTTTTGAAGCAGCTTGCAAAATGAGGTAGGTTTTTAATTAGAGACTAGTATCAGTTAGCTTTGTTGGGTTAAAATAAGAAAAATTAGTAGTGTGTTCTGTTAGTCAGCCATTTTTTTTTCAATATTACTGAAGCGCTCTCTAATATCGGTCATTTTTGGCCATTTTTATGTATCTCCACCCTCCGCTAACGAAAGTTGCAGGGCTGAATTTGGATTTAAACGGCATTGGAAGTGTTACTGTTTATCTCAGCGACGCCGAAAATTATGGATTTGACACTAATGTCGGTCATTTTCGATCATTTTATATATATCCTCTTCCTCTTCTCTTAAGTTGCACTGTCAAAGCGAAACAGTAAAAGCCATCCCAGGCCCGAACCTCACATATGTCGAAAATTTGAGTCGGTCGAGTGGTTCAAGAGATTTTAAGTCATAAACATAATCACGTTGATTTTTTTTATATAGATATATTTATTGATTTAAAAAATATCGAAAAATAAGAGTCCAAGTTTGAAATTGAACATAAATAGTCAATATTGTCTCACACTTAAAAAAATATTTATCTTCTACCGAAAATCGAACCTGGGACTGCACAAATCGAAGGTAAGTATGATATCAATTAGATTATGCAGTGGGTACAGCAGCATCCATCAATCAGAATGTAATTCGAGATTGTGTACGGAAATGGACATGCCTACAAACTATTCGGGTCCATGTGTGCGTGCTGATTTTAAAAAGTGGCCAGTGAACTCTAATTTAGAAAACGAGAAACAATTGCGTTGCCTTAGCTGTTACACAATTCCATATTATAATATTTCACTCTCAGACAGACCCACTGACTCATAAGCAGCTTAAATATTAACTCTATAGGTTAAAATAAGAAAAGTTAGTAACATATTCCGTTAGTCAGTCATTTTTACTATTACTGATGCGCTCTCCGATATCGGTTACTTTTTACCATATATATATATATATATATATATATATATATAGATAGATAGATAGATAGATAGATAGATAGATAGATAGATCTTCTCCCCCCCTCCCCCCGAAGTTACGGGGCTGAATTTGGATTTGAACGGTATCGAAAGTGTCACTATTCGTCTCAGCAACCCCGAAAATTATAGATTTGACACTAATATCGGCCATTTTTTATCATTTTCATGTATCTCCCTCTTCCCCTCCCCAAATTTTGCACCGTCAAAGTGAAATTATAAAAAAAAAGTATCCCAGGCACGAACCTCATCTATGTGGAAAATTTGATCGAGATCGGTCTCTTGGTTCAAGACTTATTAAGTTACAAACATAATCACTTTCATTTTTATTTATCTTAGATAAGCGAAACAGTGTCCGTATGGTTCATATGTACTTCCTGTGCTTTAAATGCACTTCCTGTTTGATATCGAATTTATTGATGTTAAGGTTGCATACACAATGCATTTTTTTCCTATAAAATGAATGAAAGACATTTTAAAAAAAGAAAGATAAACAAAGGAACTGAAAATGAATTTAAAGTGTAGACGATTAAATTCCGTTTATACAACAGTCTCAATTCGCGTGTAAATTAACTAAAACGCAAGGTCTTTCGCAGTGAAAATACATAAATGATAGTGTATAATTAGATTCCCTTTTTGTTGTTTTACAACTAGTAATCCTAATATATATATATACATATATGTTTCAACTATGTTTTACCTATAGGACTAAGAGGAGATGCTGAAGTGTTTGTATTCAAAAAGGGAGAAATATGTTATGTACTGCGATTCCTCTCTTGTGACTGTTCTCCCGACGAAAATAGTCCATACAACCTTCATTTGTTTATTCAGGCGTTGCTTGGGCTTGATTCTGGCTTCCTTCTAATGTAGAATCGACAGAACTTAATCGTGGGCAATTATGTGATTTTTTATCGTGCTGCTCTAGTCCTTTCAGTGGTATGCATCTTGACAAAGTTTTGCTTAAATTCACAAGAACGCGTATTCTCCCTCGTCGCTACACTACTGCATTTAAGCAGGCTTTTTTCAAAGTTGTTGTCGCAAAATGCGAATATTATTAGTATTCAAAAATCATGATAAATTCCTTATCCTATTAAATATTCGATTTATGAATATGCGGGTAATCTTTCAATAGGGCGCACCCCATCCTGAAGTACCACCTTAAGATTAGGAATTATATTTCTGATCATTACTAGCATAGTAGCATTTATGCCCTTTTAATCCCGTGACGCAAAAGCGATGACGTCCTTCGGCGATCACACTAGCCGGGAAAAGGGGAAAAGGAAGAATGGAATAGAGATGAAAGGAAGCAGACTGGGGCTATCATGTTAGATGCCATCCCGGCATTCATCTGTTGTGAATGAGAAAAAAATCAGGAATATCTCACTCAGGATGGCTGATCTGAAAAGGCTTTCACACTTTTCCGATCGAGTCTCCCCCACCGGCAATCGAATGCTAGGGAGAGCGGAGACGACTACGCTACGTGGGGGTCAATCTGAAGTACTATCTTCACCAGATAAAAGCAATAGTTGCATTTAAACTTATCCTATGGTTCTGATTTCCGGTTACCCCTTCACTGGGTACAGTCTTTCTTAAAACATGTCGTATTTGCTTAAGTTACGCGTATTTACTCTTAATAAACATATATTTTAAAGTCTAATGGGTATCCTTTTATTTTATACAAATAATCAGAATTCATATTACGAAACCCAATGTTAGAATGATCTGCTGACTAAAATGATAGGGATAGCGAAAGATACACCAGATCCTTGCCAATCCATGAATCAGATACTTGTGTCATTTAGACATTTCTCCAACATTACTACCTTGATGAATATTCTTTTTTCATGGACCGTTATGAACAGGCCCGTATCCACGGGGGGCAAGAGGGGGCCGGGCCCCCTAAAATTTCACGGTAGGCTTGCAAATGAACTATATATGGTGATGAAGTATAATATGACTGGGTCGGACCCCCCTTAACTTCTACCGGGCCGCCCCTAAATTTTTGGGCTGGCTACGGGCCTGGTTATGAACAACTGGGAACGAAATTATCCACCTTACACTTGTCCTACCAACTTAGTTATCCAGCCTAGCTGTTAAACTTTAAACTGCCTTTCGATAGAACATGTAGACAAGGTTTGCAATACGGTTGAAATATAAAACTAACAACAGTTTCCCTCTATGTTATGTTCAAAATATAGATAAATTATATATGTTTCTTGCTCTGATATATGTGGTGTTTAAGTTATTGAATAGAGCAAATCGATCTTTTTAAATAATAATAATAATAATAATAATAATAATAATAATAATAATAATAATAATAATAATAATAATAATAATAATAATAATAATAATAAAAGAGAATTTTCAAGAAGTAGAATTACTTCACGGGTTTCATTCTGACTTTTCTAACTTTATGACGTAGGCCAATTCTCGAAATAATTGGCAAGTATACATTGTAATCATTGGAATAATGTTGTAATTTGGAACCTGTCCAACAAAATTATCGCCAACAAATTGAAAAAGTTTAATCAAAATTTCTTAGGTATTTGACTAAACTAACTAAACTCTATGGCCTTTGGAACCCGGAGGTTCAATGCCGCGTTCACAAAAGCTCTCCACTGGCTTCTATCCTTAGCCAATTGGATCCAATTTCTGTTTTATATTCCTATTTCTGCGAGATCCATCTCATATTATCCTCTCATCTGCTTCTAGATCTTCCTATTGGTCGTTTCCCGGTTGGTCTTCCAGTTATGACTGAAAGCGTTCCCACATCTTCCATCCTGGCTACATGACCTGCCCACCTGAGCATTCTAGACTTGAAGGCCAACGTAAACCGTATAAATTATGTAGCTCCTCGTTATGAAGTTTCCGCCATTCTCCATTCCCATTTCTCTTGGGTCCGAATATTCGTCTCAGGATTTTGTTCTCAAATACTTTCAATATATGTTCTTCCTTCCGAGTAAGCGACCATGTTTCGCAACCATACAGAACAACAGGCATGATTATAGTTTTATATACACTGAGAAAAATCCGTTATCCGGGCAGCGGTATATTGTACAAATATACGGTATCCTCTTGTTTACTACATAAATCACTACGGAGCACACGTTATCCGTATGGTACATAGGCACTGCCCTTAGATGTTACATCATGCCATTGCAGGATGTCTGACATCTAACAGTTTTCCGTATATCACATGCATATACTTATGTTACATTCCTTAGCTATATGTTATATACGTCCATTTATATGTAAGATCCTGACCGCCTATTTTGTGTCATATGGGAAGTACGTATAGATGGAACATTTATACGGAAAGTATTATAAAACATGCGTTTTCAGTTATACGTCTGCTGTACGTTATGTCCAAAAACTACAGGAATTACGCATGTAACCTACCTTTTTAAGTACGCCACCTACATTTTTTTCACAGTGTATTTTAAGTTTCAAACTTCTCGACAGAATTCGCGGCAAGAGATTTTGAACTGAATAATAACATGAATTCCCTACTAATATGTTTTGTCTATAACAAATTATCTCAATAACATGATTATACAATGTCGTGTAAGGCACTAAAAAAAGGTGTTGTAAAAATGTATTGTAATATTTCAATACTCTAATTGGGCATCTGCCTGTTGTGTTGAGTAATAAATAAGTATGTGAGCCTACTGTCAAAATTCATCTACAGTAAATACATGTAGCCATGAGACTATTGTTTTTAAAATTGTTGTTTTAAAGACTTCTCTTATATTTGTACATCCACATCTCACTTGAATAAAATTATTAAAAACTTAGGCGATAAAGTAGCAAATTGCCCTTGCTTTTACCCAACCAGTCGAATATATTAACATAAATTACGTGATCACATACAAACAAATATTTTTTCTTCAAAGTAATAGCTATTAAATACATTATTTTATAAAAGTATTATATGTTTGAGATATGTATAAGTAGTCAAAGTTATTAGGTAATTCTTGACGCGATATGTTGATATTTTAATATATTGGCGAAGTTCTGGTGTTGATCTCTCATACAAGTGTACCACTTGCCCTTCTTCTTTGTCTAATGGTCAGAGCACATGTCTTTCGCATATGAGATTCCAGTTCGATTCCTGTTGGGAGAGGATCGAACGTAATGTAGCGATAGGTCTCTTACTGTATGACATCGTTGCTGACAAAAGGGCGTAAATACAAACCAATCGAACAAATACACCACTTTAAAACAAATAATAGTAGGCTCCGTGGTATTTCACCGTCGTGACGATTGCCCGAATGTTAATTTCGTAGGCTTTCCCGAAACAAGAATGTTGTCGTGCTTTTTCCTGAAAAGAACCGGTCCGAAAGAACCGAAAAGAATCGATCACAAGAGATCAGGTAGATCCACGGAGTTCAACTTTAGACTCCGACTCGTGACTTTTGGGGAATAACCACGAACAAAAAAATCATTTCGGGCAAAAAAAAAAAAAAACTTAATAGTAATAATGAATTAATGATAAATTAAGTAAATGCAGAAGAGAAATTAATAGAGGAAAATAAAATAAAATAGTGGAATAAAGAATTAAATAATAA
The DNA here is from genome assembly GCF_964235325.1 of Thermobia domestica. Taxonomy (NCBI): domain Eukaryota; kingdom Metazoa; phylum Arthropoda; class Insecta; order Zygentoma; family Lepismatidae; genus Thermobia; species Thermobia domestica. The sequence continues at coordinate 148,698,546 of NC_137454.1, read as the reverse complement.
ATACATTTCAAAATAGTAAATCGGGAAATAAGTACTAAGCACTGAGAAAATTTAACAATAAATAACGACGAGAAAAATAATGATTTATTTAATTTTACGTCCCACGATTATGCTATTTAGGCTAAAGAAGAAGGATGATTGTATGAAAATGAATGATTACGAAAGAATTCGTTGAATGAGAATGTGGGAGGAAACGGAAGAAACTCCGAGAAAATCTACGCGCTTGAAGTTCTCCACCATAAATTCACATGGCCTGAGATTGAATCAGAGACCCTCACTTCAGAGGTGAGCGCTCTGCTAAGCTACCGTACGCGCAAATATACCGGAAAGAATATAGTATAAGAAACAATGAAAGGAGGAAAATAAATTAGTACAGAACAGAAGAAAGCAATAGCAAAGGTAAAAACTAAATAATGAAAGAGAACATAATAAAGGAGCAAATTAATAAAACGGAAATTAAAGAGGTCATTGGAATGTATGTTCTTTGTACGATCACATTCTCTGTCTCATACACATTCACATATACATATACTAAGCTAAAAGAGAGAGAGAAAGAGGGAGGCGTATACCTACAATGAACACCGTTCTTTATCCTTCCTCAGATTGTTAAAACATTTCACTTCTCGTTTCTTTTTTTCTTTTCCATCCTTCTTGTCAGCCTCATCCTTCCTTTCGCTGGCCTTTGCATTAGATGTAAATAAACACATTCTTTTATTGATAGAGCTGGGCTGCGTGGATTCTTCTGACGCTGTTGCTTGCTATTGGCCCGACAACATTTGAAAATAAAATGGCATCATCTGGATCAAACGAAATATACATGGACGTCGACACCCGGGTGCTGATGGAACTTACGTATTCTACTCTGCAAAAGCTTTTGCACTTTCATACTTCCTTACTTGATATCTGTATGTTTCTTAATTAGTGACGAAAGGCACAGTCACTCAGTGGTAGAATGCTCACCTCTGGTGCAAGGGGTACCTAGCTCGATTTCAGATCAGATGGTGAACAATCAGGGCCGGATTTAGCATTTTGGCCCCCCTAGGCCCAATAATTTTTTCCGCCCCTTAGTCTGGTTAAAATTACTTTCCTAAAAACCTTTATTAAAAATTATATCAGGCCTATATGTTAATTGCTTAAGCACCACTCCACGATGCAATTTTATCATTGCAAGTTTTTTGAGGAATTTACTTGGTTCTGGGCTTAATAAAATACCGTTAATGCATTAACAAAAGATTGGTGAATAACTTTGGTTTTGATCAATTTAGCCATTTGGGCAAATAAATAAAAACTCTGTAATACATTATAAAATAGTTTTAATCTCAGAAACACAGCTTACATGAAGTATTTTGATGACGTGACACAAAAACTGTGTTTTAAAGTAATGCACAAAGTTGATGCATAATGTTGAAAAATAGTTTAACTTTACCAACAATTATTTGTTCCAACACAGAGAAAAATCCGTTCTCCGGACAGCGGTATATTGTACAAATATACGGTATCCTCTTGCTCACTATAGAAAGAAGTACGGAGCATAAGTTATCCGTATGCTACATAGGCACTGTCCTTAGATGTTACATCATGCCATTGTAGGATGTCTGACATCTAACAGTTTTCCGTATATCACATGCATATACTTATGTTTCCTTCGTCAGCTATATGTTATATACATCCACTTGTATGTGAGATCCTGACCGCCTACATTGTTTCATACGGAAAGTACGTATAGATGGAACACTTATACAGAAAGTATTATAAAACATGCGTTTTCAGTTATACGTCTAGTGTACGTTAAGTCCAAAAACTACAGGAATTACGCATGTAACCTATCTTTTTAAGTACGCCACCTACAATTTTTTTTCTCAGTGAATGAATTTCAAAATCAGAATGCTTTATTAGCCTGATTCTTTTAATCAACTCAAAAAATATGTTAAGTTATGGCTATTTATTTTTATTTCTATATTTTTAATTTTTTTCTCCCGGCCGTGCGCCCCCTGGAAGCTTGCGCCCATAGGCCCGGGCCTACCGGGCCTATTGGGAAATCCGGCCCTGTGAAATATACCTCTCTCTCTCTCTCTCTCTCTATATATATATATATATATATATATATATATATATATATATATATATATATAGTGTTTCAAAACAACACCGACAACGTTTGGGAGGTGATTCCTGATATCAAGATAAGACAAAAAGTATAGACTCACCTGGGTGCACAAATGCTTCCTTTCGGAGTTATAGGCTGCCCAAAACATGAAAAATTAACTTTAAAGGTCCATAGCTCCAATACTATGGGACCTACCTTAGTTGGGTCAAGACTTCACTCAAGAACTAGTATGTACGCCATCCAAATATCCGTGTTTCAGAATCCTGAGGTACTTCTGCAATACTTTTTACAGAGGTAGTTGGCGAGTACTTCAAATTATATGCCTTTAGCCAAACTCCCTCTATAAAAATTGTTGCGTGAGTACCTTAGGATTCTGAAACATGTATTTTTGGAAAGGGCACATATTAGTTCCTAAGTGAAGTCTTGACCCGACTACGGCAGGTTCCATAGTTTTGTAACTATGGATATTTAAAGTTCTTTTTTTTATGTTTTCGGCAACCTAAAACTCCGAAAGGGAGTATTTGTGCACCCAGGTTGGTCTATACTTTTTGTCTTATCTTGGTGTCAGGAATCATTTCCCAAATGTTGTCGGTGTTATTTTGAAACACCCTGAAACTAAACAGGACTACTATAAAAGTTATACACAGAGGTTATATCAAAACGAGGTTTTAGGAACTCAACTTTGGAAATTTCGTAAGGTACTGTTACTACCGGAGTCGACTGCTATGGTAACAATCTGGACGAAATACTTACGGAGCGCTGAATTCACCGTGCTATGAGGACATGCTGTATGGCAGAAGTTTTGTTCAATGTGACAAAGGATCACACACTAAACATTTGTAAGTTCTAAAATCTAAACTTGAAGATTTGCTTTACAAAAAAGTGGTTTTAGACTTGAGCGTTTCTTTTCAACACCGACCTTATAGTATAGAGTGAAATCTATACCACTGTAATGCGTTCAAATTTCGAGTCTCTCCAACTTTGAATCAAATCTGGAACTCCGTACATCAAAGGGACCCGTGATGCTAGTCACTACAGTAGAGTAGCTAGGAGGGCATAAATAGTTTTCGATTTGTAAGTTCAAGGTGTCAATTTCTTTTTTAATAACCAGGGGTCGAATTGGAAATAAATTACTACCGGCATGTTCATATACATAGATCTCTCTTAATTTTCAATATAGTAGAAGTTATTTTTAAATCTTTACAGCTGCTATGAGTTTTGGTATCTTTATTTATACTACCGGTGTGTTACATCGGGCCAATTCAATTAGTGCTAGTAACCGTGAATAATTTGCCTTTCTGGTTGTTATCACACTTACGAAGACAGTTTTACAAGGTAAGTCATAAGTCTTGCAATATTTTCACAACTTAAACAGCACGCGCGTGTACACACTGTAATCGACTGTGAGTGTTAGATCAAATTAGGATAACATTTTGAGAATATAAACATAGAACGTACGTTATGTACTTGTGCTATGTGCACGAAATTTTGAAAGAAGTAAAAATTTATATTTTAGATTTCGTGAGTAGTGAATTTAGATAGGGAAAATACGAAGCGGAAACTGTAAACTTCGGGTAATGAGAAAAGCGGGCATAATGTGTAGGTGTGATTCTTAGAAACTGATTGATAAAAGACATGCGTAGAATGAAAGATGTATCGTCGAATATGTAGGCTAGTTAATTTTCCCTCAGGATAATTTTAAGCGGGAAAAGAAAGATCTTACCAACTATAGTACATACATGACGGAGTGAAGGAAAATAAGGAAAAGATTAGAATAAATCATAGATAGAGAAAAAGTGTATGAATAATTGTTATGTGGGATTTTAATATTATTGTAATAGAACAACATTATTGTAATAGAAGAAAAAATTATATATTAGTTGGTGTAAGAGTAATCGATGAATGAGTTATATTTATTTAATTCATCTTTTAAAAACCGAACTTGTATGTTAAGAAAACACTTGGTTCAACCAGTACAAAAGTAGAAAATATACACGGAAGTTTGCAATAGATGAAATATATATTTTTCTATCAAATAAATTCCACCACTATGCAAGAAATGCTATGAAATTGTTCGAAGAGTGAGAAGATTCTCTCTTTAAGATAGACAGCTCCTCAGACCACAGTCTCGTTTCCCTCAAAATAGATATACATTTGAAAATGTAGTCAGGAAAAATGTAGAATACTAAAAGTTAGATACTGCGAAGTTGAAAGACTAGAAAATGAGAAGTACATTTGTTTGAGAATTCGAAGAGAAATTTTTAAATTTAGGTAGAAGAAATATACAGGGTGGTCCATTTTAATCTTTCCACGGAAATATCTCGAAAATGGTTGAACATAAATAAACCAAACAAAAAATCAAATAGGAAATGTCATGGAGTACATCGAATGGTGTTGATGCGGTGCACCCCAGGGCCGCCTTTCATGGAGACCCAGGGCCCAACTTGGAAATTTTAAATGGAAACATGGGCAGAGTGATATACCTCGTTTGATAGGTCTTAAACACTAAGAAGCGTTGTGGCAAAAAAAAATTATTGATATGAGTCACCATTTTCAAATTGTGCGCCAGGACATATCACCAGTATCAGATAAAATGTCCAATACCACTACTATGAAAACGGTTTGAGGTAAATGAATAGAATGAAACTCGTATAGCAAATCACAGAGGGTATTTACCATTCCACGGTAAGAGAGAAAAAGATGATTAAAATGAAAGTGACATAATGCAAAGGAAGAAATCTACTTCTCGGAAAATTATATTTCCGCTCTCCCTCCGTAAGTGGGTGAAGTGGGAATGAATGGTAAAATCTCAATGAGAACTCCACTTTTACTTGCAATAGGTATGGTTTGTCTGAAACATTTGTGTGTACAAGTAACTGGTACTGTAATGAATAAAAATAGGGTGAAATTCGATTTGAAGAGTAACATCCATTTGTACTGCAAAGTGTGATTTGATGGAAAAAAGAAATGCAACTGGAGTGCTAAACAAATGTTTTAACCTTTAAACGTCCATTGACGCAAATGCTGCGTCAAGGCTTTAAATCTCAATAGTCAGGCTTTAAACCCCTAATTAAGCTAGGAAGTTAAGTTTGGTATCAGTGTATTTTTGAAGGATAAAACTTTCTGCCAATATACATTTTATGTATGTGGGATATTACGGCGGACGGGGAGGGTAAACTTCGTGTTTTTTTTTCTGCAGGAGTTTTTTTGTGGAGGTCATTTCCTCCTGGAGGTACACTCAAAAAAAATGGTATGTGAAGAAATAAAGCAAAACTAAGGTTCTTATTTGCAATTGCACCGTTCCTTCTCGCATCACTCACTTATGAAGGGAGATTAGAGCGATAATTTTCTAGGAATTAGATTTCCTCCTTTGTATTATGCCACTTTTACTTTAATCATCTTTTCTTCTGTTGCAACATTCTCCCACCGTGGAATGATAAATACTCTCTGTGATTTTCATTTCGAATTTTTGTTCTGTTCATTTATCTTTAACCGTTTTTATTCTATGGGTACTGGACGTTTTATCTGATACAGATACCATGTCTTGGTGATCATTTCAGAAACGGTGACCCATATGAAAAATATTTTGCCACAAAGCTCTTTAGTTTTTAAAGATCTATTCTACGTTTCCATTTAAAATTTTCAAATTGAGGCCTGGCCCACCATGAAGGGCAGCTGTGGTGAGCACCGCGACAATGCCATTTGATGTTTCCCTTGGCATTTTCTATTTGAGTTTTTGTTCGGTTCATTTATGCTCAACCGTTTTCATATTAGTGGTACTGAACTTTTTATCTGATACGAACACCATTTCTTGGCGGCCATTTTGAATACGATGACAGATATGAAAAATCTTTTGGCACAACACGTTGTAATTTGTAAAGTTCTATCGAACGAGGTATCACTCGCCCCATGTTTCTATTTAAAATGTTAAAGTTGGGCCTTGGGCCCCCTGGGGGGCACAGCAATAACACCATTCGATGTGCCTCATGGCATTTCCTATTTGAGTTTTTGTTGGTTCATTTATGTTCAACCGTTTACGAGGTATTTCCGTGGAAAGATTAAAATGGGCCACCTTGTATACAGGAAATAATGAACGGTAGGAACAATTAAAGTTTTGCGTATGTCAACTTTCACAAGAAGCAGTAGGATATTGAGATTAGAGTAGTACTAACAAGTCATGTGTTACCAAATTAGTGTTGATGAAAATGAAAGAAAGAAGATATGAAAACAAACAAAAAACAAACACCGGGGAAGATGCTGGAAACGAATAATAAATTGTAAAGAAAAACCAACAAAGAAAAAAGGCACATTATGGGAGTAAAAGTAGAAAGATATAAAATGATAAAGACTAGAGGAAATGAAGAAATATATCAATAAATTAAATAAGTGGAATTGGAAGGACTTACATATAACAGTAGAAAATCAGAACAGGAGAGACAAGAAGTTTTGCGCTAATGGATGAAATGTAATCGATTAACTGGACGGCAGTAAGAACCGGCCACATAGTATATATGTCGAGAATGAAAAGCAAATAAGTAAAGACATGGGTTTATGATAATGAGAAATTAGTTTGAACAATGACTTTGTAATGGGAAAACAAAATTTTGTATATGCGTGCAATGTTTGAAACGGAAAAAATGACTAGATAATTGTTTATAGACCATGATGTTTCCGTTGTAGAAGGAAAGCAAACAAAATATATATATATATATATATATATATATATATATATATATATATATATATATATATATATATATATATATATATATATATCCGAGGAATTCAGCATAAGTTTAGTATCATAAGCGGCAAAATTGCACTGCGAATAATGAACAGGGAAGCTGTTTTTCAAAATAATAGATGGTTAATTTACGGTACTTAGGTAGCATCATTACTGATGATCAGTGGCGTATTTAGGGGGAGTGGCTATGGGGCTCAAGCCCCCCGGAATAAATTTGTTATATGCACAACTTCATTATAATTTGTCGGCACCCAAAAGGAGAAATATAAATGCTTATTCATATGTTGCGCATAGCCCCCCGAAACAAAATTCTAAATACGCCACTGCTGATAATTAAAAATATGCACAGTAATTATAAAAATTACAAAACAAAAAACTACTGAAAACACTCAAAATAATGTTATGGATAAGAGTAGAAAAAAGTTGAGATCTAATGATATATCAATAATGAAGTATCAGCATGAGTTGAGAAGAGAAAAGTAGTACTGTATTAAATTAGTTAAGAAGAGGGAAAGATACTTCTTAGGGTATTATAGTGAAAATATATCGTCTCATTAGATGTGATCTTTTAGAGTAAAAAATTACAAAAAAGAACAATCTATTACGTATTCGTGAGTTGTACAGGAAAAGATATTCTTCGGTTTTCATGATTTTCTTTTCTTTCTTTTTTTTCTTGAAAGTTCTCCAAAATATAAAACAATTAATCGTCAGTGCCCTTCTTATACCTTTTTAGACCGTGGAGACCAAGCAGAGCCAATTTTACGATCTCCGTTGAATTACTGAGAATTCTAGTTTTCTTCGAACTCATGTTTAACGTTTTCATGCATAATTTAATGATGCTTAGAAAAAGTGTTTATATTTTGGAACAAACGACAAGTAGTACGTATTATGTATGTTTTACTTGAAAGTCACGTACACTGCAAGTTTCATTAAGCTCTTGACAAATATTAGTATAGTGTGTGGCGAAGTCAGGGTGTTTCAGTGCAATACCTCACTTTTAGACTTACAAATTATGCTAACCTTGTGCATAAGTGTCGGAAATCTTATAAAACGCTTTTGTTCATCTGTTCGTCTGTGGACAAGTATCAGCAAAAGACGGTAAGAGATGTCGAGATGCAATTGATTAAGTGTCCCAAGGATAGGTTCTATCTCCCCCGGTTACTGTATATTCAAACTGAAAGTGGTTCAAATTACCCCTTTTCGGTTTCGACATTTATTGCCATAGAACAGAAACGATAACAGATAGCGAGAAACGGTTTTTTTGCAAGCAATTAAACGTCTCAAGATAACATTCCATGACTATCCACAATACTCTACCAAAATCAGAAGTGGTTCAACTTTAGTATTACTTCCCGTTTCAACGGTTATCGCCATAGAACGAAACTGATAACAGCAAGAAGCTCTTTTTTTTTAAAACGATTCAGCATCTGAAGGCAAAATATCATGACTTTCCACAACACTCAACCGAATCCGAAACTGGTACAAACGTATTATTACTTTCAATTTGGATACAGATTTTCATAGAGCAAAAATGGTAAATGCTATCAAGATGTGATTTTTTCCAATCAATTCAGCGACCCAAGAATAGATTTAATCTCCTCCGTTAAAGCTTTATTCAAACCGGAAATGATTAAAATTAGCCATTGCCTTTTCAACGTTTATCCCCACGTAAAAAAGACGGCAATTGATAGCGAGAAGCGTTTTCTTGCAAACGAGTCAGTGTCTCAAGAAACATATAATGATATGTGCAACACTCTACCAAAACCGGAAGTAGTTCAACTTTACTATTTTCTGCGATTTCAATACTAAATTTCCGTAGAGCAAAACCGGCAAAAGTTATCAAGTGTTCCAAGAATATGTTCTCTTTCCTCCCTTCGCCCTCTATTGAAACCGGAAGTAGTTAAAATAAACGATTTTTTGTTTTAACCTTTATCGTCATAGAACAGAAACAGAAGAGATAACAAGTAACGGCTCTTTGATATGAACAGGGTCCGATGAACAGGGTCTATCTTTGATTTTTATTACTTTATTGCAGCCAGTGCTTATAGATAGACTACTTCAAGTGTGAGTATTGAATTCGCATAGTTTATAAGTCTTAGTTCCACACTGTGAAACGATACTCACTTGTTTATACTGTTAAAATGAATAACAATGTATTAACATAACCAAGTGTAAAGGACAGAATATTCTGTGAAAATAGTTTACAGTTGCAGGATGTGCTGGAAGTTTGTTTGTTTGTATATTGGAGCTTTGCGTCCCTTGTCAACACCGAGGTTGTGTGAGATGCGAATCTATAGTTTAAGGTGGAATCTGAACCACTGTGATTCGTTGAATGTTATACTATCGAAAATCGAAAAAGAAACTCTGTACCAAGGATGTTATAAATGGAGGATCTGCCCATATGTATCTTCATCCTATTAAATCGATGAAGCCAAAAAACAACCGAGCATCGGCTTATCTGATTCGCTACTCTCGTTTCTGCCATCATTTGATTGGCTACTTTCATTTCCGCCATGATTGTTGGCTCAAAACACTGCGATCCTATTGGGCGGAGTAGGCAAAGTAGGGGTGGCGAAACTGTGACGTATGGCTTCAAAATTTTGTTGTAAAGGCAGATCCTCTTTTTTATAAGATCCTTGCTCTGTACTAGACCAGCCAGTAGAATAAGTACTGGATATGTCCTCTCCCTCTTTCCTGGAGACACAATCTTTCACGTTTCACCATGTTGTCACCAAACAATTAACGTGAAGTAAATAATTATTGAGTTACCATATTCTTTTACCTCTACACAAAGAGCTTACCGATGTAAGAATAGTATTCTTCATGGTTAGGATCAACGGACAATTGCAAAGTTAGTAAAAAAAAAAAAAAAAAAAAAAAGCTAGAAATAATTTTGTTGTGGGTTTGTATCTGACAATGTGGTGAAACGGGAAAGATGATATCTCCGGGAAAATGAGGAAATTCCCAGCACAATTTGGTATATACAATCCTGCGGTATTTCCAAACAATTTTTAAAGAGGTAGTTGGTGAGTACTTCAAATTATATGCCCGTAGCCAAACTCCCTCTTTAAAAATTGTTGTTTGAGTACCTTAGGATTCTGAAACATATATCTTATTTTTGGATAGCGCACATATTAGTACCCAAGTGAAGTCTTGAGTGGACTACTGTAGGTCCTATAGTTTTGGAGCTATGGAACTCTAAAGTTCATTTTTCATGCTTTTGGCAGCCTATAACTCCTAAAGGAAGCATTTGTGCATCCAAGTTGGTCTATACTTTTTGTCTTATCGTGGTGTCATTAATCACCTCCCAAACGTTGTCGGTGTTGTTTTGAAATATCATATGTATATATATCCTCAAAGATACCCTCTGATGTGTATTTCGTTATCTCTAATGGTTTAGTTGAACCGGAACGTCGTTCCGGAATATATTTCTCTTAGATATTCTGCAGTTCAATAGCAAATTGGCTCGTGAGCCGTGTGCATTAGAGCGTCCCGGTAAATGGTTTTATTCAACCGGATCACTGATTATGCTAATACTGTATATTGCTATTCATTCCAACAATATACCTATTTAGAAAGTGGGACATCCTACTGAAACACCATGTATAATATTACAGTTCTTGTATTTTTTAAAAAGAAAAATCGTAAAATGTCCGTAACTTCTCAGTAACAAATCGTCACTACCTATACTGTATCCTTTTTCTGCACTCAGAAAACCAAAATTAATGCACACTTCAAGTTTCTTTAAATTAAAAAAAAAAAAAATGCAATTTAGAGTACAATCAATATTAGGTACTTAGATTAATGGAATTGAACAATATGAGTTTCATTGCCCGTTAGATTTCTTATTGTAATGTGTATTATTGATTCGCCTCGTCAGAAGGCTTTGGAAGATCAATACCAGTGCATCATTACTTTTGATGGGAGCACAGTTTTGCTTCCTCTTTATCGTTAAGTTTCAGTTACTATTGAAATTAACAAAATAGATACTAAAATCGTGTGGAAGACTGTAAAAATGTAATGACGAATTAATATAGCGATAAATAGTCAATTGCAATTGAACAAGTGACTGTCAACTGTAAAACTATGGCAGACTTCCTTTTTTTATAGGGCTCCAATACTCTAACCAAAAAAAGATCAATTTATCAGTCGTAGTTTTAATAGGTGAATAAAGTGAAGATGGAAGTGAAGGGAAGAGCCTACTCTTGGAAGCCAAATCTATACGTGAAAATGTTTCTCTCTCTCTATTACTGTGTTCGTTTTTTCCAGTCAATATTGAAACCAAAAATGATATATTTCTCTTATTTGCTGTTATAATAGAGAGATTGGAGTAGATATTGAATTCATATTTTAATTAAGTAGCAGTATCACGTATACACAACATGAAGGAATTTTATTTCCATGGCGGCATGATACTTTCTCAATTAATATTAAAACCGGAAATTGTACTAGATTTTTACCACTTGCGGTCTTAGTATAGAGATTGGAGTGAAGATGGAATATAATTCTTGAGATGATTAATTGATTGCAGAAAACCAATTCTCGCTATCTGTTACCGTTTAGCTTCATGGCGATCCACATTAAAAACGGAAATGATAGATTTCTACCACTTCCGGTTTGCAATAGAGGGATAATAACATGAATAGACTATGTTCTTAAGGCACTGAATCCATTATCAGAGGACTTTCTCTCTGTGTCTCTTACCGTTTTTGCTCTATTACCTGTTTTTAGATAGACGGCCGGACATAACCGTTCTATAAAACTTCCTATACTTATATATAGCATAATTTAGAAGTGAAAAATGTAACAATTGATGTTTTTAAGTTTGTTTTGTTAAAGCGTAGAAAACAACCACCTTCATACTCGGATGCAGCCGAATTGTTAGGTGTAAAGATGTTGATCGATCCATACTTTCGAATGCCAGGTGTAGACATTAAGAAACATTACTAATCGATATATCGATTTTTCGATATTTTTGGTTTTCTATGTTTTGATGTGCAATATTTAGATACTTATCGACATTTAAGCTGATTTACAATATTTTGACGTTGGATATTTAATATGTTGATATTTGATATTTCAATATTTCAATATTTTTCGATTTTTTAAAATATTTTGATTGATTGTCGATATCGAAATCTGAATTTCGTACTGCTTAACGCATGGCTTCTAAGTTATTTCTGTACACCTGATGAAGGGACAGACATTTTGGTTATGGCCCAAAACCAAAAGTCAACTTTGGAACTTCTAGAGTGAAAAAGAAAGAAAGCAAAATTGGAAGTCAATGTACTGACCACATATCATTCAATTGTAAATTTAATTTATTAACCATAGCCTTTCATGGTATAAATTCCAAGACTTTAGTTCACATAAGGTTCTTTTGTTTATTTTTATTATTTTATTTCATTGATATGAGGTGTGTATTTTACCGAGATTCGTTCCAAATTTTATTCGGATCCGTATCAATAATCGAGTTTCTGTTTTGGTATCCACACTGTGATCGACTCTGAGACCGCGCGCAACCTTTTTCACTACTTGTGAATAACAACAGTACGATGCCTATAATACATTATACGACTCTCTCTCTAATACATTATACGACTAACTGTCCAACTTGGACAGTGTTCTAATTATATTCCTTTGACATTTATTTCTTTGTGTTATTGTTACTAATTTCAAATTGAAGCAAAGCGTTTTCGATCTCATACTTTTCTTACAACTTCCATAACCGTAAATTTCTAATTCGAATCCTGCAGCGGGCCATCATAGCTATTTTTTAAGAATTTTTCTCATCTTTATGAGGTGAATACTGATATAGTTCGTGTAAATATGTTTTTCTTCGTACTATTTAAGTTTCTCTTCCATTTAGGGTGATTACACAAGCAAATACTCAATTGCACACAGAATTCATAATAGGACCACGGTGGCTCAGTAGTAGAGTGTTCACTCTGGTGCATGTTGTCCCTGGTTCGATCTCAGCTCTCGCCAAGTGATTTTGTGATGAACAAACGCCGTGTGCGTGGGTTTTCTCGGGGTTCTCCTGTTTCCTCCCACTTTCTTCATTCCACCATTTCATTCATTTCTCATCATCATTGTCTCCTTTAGCCTACACTGTATAACTGTGGAACGTAACACTCCCAACAATTTTACAGAATTAATATTCCTCCATTATAAGACCCTTTTCATTTCTTATTGTGTTAAGAAGTCACATCTTTTATAGATGGATATTTTGTGGCAAACGATATATACACGTATATATCGTTTAAAAACTTATAAAATAATACAGAATATATAATCAGTTTACAATATGCTTTATTTTACCATAAGCTTATCGTTTTCTGGTGAAGTTTAACCTGTGATGGCTTAGAAGCTCATAAAACACTGTGTTATGGCGAAAGATATATTAAATCATGTTCAAGTTCGTAATAATCTCAGCCAGTTGCTTGTTTACTTCATAAATAAACCGAAGTAGGAAGATGAATGAGGAATGGACTAGGAAATTGTTTTATGAGTGCTACCATAGCTAGTAACGCATCTTTCTTATGGTATTGTATGGTGATGAGCTGACTGAAAAGAATAAAAAAAGAAACATAAGTTTGCGTAAGAATAGGATGCATCTTAACACTTCTTCATATACGGTGGTCTTCAACAGTTGGACCCATTGTGTGTCTTCTTTTTTGCTTAACCTTTTCACCCACCCAGAATCATGTTAAAAATAAAATAATATGATTGCGTGTTAGGTTAGATGCCTTATCGTTGCATCCAAAACAGTAGATAGGAATAAATGTTTAAATACAGGATGTTTGGTGATGAACAGTAAATATTTCCTTTAAAGAGATATCGATTATTCTAAGCAATGGAGAAAGTTCGTATACTGTGGCTTATTGTTAGTGTATTCGTGGATGAAATTAGTACGCAAAATACTCACTACGATATATTAACATGGGGACGAGTTTTTTTTTTTTTTTTCATAGGTTCTAAAACAAATGCACGAACATGTGCTGAAGCTCTACCATGATGAAAGAATATACCAATCGTTGCGCAGGATTGAAGTGAAAAATGTATTTCATGTACTTACCTTTAAATTCCCTATGTTCATCAATATTTATCGAGTATACCCAACTGAGATTCTCTCAACGTCATCTCTACTTGTTTTGCTTCCCTTCCTCAAATTGCTCATGCTCCCTTTGCTCATTGCTTGATTCCAAGAGAACTTAATCGAAATGTAACATTAATAGAAGCTTACTTTCATAACGTTCTAGATAAATAGTCTTTGTAAGACAACTTTATAACATATCTATGTAGTATGGCCAATCAAGAGACAGCCGACTATGCAGAAACACATGCAGAGAAACGATATTCACTGCTATTTTGGGGGGCCGCGGTAACTGAGTAGTAGAGCACGGTGACCTCTGGTGCATGAGATCCTTGGTTCGATCCCAACTAGCGCCAAGTGAATTTTGTGGTAGACAAACAGCATGTGTGTGGGTTTTCTCGGGGTTCTCCGGTTTTCTCCCACTTTCTTCATTCCACCATTTCATTCATTTAATATCATCACTGTTTCTTTTAGCCTAAACAGCATAATCGTGGGACGTAAAACTTAAAGATTTAATTTCATTTTTACAATGTTATTATTAGTTTGCCTTTTTTTAAAAGATCAAATCCTGGCACACATTTCCGTATGCTAACTAGAGTTCTGAGATTTTGTACAAATAAATAAACTTGATAACATATTAGTTTAACATGATTTTCGCTATAGCTTATCGTTTTATTGTAAAGTTAATTATTTAGAAATAATCATCGAGCACCTGTTGCTTATGCAGCCCACACCATCATGAGTTCATCTGGTTGCAGACGACAAGGCGTTTTGTCAACTACATACCAACAAGTTTAAGCTTTTCCAGTTTTGAGCGACAAAAAGAGATTGTTAAAAAAATAATTGAATTCGAGATTTCAACGGATTTATACGTTTCATGGCCTATATATGCCGTAAAAAAGTGATTTTTTTGACATCTGTCTGTCTGTTCGTCCGTTCTTCTTGATAAACACTCATCTAAAGGCCTACTGTTCAACGTATCTCAACCAAATTATAACTTAAGGTTTTTACGTGATTCTCCAGGAATGGAGGTTTTACAAATATTTTCCTCCCCCTAAAAATAAAAGTAGTTTGCTTAAAGATAAAAATATAATATTCCGATTTTCTCAAAAAGTGCTCTAAGAATTTTGTTTCTATTTCATAAATCAGTTTTTGAAGAACAACCCTATCATGTGGAATAATTCATTTCTCTCGGAAAAATATCGGTTTCAATACTGATTTCCGGTGAGCAAAAACGATAAAAGAGAGAACAAGAAATGACTTTTTGATATTGATTCAGTGCCCAAGAATAAATGCGCTATCCTTGTCTGGCGTAGAGCTACGATTGAAATTATATCATCTCTTAAGTGGTCCTGCTAGAATCACGTATACACGTTGACTCAAGAATATAGACTTCACCTTCGAGGCAAGAGTTTCCTGGTTCAATGCCATATTATGGAAAGTCGTAATTAGCAATGTGTTGTGTGTGAGTTTTTTTTTTTTTTTACTATTATTTCGTGGCTTTCCATATCATCCTATTTTCTTTATTCTACTAAATCTTCCATTATACCCCTATTGTTTATCTTAGCTTGATGTTCGTTGACAAAACACAAGTGTAGAATGCTAAAACTAATATTTTCACTTGATAGATTGGTTGTTTTTAAGTTTAACTTTGATTTTCAGCTTAATGTAGGATCCAACCCACAGAGAATCGAACTTGAGATCTCCCACGCAAAGGCGCGTGCGCTAACTGTACAGCCATAATGAATTAAGATTTTCACTTGAAGAATCACAAATCTTATTACTGTTACATTTCCATTTCCATTTAACATTTATGAAGGTAAAAATCCATCTCCAACTAAAATCACGGAGATGGATATAGAAGGAAAATCAAATGACCAGAAGGTTCTCCACTTACACTGACTTTTACACTATACAAGGGAAGATTCAGCAGATTATTTAGCTCTATTACAAATCATTTTGCCTTTATGTTGTCGAATTTGATTTGAACACAAATTTGCACACGTTTTGTATATGTATATATATATATACAGTATATATACACACACACAAGCCTATTTTCAAAGGCATTAAAAAATTTCACCACCAACCAAACAACATCCTTGTGCGTGTGTTTAGTGCTTGTGAAAACTTTCATCTGTTTAGACTAGGACTATTAGTAGACCAGCTGGCGCCATGCTGTGAAACTCATCTGCATACTCAACGCCGGCTAACACTGAGTCCAGAGGGTTTCTGTTTCTGCCGATGGCAGAATTAAATGCGTTTCGTAGCATCTTCTATCTCTCTCTCACTCTCTCCCACACACATACACACAACAGTAGCCTCAAAGTATTTCATGTTCTCTGCATTCAACAATCAGAAGACCATCTCTCTACCGCTAAGCAACCAATTTCATATAGTGCATTGTTATAATTAATAATAATAATATTAATAATAATAATAATAATAATAATAATAATAATAATAATAATAATAATAATAATAATAATAATAATAATAATAATAAACTACGGAGTGACATGAAACATCAGTCCCTGTTACATACATGTACATTGTTAGATTCATACATATATACATACATTGTTTATACTGTAGAAGCATGGGCAGAGTTATGGGGGCTAGGGGACATTGCCCCCCCCCCCTCAGCTTTTTAAAACAATTAAAAATGCCACCTATAAAATGGCCACCTACCAAGACCTCCGAGACCGATCAAAAGGTCTGACCCTCACTGCCCCTCCAGCAGCCAATTCCTAGCTGCGCTTATGTGTAGAAAGTGCTAAAATTGATCTTGTTGTGCGTCAGTGCACTTTTGTACACACCTTAATGTACACTGATGCACTTATACGCAGGATTTTAATGCGCTGCCTTGGTACGGCTACAGCGAAAAAAGAAAATATTTCTAGTGATCTAAGATTTCTTGGGATTTTTCGTAATATACTCATTAAAATAAATGTAAAACGTAGGAGAGAAAAAAACTGAAATCGAAGGAAAGTTACGTATATTTAAAGTTTTTATTTTTGTATGTGTATTTATATTTTCATTTTTTTCAATATTTTGTTAATATTTTTAGACTTATTTGTTTGTTTTTATTATTCGTCGTTCATTTGAGTCTTTCTTTTTCGAAATGAAAAATCAATCACAAGGACAGCATATATCGTAAGTACAGGGGCGTCATTTTGGGTTCCAGGGGGATCAATTGACACTGCTGCGTAAGTGATATACAGAAATCTCCCGGTTTTGACTAAGTTTGCCATGGGGTAGACCTTGATTTCCTTAGTACTCTTGTGAAGTATTTTCCAGTACAAATCTCTTGTTTCTGTGTTATTAACCATCAACGTTCGAGTTAAGACTTAGATTTTCGGAAAATATATCTTATTGGTAACTCAGAACATGAATTAGAGGGAAAATATATGAAATAAATATATTAAGCGTTACTTGGAAGTTTAAATGTTAACCTGCTGAATGTTAACTAAATATAATATTTTAAAAAATCAATGTAGAACTTCATTTTATTTTTTCTTTCTTTTTTCTTTCCTTTTCTTTTTCTTTTTGCAATAGGGGACCTTACTACTAGTTAAATTTTTACTTTTTAAACTTGTATATTTCTTTTAAATGTATTTAGATAGCTAGTTAAATATATCATTTCAACACGTTTTAATTTATTTTAGTACGAAGCGCGTCCACAAAGTAAGTTTTCCTAGGGCGGAAAACACAAGGCACAATGACCTTGAAAGATTTATTGCCGCAGATACAGCATAGGGGACACTACTTTCCAAACATGTTAACCACCGGAATTTAGACACACCTGTCATACTGTGGCATCAACTTTTGTATTCCGATGTCGTAACAGTGAGTCGCCTGAGAGTAGAACAAGTGTATGATACCCGTTTACAGTTGTTCATCACTATCGAAATGCTTACCGGACAGAAATTTCTTGAGGTGTAAGAAGACATGAAAATCGCTTGGAGCAATATCCGGGTTATACGATGGGTGATCAAATACGTACCCTTGGAACGACTACAGAAAATCAGTTGTCACCCACCGCTCCAAGGATAATCCGCTTCGAGTTAGAAAGCAGATTCTATTTAGTTGAAAGACTATATATAACTGAATAATGTAATTCTTCTGTCAAATGATAATAATTCACTGTGTAGTCCTAGCGTTTCAGGGTAATAGTTATGCCAATAATATTATAAATTTTAGAAAAAGAAGAGTTGTTCGCAAATAGTGTTGTCCACGAGATACAATTTTCTTGACCAGATATGAGGGAGACAGAGCTTTTCCTATAGAAACAAATTTAGTTACTTTTCGAGACGAGAAAGCACTTTTACTATACTTTACACAGCGCAGTCTCTTGGGTTTCATTAATCGCAGCGGTGGCTCACTTGCTAGTAGAGTGCTTGTTTCAGGTAAATGAAATCCAAATATATATTTGTTTGAACTTGACCTAATAGGTCTAATTCTAGAACATGTGCAATTTCTTACGAAAGATACACATAAAAATAAAATACACGTAAAAATTTAGGTTATATGCGTAAATCTTGTAGTTTTTGGACTTAACGTACGACGATACGTAACATCCTACAGCAAACATATAACTGAAAAGGTATGGTTTACAATACTTTCCGTATAAGTATTCCATTCATACATACGTTCCGTATGAAAGAAAGAACTGTATATAGACGGTAAGGATTAGTGGTGGGAAAAAAACCGGTTTTTCGGTTTTTAGAAAAACCGAAACCGGTTTTTGAAAATTTTCAAAAAAATCCGTTTTTTTTTCAAAATTTGTTCTATTTCTGACCAGAATGATGTTTCTTTGTTCTCCGGAAACCGAATCCATTTCCACAGAAATAGTTTTGTGTTTTCGAAAAGTTTTTACCGAAACCAGTTTCGGTGAAAACCGAACCGCTTGTGGAGAAAACCGAAACCGGTTTCGGTGAAAAACCGAACAGGTTTTGGAGAAAACCAAAATGTCGGTTTTTCGGGTTTCATTTTTATAGGAACCGGTTTTCGGTTTTTATAAAAACCGGTTTTGCCCATCGCTGATAAGGATCTCAAATATATAACATATAGCTGAAGTAAGTAATGTATAGTATGCGATATATGGAAGACGGTTAGATGTAAACATCCTGCAGCGGCATGATGTAACATCTAAGCGAGAAAAAGGCAGTACGTATGTAATATATGGATAACGTATGCTCCGTACAGATGTCCGTAGTAATCATATCGATTCTGTATATTTGTACACTATACCACTGTCCGGATAACGGATTTTTCTCAGTGTACTGACGTAAGAGTGAATAGAATGTATTATTATTACTATTTTTTGAAATTTGGTACATTCAGCGATCTGGGAAAAGTGAAAGAAAAACTAAAAAGAAATACAACGCGAAAGATAAGAAACACGAAGATGGAACACCAGCTCTGATTCTTTTGAAAGAAAAAATATACATTCTACGACCTACAACTATGACCAAATCTTTCAACTCACCTCGTTTCTTCCGGCATCCTTAAATAGGTTGTGATTAAAATAACAGTAGTGTCAACCTCTTGAAATACCAACCCACGATCCACTTTTCGATACTTGTTTAGGTAAGATTAATTTTTGCATATTTAAACATGTGTAATCTATCAAATGGCCGCATCTGATTCATTTATTGATATTTACCTTTTGTTTTAATTCTGGAATTTGCTTGAGTAAATATCGTATGATAGTCTAAGAAAATTTCTCCCAAAATTTCAAGAAAAAACAATATGCATAAGACATTACCCAATTACGTGTATATCACTACTTAATCAATGTGTTGAAAATATATTTAAATGTCTTTAAAATAACGTTTACAGAAAACGTATTTTGGTTTGCTTATTAATCTTAAAAAATTGCACCGAGAAAAATCCGTTCTCCGGACAGCGGTATATTCTACAAATATACGGAACCCTCTTGCTTATTATAGAAATCAGTACGGAGCATAGGTTATCTGTATGCTACATAGGCACTGCCCTTAGAGTTTACATCATGCCGTTACAGGATGTCTCACATCTAACAGTCTTCCTTATATTACGTACATATGTTACCTTCGTGAGGTATGTTATATATATATATATGTCATTTGTATATGAGATCCCGACCGCTTATATTGTTTCACACCGAAAGTACGTACAGATGCACTTATACAGAAAGTATTATAAAACATGCGTTTTCAGTTATACGTTTGCTGTATGTTGAATCCAAAAACTAGGGACCTACAAGTGTAAAATACGATTTTACGTACGCCACATACATTTTTTATCAGTGTATGCTACTTAGAAAACACACAGATTATTGCTATTGTATTGGTTTATTTCTGAAAAACTAAGAAAATTTTAAGCATTTGTATTGGTCAATCAGTCAGCGCGAGAATTTTCTTGAATTTTCATACTTTATCTAAAAATTCCCTTTTTCCCTTATTGCTAAATTTACCTACCAAACTTCCCTCAAACTACGACCACTGGGGACAATAGGAGGAAGGAAAGTATGGTGATTGTGAAGAGAAAAGTTGAATCCCAGATTTGAACAGACTTGCAAGTTTCATAGTCTTTACATGCCGAAAAGATTATTTATTTATTTATTTATTTATTTATTTATTTATTTATTATTATTATTATTATTATTATTATTATTATTATTATTATTATTATTATTATTATTATTATTATTATTATTATTATTATTATTATTATTATATTTGTTCATCTGTACATCCGTTTTGATATATGTATGTACTGTACACGCTCCTAGAGGCTATTCCTTTCTACATGCCCTATCCAAGTTCCAAACTTAAGAGTTTTAAGATTTTCCAAAGAGGAGGGGGTTAGAATTTATATTAGGGATGGCCAGAACCGGTTTTTCGGATCTAGGTCTGGAACCGGTTCTTCGGATCCAGGTCTAGAACCGGTTCTTTGAATCCAGGTCTAGAACCGGTTCTTCGGATCCTGGTCTGGAACCGGGTTTTCGGATCCAGGTCTGGAACCGAAACTTTGTGACGATCCCTACGCTAAACCCGAGCTGCTGGAAGGCTGTAAACAGTGCGCTAGATGAAATGGTGGAAGCGACAGGCAGGCGCCCAGGCGGCGGCCGCTTGTCTCATTTCGCTAAATAAACTGGGTAACTGGCAAACTCAATGGTTAAACAAGCAAACTGGCCAACTCATTTGACTAAACACCCACTGGTGGACCAAAATAAAAACAAAAAAAAAAAAAACACTGGTGGCCCAAATTTTTTTCTGGGGGCACAAGAGAGTCTGGGCGGGGATGGCACAAGCGCATGGTCCTCTTTGCAGTGTTTCTAGGAAGACTTTACGGGTCTTCGGGGACTTTCGGATCCAGGTCTGGAACCAGTTCCTAAGATCTGGTTCTGGAACCGGGTTTTCAGATCTAGATCTGGAACCGGTTCCTAAGATCCGATTCTGGAACCGGGTTTTCGGATCCAAGTCTGAAACCGGTTCCTAAGATTCGGTTCTGGAACCGGGTTTTCGGATCCAGGTCCGGAACCGGTTCTGAAAACCGAATCTCCGAGGAGGAACCGGTTCCGCTGGAACCGAAACTTTGTGGCCATTCCTAATTTATATCACAGCTCCCAGATAGGGGAGAAAGGGGTAGCCCGGGTCAGTTTGATATAGCGTGAAAAACTTATCGTAAATAGAAGCAGATGATGGCGCCTTACTGTCAGCTGTCGGATAAAGTAATTTTGAGAGCGACTCCATTATAGGACTGATAGGTATTAAATGAAGGCGTGTTGTTTTTTTCGCTGCGTTTGATAAATATTAGGCAAAATATTCGACACTGTAAGTACTATTCCATTTGATATTTTTATTAAGTGATTTTTAGGTAGACACTATGCTTATATAGTTCTAAAGCAATCTAAAAATTAATGCATTCATTTGTTTGTATGTTGGTGTTGACGGTGTTTTACTCAAACCATGCGTTTTGGGTAGCCCCGGTCAAAGGGATGGGGTAATGGTAGTCAGTGACCGGGGCTACCCGACATTAAAATAAACGATAATAAATGTCTTGACAGTCAACCTCCAAACAAAGCTCTTTAAGTGTAATCTAACTCAGAGGACAGAGATGATGAAGTTGAACAAGGGACTTCTAGTGGATCCAGACATATATATTCATTTGATGTTTTTTTCCCAATACCAATAGATTTATATTTCAAATATATTAAGGTGTTGACGAAAAATATTTGTAACTTCAATGAATAAGTAGTTATGAATAAATTTGAAATTTTAATGGTGTTAAAGTTTTTTTCCCATATGTAAAGCATGGGGAAATCCCTGACTGCTATTACCCAACCGTGTAGGAAATAACGGTCAATTGAGTATGCTCATATTTTCGTTTTTAGCTTGGCAATGAAATAAGAGATGTATTTTGAAATTGGTCACAATAATACTGGACAGAATTACCTATAGGATCGACTTATCGCAAAAACTTTTCGTGCAGTAAGAGCTAGATGATAACGATTTTTGCTTTGGTGACCGCCATTCCCCCATTCTCCCCTATAAAGATAACTTTATCAAGGTGAAAATAATAAGAAAATTGCGAATTTCTCGAAAACGACTCCAGTGATTTTGTTTTTACATATTTCATAAATTAATAATGAGTTAACTCTATAATATGGCATAAAAGGCATCTTTCTGGTAAAATCCGGAAGAAGTACTAGTTTTCTCTTGGTGGTAAAGTTCTTGTCAAACAATTTTCTCAAAAATAACTCAGACAATTTTATTCTTATTTCATAAATAAATATTTCAGTAATAACTGCGCATTATGTTTGATATAATTTAAGAACCAGGAGCGAGAAAGTTTAGTATAGTAGCTCTTACATTATTTTTTTATTTTAATGGATTTCAATATTCCCACACTGCCCAGAAAAGAAGAGGCCGGATCAGAAGGTTATTCCGTCTATCAAACCAGAGATATTTCAGTATCGGAAGATTTTACAAATAATATTGGGGGATCAAGTCGTCTTGAAAGTATTAGTAATAATACTAATAATAATGAAATTACTTTCTTTAGTTTAACATCCCACGGATATGCCTTTTAGGCTAGATTAATGATTAATGAGAGTGAATGTAAAATTAAATTTGTGTGCTCTTCCAACAGGAATCGAACCCGGTACAACGTGAACCAAAGTCAATAATAATAATAAAGGCAAGTCCAGTTTAGAGCTTTTTTTAAATACAACATTCTAGATAAAACTGTGAGCTACTGTGCCTATTAAAATTCAATTGCCAGGAATCTCTCCCTGTTGGTCTAATAGCTAGCATGTGCTTTTTGGTGCATATGGTCCCGGGTTCGATCCCCAGTGGGAGAGCAGAAAAAATTATTTTAATATTATTCAGTTTCATTAATCATCTGTCTCCTTTAGTCTATAGGGCATATCCGTGGGATGTTAAACTAAAATAATAATAATAATTTTAACCGCTACGAAGACGATGTTGCATGTCAGATGTGTGTTTTGTACTTAAGACGGTAGAGTTTTATCCGGAAATTCTCGTATCTCAGACTGATATTTATACTCTTACCCGTCACACACACTCTTTTTTTATACCTATAAATTTTATATCTATATATATGAGAAATGGAATGAGTTGACATTGGGAGTTTCACTCGAAACTTGTACACCAAAAACATTACTCATGTAGCCACGTGTGAAATCTTCATATCATTACTTTGTTTTAGTGCTTTTCTTTGTAAGTTTCACTGGACAGTTCTTATTTCCTAGTTTTATTTTTTTTTTTATTATTATTATTATTTTTGGTCATGTTTTTCAAAAAGAAATGAAATCAAACATTACCTGCTCATAACATGACTTTTTCTAAGGTATTTATAGAAGTGCTCTTGAATAGTTATATACTTTACAGTTCCTTGTTGTTTCTCTTCAGGTGCCTTTCGGGCTCCACTACGGATCTCGCACCGTATTAGTGGAAGCTGACTATAGAATTGACGACAAAGACATAATGTACACTGACATTTAATGCATCTTGAAATAAAGCGTAGGAAATATCAATACTCTTTCGAGCTGCAAAACCGCACTTTCCTTTCAGAAATTAGATGACTAGCGAAAGTATGTGACTCCACTAGTATCTTCTTTTCTGCCCTCCAATCTTTTCATAGTTATTTCAAGCTTTGGTAACGGATTCATGAATTATATATCTAATTGTTTCCTAGCATTGACTCAGAAAAAATTTTCTTGCTACGCCGCCTTATTTTTCATAGGGGTGATCACATCTTTTTTTGAAAAACGAAAAACTAATTTTTTTGGAAAAATGGAAAACAGAATTTTTTTTAAAAAAAACGAAAAACAAAATTTTTTTCAAGAAAATAAAAACTATTTAAAAAAACGATTTTTTTGGAAAATAAAAAATTTTCGGAAAACGAAATACGAATTTTATTTAGAAAAACGGATTTTTTCGAAAAAAAATAAAAAAGTCGAAAAACAGATTTTTCCAAAAAGGCCATACATACTTAATTTTTCACTGAAACGGCAAAAGAAATGTTCGATTTAGAACAGTTGTAAAATAAAATAAATAAATAAATAAAACGTACTAGATTGATATATATTTTTGGTAACACAATGAGTTTGGGAATGTTTTTACGTATAATTAAGTTATTTTCTGTAAAAATGTAAGTTAGTCCTAAAAACGAAGATTCACTTCGTGAACTACCGGTACTAATTTTAGTTTCCTGCTTCTTGACGGCATTATGGACCTATTGAAAACAATCTACCAGCTTAGAGAGTCTATAGAATAACAAAGTTAGTACTTTTCTTTCTCGTTTTTTAAAAATGTAATATTCATGACTTTTTCTAAGGTATTTATAGAAGTGCTCTTGAATAGTTATATACTTTACAGTTCCTTGTTTTTTCTCTTCAGGTGCCTTTCGGGCTCAACTTCATTCTTCTTTATCAAATTTGTTTGCGAAAATAGTTTATTTTTCTGTTATTTTATGTCAACGTAAAACAGTAAAAATGCATTATTATTATTATTATTATTATTATTATTATTATTATTATTATTATTATTATTATTATTATTATTATTATTATTATTATTAAACGTTGGCCTGTTGTACGGAACTTGTAAACCGCTATGCTAATTTAAATTTCTTTATAGAAAATTGTATGCAAATGAAAAATCTAAAACAAAATGCTGACAATATAAGGTAGACCTTGTATTTTTGTGCTTCCCTGAAATATTTGTACATATATGTCTTTTTTTTTTTTTCAAGTATACTCTGCAATTGTCTCATTTTTATTATACTCTACATCAAATGTCCATTGTTCAATTGGTTGACCTTTGAATCCAGATTCTTAACAAAACTGTACTGTTATACGTACTAAGCTATAGATCATCTTTGACAAATTCATTAATACTCGTACGTTGAGGAAATTCCTGTGTAAGCACAAAAATCAGAACAGTATAGTAACTACAACAACAACAACAGTTCAGTTCTACTTCTTTTTCCACGAGTTCAGTGCTTATTTCCAATTGCAAACCCGCGGCTATGTATTTTTATTTTTATTTAAAAAATACATATTTAAAATACTAATATATACTATACAACCACAGAGAATTGGATTTTCCCTGTGTCGTCCGTAACCTCATTTCGAAACACGTATAGTCATAAAAGTGGTAATATGAGGAGTAAGATAGATACAAATTTTTAAAAAAAAGATAATAAATATTCCGTTAGGTCAGTTTTTTTTCTTACTGCAAGGGTATTTTAAACTCGTATATGATGAGTAGGTTCCCTATACTTTTCTTACAAGTTATAGATAATTAGCAGTTTCAGTGAACTTTCCTGGTATTTCTTGAAGAATCGTTAACAGATAACAGTGGCAAACAAGTTAAGAAATGCTCTTTCTAAAATATTCTTCATTTTGTTACTTCGTTTCTTTTCTTTACTTGCTTATTTACCTATAAAATATAGCTATTATTACTTTTGCCTATAATCAGTTGCAGAGTAACACTTACTTACATCATATTAATTCTTCTTCCCTTTCTTGCCATAAAAATAAACTATTTTGCTTATCTTTCAACATGATACGTCGTAAAAAACCAAGCATTGGTTTTTAGTGTTGTATAGTATACTCCTCTTAACATGTTCTGTTGTCAGTAACTTAAGAATATTAAAAGAATTTAAAAACATTTTGTTGAACTAAGAAAATGTTTAATTCTGTTGCTTCGTTGGTTTAAGTTTTACGTTCCTTTTCAGCAGAGCCTTTATGAAACATAGACACTTCTTTTCCAGCAAAGCCTTTACGAAACATAGACACTTCTTTTTCCAGCAGAACCTTTATGAAACATAGACACTTCTTTTTCAGCAGAGCCTTTATGAAACATAGACACTTCTTTTTCAGCAGAGCTTTTATGAAACATAGACACTTCTTTTTCAGCGGAGCCTTTATGAAACATAGACACTTCTTTTTCAGCAGAACCTTTATGAAACATAGACACTTCTTTTTCAGCAGAGCCTTTCTGAAACATAGACACTTCTTTTTCAGCAGTGCCTTTATGAAACATAGACACTTCTTTTTCAGCAGAGCCTTTATGAAATGTACACCTACAGTTTAAGGTGGAATTTGAATTACTGAACCCACCGGGACTATATGCACCAAAGGCGCGCGCGCGCAAGCCTCTTGTTTTTGTGTAAGCTCAACTCTGAATATCCTATTAGTATGTGTATGGTATCCTAATATTGTGTGCGTAGAAATGCGTATAAAGCAATTTCCATTCTTCGTAACGTTGACCATGTTGCGGCTTTTAAATGGCTTGCTTCTATCGTTAGCATGGCAACGAAAGTTGGCCAGTTATCAATGATTCAATGAAT
Organism: Thermobia domestica; assembly: GCF_964235325.1. Taxonomy (NCBI): domain Eukaryota; kingdom Metazoa; phylum Arthropoda; class Insecta; order Zygentoma; family Lepismatidae; genus Thermobia; species Thermobia domestica. Next base: position 148,671,729 of record NC_137454.1, on the reverse strand, counting down.
TATATACAATTTGCTCCTTCAATAGTGGCACGTTCCGCTTCTTTAAATTCGCCTCAAGCAGGACAATTGTCTCCTTGATATTTTCATTAATCTTATTCAATATTCTACTTAATCCAATCTAGAAGGACATGAACACAGAAACTTTGCACTTTCAAGCTTTTCAGTGAGCATTTGAACCGCGATGGATTGCATTTTATGATTTAAAGCCTAATACCAGAGATTACTCATCCATTGCCACTGGCAGGCACTAGACCAGCGAATATTTGTTTTTATTTTGTATTTTATCTCTAAAAATTACGAGAAATGGTAGAAATTGTTAGTTAGTTCCCAACAGATTACAAAGATTTTTCTTCCAGAACGCATTCTCAGAATTGTAAATGAGAATATATTGAATAATTTCTACTCCCGTCACATTGTCACATTGCCAATATATATTTTCTAATGTAAAAATCAACACGTTCTTAGGTTTGACACTGAATAGTTTGAGAGACAAGTTAGACGATATGCATTTAAAAAATAACACAATATTTGAAATCAGTCTCGGGAAATGAATTGGAAAGAGAATATAAGGCATTTTTCAGATAATAGTATATTTTTATGGCGTTTACATTCAGTACCTGTGAAAGTGGATAAGACATTCGAAAACATTGAGAATTTCTAAATGGATTGAACTCCGAAATATTAAAGACATAAACTTTGTTGAAATTATCCCTTGTCTGGAGTATCTTCAATGTAAAGATGTAACTATATAGATGATTCGAAAATTTTCAATCAGTTTTCCAATTTTCAGTTTGTAGTCCACAATTCCCGATGTATGTAACAATAGTACTGAAACCACGTATATTAAATACCAGAAATACCAAATGTAATATAGCAATTATGGAGTGGAGGACCCTCTAGAAAATTTTCTTTTTGGTGCCTCTGATGGTAATCCTATCAATTGGATAAATAGGAAAAGGCATTTTTTAATTTACATAATGGGTTGAATACTTATTATTATTACAAATACTACTACTACTACTACTACTACTACTACTACTAATAATAATAATAATAATAATAATAATAATAATAATAATAATAATAATAATAATAATAATAATAATAATAATAATAATAATAATAATAATAATAATAATAATAATAATGTTCACAACTGAAGTCATCTAACCGTATTCCACTTTGCAATACCTAGCGGAAACTCATAAGAGTGTGAGATGTAACAATATTCACGAGCCTCAGTGATAGGTCGTTCAGCTTTGGCGTGTGGGGTTCCTGATTCGATCCCAGCCAGCTCCCGTCAAGTGAGCTTTAGTGGATAAAGACCATATGCGTGAGTTCTCAAGTTTCCTCCCACTTTCGTCATTCCACCATTATCATCCACAGGGGCACCAAAGGAGGTTCCACCGCGTCCGAATCCGCCCTCCCCCATAAAACTTCCTAACTCAAAATATATTTGTACACTTTCTTAATAAAACTTTTACTTGTTTAACAGGGAAATAATTGATCTTAGTCTAGAATGAAAATTTGATCTTAGTCTTCATGTAAAACTCAAAAACTCAAACTCTTTCTTTTATAAAATACATGTACAATCTAGTTCTATATTTTTTTCTGAAAATATAGGTGGAAGTATTTTACAATTACTTATAACTGTGGTGCCCACTCCCATATCCATGACGCATCCCCCCCTTAATTGTCTATCCGTAGGTGTTCTATGAAAAAAAAAACTTTTCGATTAATTTTTACACCCCATCAAACATATTTATATAAATTTTTAACCCCCCCAAATATTTCAATGACGCAGTTTGCGTCATAGCCCCCCTTTGTGGGCACCCCTGTAACTAATAATCTTTTCGGGCGCAGAATTCCCGGTCAATACAACATAGGCATAGTGGCTTGTAGCATTGGACCCCTCCCAACAAAAATTTCTGGGTGCGCGCCTGATTATCCATCTCATCATTACCATCTCCTTTAGCCTCAGTGCATAATTGCGTGGTACGTAAACTAAAAAAAAAAAAAAAATGAAAACCTGTATTTCGGATACAATTAGGCTTGAACTCAATAATTGATCGCTAGGCGGAAAAAGAAAGAAAGAAAGAAGATAGTGAGTCTGGACTCTTAGCAAGCACGAGACTTATTAAGAAGCTGTGCGTTTGTGTGAGTCTCATTGACACTAGTGAGCGCGAGCTTCGCTCGCGAGCGATGCAAAATGGACATCTTTAAGAGTCTTCATCCCGGCGAAATTAAAATACCGCTAATTTTACAGTAATTATGTAATATCTTCAAATAGATAAAAGATAATTGTAATATGGAACAAGAGCGCCCTAAACAATATTATTTTGCATGAGGTACCGTTATCACAAGTCACCTAACGGCTTTCCGTTTTCAACTGTTTAGAAACGCGAAAATAAATGCCGATTTTCAAAATGGCTCGAAATCAAAAGCAGATAAGTGAGTCGTGATAACGGTATCTCATGTAAAATAATATTGTTTAGGGCGCTCACCAAGAAAATTAAATAAATAAATAAATAAATAAAGCCAATTTAAATGAATTGTGATTGCAGAAAGGACCCGAGCCATATTTTTCTGAAATTTGGTTTCTGAACATTTCCGATTCTCTAAGTGTTATAGGCAAATTTGTGTATAGAAAGGGCAGATATCGTAAGTGTAACAACGCTGTAAACGTAACATTAAACTATATAAATGTCTGCAGTCTTGAATTTAAATAGTTTTTCTTTACTATCTCAAAACTACGCAAAATGTCCTGAGGTCCTACCTTTCTGCAATCATTGATTCAAATGATTTCAGAATCATTAAGTGCAACCAAGAAATAAACAAAAGATGGCAGCACTGTTGCGCGTGAAACTGTTATTTAGGCTATTGTAACTTCCGTCATCCACCGCAATCTTCCTCATGGCGCCACGCAATGATCTCTGAGGTCAGAATGAAGGAGTCAAGGCCTGGGCGGTTTGGTTATCCGAGAAGAACGATTAAAAAAAACCTACACAAGGGGTGGAAAATGTTGATTCTATTGTGCGTGGAAGACCCAGCACTTGTTTACACCGGTTACGTAATAACTTGAAATTCAATTGTGCGTATCGCTTATTCTTTTCCCATTTATATTGCGCTCGTAAATTTCTCTCTTGTTCGTTACCATAAATAGTATTCGCAAATTAAGCACTCTAATATTTTATTTTTCCTTTTAGTTTCCATAACGTCGATAACGGATTACTTGGATGTTCTACTATTCATCATCTTAAGTTTCTTATTTGTACAGTTGCGAACAAAAAATTATATCCTTTCATTGCGTGTTCCTTTATCATTAACTTTGGAAATCTTAGATAATAAAAATTTTGTGCAGTATAAATTATTATTATTATATAAAATTTACTTGGTTGGAATTTAACGTTCCTTTTCAACATTGACGTGGACCTGCACTTGAATTCGAGTTGAGTTGATTTTGAGTTTAGCGTCCATTTCAGCAGCGAAGCTATATGCAACGTGGCCCTACTGATCAACGTGGATTCCGCATTACATGAGCTCCTGTCGGGAATCAAACCGGGTCTTCCATGCCAAAGCGGGTACGCTAACCGCTTAGCCACTCTATATTGAATTCGAGTTAGATATGAAGGTCAGATCTGAGACCATGTGTATGGAGTACACATATGTTTTGATCATACCACATTTTCAGTGTTCCTGAGAACCCAAGGACTGAATCTAATTCACATCAACCTAGGATCGAACCAGGGATCCTTCGTATAAGATATAAGTGCTCTCAGCCCCGTTCTCATCGTGCCGATTCATAGAATATTATTGTCTAACGCACATAGAATCAAATATGTTCCTGAGATATTGTTCTCTGTTGAATAGATGCAGCAGATCGCCGCGTCGGAACAAAATTTTAATTGGGAAGGGGATAAATTTAGAAATGGTAAATTCTGACGAATTTTGATTATTAAATATTTATTGATTTTACAAATTACCTATTAGATTTTATCTTAGACGGGGCAGTTTCATATTGCCTCCAAGTTGCGGCATCAGCGAGTAATGTTGACCAGTACATTACAAAAGCCATACTGATTCCCTGCACCACATATCCTGTGATGTTGCAATTCGTCTCTATATGGTAGAAAGGTGTTCTTATACCGATCATTCTTTGCTTTTCTTTTTTCCTTTTTCATCTGAAGAATCATTAACGATGATATAGGCCTATCTTATTTGAACATCAGTGAGGTGCGGTAGTTCTAATACGCAAAGGCGGATCGAGCCCGGAGCAGGGGGGGTAGGCACTACAGTTTTTTAGTGACAAAAATAATTAAAGCTATTATTTATATATTTTTGAAAGTTTATAGTAAACTCATGATATACCTATCATAGTCTAGGTTCTGGTTGACCCCCCCCCCCTCAGTTTTTACCTTGTAGATCCGCCTATGCTAATACGTACTGAAGCACTCGAATTTTTAGTACAACAATAAATATAATGTTATCCATACAAGCTTTACAAATACAAATGTATAACAATAGGCTTTTCAAATGTTTTATAAAGACGGCACTCCTGTGGAAACACCTTTCTTGGGATGCAAGCAATGACATCACTTTGTCGCGAACTACGAGATGAAGTGCGATTCACTTCTTTCTTTTAAACATTCATATTTATGTCCCAGCCTCGACCAGCTGGTCATCCTACATCCTACAGGTCTATAGCACTAGTATCACTTTAGGAAAAGTAAAAATACCAAAGTGAAGCGTGGTTCACTACACGACTTGTTCTACTGCACTCGTTTTACCCCATCCCCTTATTACCCTTTCACATACTGTATTAATGGTTTCGTGGATAGCGACAAATAAAAAAGTGCTTCATATGACAGTTTTTGAGAGAAAGAAAATTGGCATCTGAGAATTCTAGACTGCATCTGAGAAAACAAATTGCTTGATGATGCATTGCTTCACTTGTTTGGTGAATAGACGCTACTGTATAAACAGTATTTGTCAGTTGTGAAAAATTTTAATTAGAAAAATGTTTAAGATAAAGAAATGCAAAAGGGCACAAGTATATATATTTAAAATGTTGGTCCTTTACCGAATGAATGGGATAAGAATACTCAAATTCTTATTTCCATTTTCTTTGGGGCCCTTCTCCTCTCTCAGCACGGGATTGGGACCGGTCATTGTGGGGATTTGTCATTTGAGACAGTCAAGGCATTTTACTCATGGAGTTTTTGTTCCTGGCTCACACTGTCACTGCACCCACATAATGCAAACCCTGACAAAGTTACGGAAAACCAATCACAGTAAACGTCCAGATGCTTTATGAGCTAGAATTCCTCTGTTGAATGATAACGCTCGTCCACATAGTTACAATATCACAGTGACACATATTTGGTCCTTAGGTTTTATATTACTGCGACATCCATTATACAGCCCTGATTTGGCACCATCGGACTTCCATTTTTTTGAACACTGAAGAAACGCCTGGTTACCGGTTCCAGGATATGGAGGAGGTCCATAGGAATGTTACCAGCTGGCTACCACGCCAACTACGTACATTCTTCGCTACTGGCTTTGAGAGACATGTGAAACACTGGGACAAGTGCCTAAACGCACATGGTGACGATGTGGATAAATAAAGCTCAATTTCGTCACACAACTCTTTACACTTCATTTTCTATAACATTTTGCGACTTCTACATGGACTTACCCTCATACTATTGAATGATGGAACATTCTTAGCTAATAAATATTTTAGATATGCACTTAGAAGTGCTTCTCCAACAAACTGTACAAATTTTATTAGAATCTTAGACTAACCCATTGACACATAACGTTGTATAGTAAGATAAAAGTTTAAACACACTTAATTGATTGTTGATTGATTTAAAGTTTTTGCGTCCCGCTCAGTACCGAGGTGTATGAGATGAGATGTAGTCTGCAAGTTAACGTGGGTATGAATTTCATGAGCACTAACTGGGAATGGAAAACTGATATACATTTTCAAAGTCAATTATACACTGAGTGCTCACTGAATTGCGCCCACCCCTCTACATAAGAAGGCGTGGCCAGCAGCCGAGCTCATAACATGATCACCCCACTTGGTGTATTGCAGGACAGCACACTATTACAATGGGAGGTAGGCAGGATTTTTCTGCATTCCAAAAGGGCATGATTGTGGGTGTCCAAGCAAGAGATGCGTTAATAACATAGACAGCAACACTTGTCGGATACGTCAGTTCTAGTGTAATTAAGGTGTACAAGGAGTGGCAAGACATAAGATAACGGCCCCAATACAGGGGTATATGGAAGGTCACATCACGGGACGAGCGTCACTTTTGGCCAAACGGCTCGTGACAACCAAACGAAACATCAGTGTCCGGAAATTACGTGACCAATACAATAGTGGATACACAACGCCCGCATGAAGTTTCACAGCAAACGACCCATTGGTCACCCAGTCCTCATAATTCGTCAGAGTCGACTTCGTCGCGCTCGGGCACGCTAATTGAACAATGGATAATTGAAAAAGGGTGTGTTAGTCCGATAAATCACTGTTTTTGCTACTCTTCTCGGACGGGCATATGCATGTGTGGTGGCAACAGCATGAAGCTATGGATCCCTCGTGCATGATGCATACTGTACAGGCAGATTGAGGCGGCTGTATGGTTTGGGGGTGCTTCTGTTGGCATGAACTGGGATCGTTCGTGTGCATGGATCACAGTGTGACATCCATTGTGCATCTGTCGGTGTTAGAGGATCACGTACACCCTATAATGCAACACTTCTACCACACGGAGACAACACTTTCCAGGGCGACAATGAACAGTGCCACCGAGCTTGGAATATACTTGCTTGGCTTGAGAGAAACATTTCATGGGTTGCAGCATATGAATTAGTCCTTAACTCACCGCATCATAATCCTATAGAACATCTATGGGGTGTTGTGGAATGAGCTTTTCCGGCTTTTCGCACCATGACTCCTATGCCGATATCTGTGGACATCATTGACGACCCGCTCAGGAGAGTAATGCTCCCGGAAGTACGTTTTTCTCGCGCGCTACCCTAGCCAGCTGTTTTAAGTTTTTTTAAAAATTCATATCATGGGGGTCAAGGTGGAACAAAACGAACCCTGCGGAGCTTCTAACCCGTTCCTACTACTACTATTACTACTACTACTACTTATCTGTATAAAAGTAAGTAAATCCCTTTTTAAGTATTATTTTCATCTTATTTTAATAAAAAAAAGTGTTACGAACATTTAAAAAAAATTAAAAATCTCCGTTACTAGTCTGTAGCGCTAGCACACTCGGCCACGAGGACCGACAGCAGCAAGCGTTTGGTTTCTGCTATATGTATGCTACGTGGTAAGAAACGGATAACGCCAACCAATCAGAATTGTGTATTTAGTTCCTACTTCCGGAGTATTACTGTCCCGAGCTAGTCCTGACCAGTGTGACAACGCAGCAAAAATATTTCGTACTGACCTATGCACAAAATAGTACTAAATCTGGGGAAAAAGTACTAAAATTTTATCTGCTCCCGTTTCATCCAATTTATGACATTTTAGATATTAATATTTTATAGGAAGGTTTCCGGCAGTTCTCCCTTCCCTGTGGGTGGGAGAGCGACCCTCAATAGCTTTAAGTTTTTACAGTCAAAATTCGGTACAAACCGTGCAAACCTCTTACAACCTCCCAATTTTGAATTTATACCCCCAAAGCAAAAATCCTGGCGGTATCCCTGCTTACATGTCGTATTAGAACTCACTGTAAAAGCACTAGATTAACACAAGTATGACAAATATACAGGATGTCGGGAGAAAACAAATAGAAAATTAGTTTGTTGAGAAAATCGAGTTTCAATTCGTTAATAGCCTACTGTTTAAGTAAATAACCAAGTATGTAATATTGCTTACTGTGGTCATTTATTAGTTGGAGGAGGCGACCGTACGGCATCTATGTCCCACTTCCGCGCTTGTAAATACCACTGTCGAAAAAATTAAACAAGCAGAAAAAAGTTACCACAAAGAGTGAAATCTTCGTACATTGCCAAATTTTCATGAGATTCCTTTTTCTCTTCTTAATGTATTTATGAGAAAAGAAGAAGAAGAGAAAGTACTAGATTTGTTGGTGAACGTACTAGAACACTAAAATATTATCAAAGGTACTAGATCTAGTACGAAAGTACTAGCGGTGGTCACACTGGTCCTGACTCATTGTAGGCTGGAAGGATACCATCAGAGATGGCATCAGATCCTTGTGAAATATATCACTGCTTGAAGAATCCATGCTACGCCGTGTCAGTGTTGCCAATTTGGGGGAAAAGTCGCTAAATCTAGGGAATTCGCATTCCAGGATAGCGACAAGAAATAATTTTTCCGATTAGCGACTTTTTTGGTGATTTTGGAATGACGATTTGGGGACTTATTTACAAATCTAGCGACTTTTGTACTACGAACAATTTATCATAAAATAAGTACTATTAACTCGAATCAGTTCAGATATATGTTTATTTTCCTTTTGCTTATTTTAATCAGTGCAGATGTTGACGAGCTGGGAAAGTACATAACATTTATCTCTATATTCCCGCTTTGATTGATGTTATCTCTTACCTTCTAACGGGGACCAACTCCAGCTTTTAATGTCCTTTAGTTTACAGAGCTTCCGTTTAGAAGCACAAACATTTCATTAACGATAGCAAACAGATTATCTGTAGAAGCGTGAGTAGAAGTAAAGTAAGATTTTTCCTTGACCTTGAATTTTGTTCGTTTTTGTAAACTTATTTTTGATTTCGTTGAAGCAAAATTGATCATAAAGTTAAAAATATATATATATAATTGAAATTATTGTTAGTTATATATGTGCACGGTCGGATCTAGGATTTTCTGAGGGGGAGTGCACCAATAACTAACTACCAGTACATTTGAATTCAGTTGGAATTTTTAAAATGCCTTTAGGCATCTGTAGTGTGAGTGAGGAAATGCCTGGAAATGCTAAGGGTTAGGCTATTTGAGAATGCATTTTCGAAGCGTTACCCCTCCATAGCGAAAGCGACCAAAGTGGCTATTCGGTAATTTTACTTCCTCCAGAGCTATAAATCATACTGCGAACCAATCGGGGTTTCCAGGTCGTTTTTGCCAGGCCCAGGTCTATAAGAGCAGAGTTCCAATACTCTGCACAAAGCATCTTCCAAGCAGCTAGCTGTTTCTTGCTAAAATCCCCTTGCCTAGCAATACGTCTTTCCTTTTTTCCCTACCTTTACACATCTTTTAAACAGCAGGCGGTCTATTGTTCCAAAACACACCAAATATGCTGACGTTTTCTCCGCGATTTTATTGCTTTCGCGTTTGTGATTAGCCACCCACATTTAAATACATGGTCAGCGTATTCCAAGCGTACGCATGAGTAGTAAAAACGCGTGACGAACGCTTATGATTAGCCATGGGCTAAGTGTCTGTTCTCGGTAAACCCTTTTCTTTCAACTTTTAGAAAACTGACTTAAGCTATCGATTTTGCAAAACTTCCCTTTGTTTTAAGCCCAAATGGAAACATGACAGCAGATTTTTTGGAAAGTGTTGCTATTTTCTTCTGCTACCTTCTCACTTTAGTTAGTGTATACTTACAACGAAGGAGGGGGTTGCATGTGTACTTTTGCACCCTCTAAATAAGGCCCTTGTATGTAAGTCTTTCATATACATTCTTTTAGTGTATGTAGTATTATGGCTTGAATTGATCACGCATTTTACACACACACACACACACACACACATATATATATATATATATATATATATATATATATATATATATCATAAAAGAGGCAAAACTCCACGAAAATCTTTTTAGCGACTTTGCACCCAAAATTGGAGTCATTTCATCTCCTATTTAGCGACTTTTTGTATCAACTTGTTGGCAACACTGCGCCGTGTCCAGGCCATTCTTCTAGCAAAATGTGGACCACTAAAGTGTTGAGTAGACGGTTGCAATTCAGTGAACACTCAGTGTTTGATAACCATAAATAATATATATTTATTGACTTCCAGGCCGTTGATGTGTGTAATTAATCTAAAAGCACGTGAACTATAATTAATTGAAATATATTAGTTAACAGTTAATAGAAATTTACGCCACTTTCCGATTCTGTAATACTTTAAGAATTTCTTTGTAGATTTTATGATCATTTCCAAATAAACATGTTTCGGGCGGAAGTAAGCTTACTTTCGCCATCTAACGTTATTAGAGAGAATTTCCAAAGAAAGAACACTACTGCTCGAATAATGGTACCTTTTTACTCACGTTATAGTACATTGAAAAGATTTAATAATGGTTGAAAAGGTGGTGCATGTTACCAGCTGTTGAGAATTATGAGATAACATAAAAAAGGTCATTAAGAAACAGGAAAGATCATACGTAAGCAAGAACAACAGACATCAGATGATGCGTGAATTTTACGAACATTCATAAATTCAACTGGAGTCACCTGTCGACAATGTGAACAAAGGTCCCAACACTTTTCTTTTCTACTGGGTGTACTATTTTTAGAAGAGACTGTTGTTATGTAACCTGACAGCTCATTGTACAGTCTGTTTGTACAATGAGGAAAATGTCAAAAACTCGACATTCGGCGCCATACGGTCTGGTTACGATTAACCTCAAATCATTTCCACCAATTTCTCTAGTGGTGCTTCACCGTTTTGGTCTTAAGTGCTGAAAAAAATGAACCAGAGTAAACGTATTTGTTATTAGAGAACATTGCACTGCACATTAGATTTTAATCGTACGTAAATACTGTAGGGTTTTTTTCTCTTTTTTATGAGTTCAATATAGCCGTTTGCTTTGCAACTGTGTTTGGCATTGTGCCGTAGGTCAGTGACTGCAAAGTTGGATTAAATTAAATTAAATGGGTTCAAACCCCTCTCTAATTTACGAATGTCTTTAGGAAAGGACACTGACTCTCACTAAACGTCTGTCCTATTCTTTCTGGAGGATAGCTACATTCCCCTTGATGATCCTATATCTAAATATCACTATTATTTAATTTGTATCATTATTTTCAATTCAAATTTTGAACAATATTGATCGTTACTACCGACTTCAACTTTCCCTTAAATATTTTTCAAAAATACTATCAAATTCAAATAATAATCTTATGATTGGTACACGTGACCTCTACGTAGTGGAGAATAATGAGAGGGGAGAGTTTGATTGGTTGGAAGTGGACATATCCCTTTTCAGCATTAAAGCTACCCTACTTAAAATGGGATCCGAAACTCAGGTTTGTATCCGAGGGAAGCTCCCCCACCGGGAATAAACCCGGAATACGATGTGCGTTCGTTAGTCACCTTTTTTCTTTTTCTTTCTTTCTTTCTTTATTTTCTTTTATTTCTTTTTCTTTTTTCTTTTTTTTTTTTTTAATTTGCCCCCAAACCTTGTTACTCGTTTGCCTAGTCATTGTTTTTTCACGTTTCTATGAAATCCAACACAATAGGGACACGAACACATACATATCAAAGACAATTAATAATGCGACCATCTCTTCACAGGGACTCGAACCCTGATAGATTGTGCCACATAAATCTTAGCCTAACGCCTGAAATCGCTCGGTGATTGCAACCCGATATGCTATGGGACGCACAGGAAGAACGGAAAGAGTATTCACAGAGAGGTAAAAGAAGTAGTAAGCACGGAATCACAAGAAAGGAAATAGATGAAATTCTCCCTTCTAAACATTATGCAATTTCTTTCTTTCTTTCTTTCTTTTAAAGTAAGAATGCAATGATAAAGACCCTGAGGAGTAAGTGAGTGTCTTACTCTTCAGAATTATCAATTAAAAAAAAGGGGGGCTAGGTTTTACGTATCAAATAATCCCTAGCTCAAAGCTGATGTTAGTATTGCCTATGAGACGAGACGAGACATGATATGATATTTTCTTGTCTCGACTCTCAAAAGATGATTTGTTGTTTTGTCTTGTTTTGTAAATTTATATAAGATTTAATTTTTGGAAGTAGTTTTTAAAATAATTTTATACTTTGCAATAGGAAATTTAAATGCTATGTAGGAATAACTGTTAAACAAGTGAGTCTTGTTTCACAGTGTGACACTAAGACTTCCAAATTATGCGAATTCCATACTCAAACTTGAAGTAGTGCATCTAGAAGTAGCCTACTTGTTGCAATAGAGTAATAAGATCAAAGATATAGCCTGTTCCTCGAACGCTGAATACATATCAAAAAGCCATATATTAGTTTTTTTGCTTTTGTTCTGTGGTGATACAGATTGAAACCAAAAGTAGTTTATTTCAAACACTTTTGGTTTGAATATGGAGCTAAAGGAGAATATAAAACCTATTCGCGGGGCGCTGAAACGATTGCAAAAAAAAAAAAAAAAAAAAAAAAAAAAAAACGCTTCTTGATAACTTTTACTGTTTCTGCACTGCGGAAATCAGTATTGAAACCGGATATAATAGTAAATTTGAACCACTTCCGGTTTTGGTAGAGTGTTATGAATAGTCGTGATATATTGGGACGCTGAATCGTTTGTTCCCCCCCCCCCTCAAAAAAAACTTCTCGCTATCCATTACTATGTTTATTATGTGGCGATAAGGTTCATTCCCGTTGTGCCTACTTCCCGTTCTGCCTACAGACCCTCCAGCACTTTAAAGAAAATATTTTTAATTATCTTATCTCTAGGCAGAACGGTAATTCCCGTTGTGCCTACTTCCCGTTGTGCCTACTCTTTCGAGACGGGGAATTATGTGCAGGGAGGAATTTTTGTAGGAATATTTCTTTAGTATTTCTAAAAGCTTCTGTAAAAACAACCACCACCTCTACAAGTTTCATCATACATGGAAAATTGGTTGACTCAGTTGCAAGAATGTTAGACATTGTATGTGAAACAAACATTAAAAAAAAAAAAAAAAAAAAAAAGATCTAATATCAAGCAATTTTAGAACAAAATTTTATTTGGGTTTCCAGTAGTTTACCTCCAGCATGCTAAGACTTGCAGTACTAAAAAATGCCACAGTTCACATCCCCAAGACATGTCTGGCCAACTATTAAACAAACAACGCAAGAGGATGCATAAGGCGGCCTTTAAAAGAGTGTTTGTCTCCATCATATCTCTTTCCTCGAATTGATTGATTCAGTTGCCAGTAACCCGTTTGACATTGTATCTGAAACGAACACGAAACAGACTTACTTCGGGCTAATATCAATTCATTTCACAACCGAATTTTAATCGGTTTTCCAGTAGTTTATCTCCAGCATACTAAGGCTTGCAGTACTAAAAAGTGCCACAATTCACATCCTCAAGACATGTTCGGCCATACATTAAACAAACAATGCAAGAGGATGCATAAGGCGGCCCTTTTGAAAAAAAAGAGCCTTTGTCTTTTACATCACTGCTCCTTCTTTGGCATTACCTTAACAGGTAATTTGTCTTCTAACACGATTCTATACTACATGCAATGTTACATATACTTATACAGACTGTCCCATAATTCGTGTGTAAACTTTAATATCATAGTACTCAGAACTGGTAAAAGCTAGAACTGTGAAATTTGCAGGCAATTTAGAGGAAGGTCAGAAGATTTGTTTGATAGCAAAATGAGATCGCGGGTATTATTGTTTGCGGAGTTACAGGGTCAAAGGTCAAAATGCGATTTTTTCCTTATGGGATTTCAATGTTAAATAGTAGTCTCACATGCCATTTTTTTTGAATATCCATCTCCGGTAGCAAAAATTGGTATATCGACATAAATTCTGATCCGAAACAATGTGATAACGAGAAATTTGGGCAATCGTGACCCGGTGACCTCTAGCAGGTCATCTGTGACCCTTGAAGAAAAAGCTCCCTTTTCAACAGCTTATTGTACACAACTAATTCAGTTGAAGATAATGTTAAAAAGACATATGCACAAAGGATCTACTGAACATCCTTTTTAGCAAAACGAAGAGGTCAGCAATATCATCAGAGGTCAAAGGTCACGTAGTTAAAATGTCATATTTGATGTGTTAACAAATAAGAAACTGTGACATTGGAAATAATGCTTTGAAGTGCCATAGAACACATGCATAATGATCCTTCCAACGAGTGTGTATGGGCATAGGGAAAAGGTCATCATAAGAGGTCAAAGGTCACGCAGTTAAAATTTCATGTTTGATGTGTTACCAACTATGAAACTGTGACGTTTGAAAACTGATTTGAGCTACCATGGAACACATGCATAAGAGGTCCTTCGAATTGGTGTATATGGGCATAGGAAAAATTTCAACAATGTCATAAAAGGTCAAAGGTCACGCAGTTAAAATTTCATGTTTGATGTGTTAGAAAATATGGAACGGCGACGTTTGAAAATGATTTGACGTGCCATAGAATACATACAGAAAGGTCCTTCCAACGGATGTGTATGGGCACAGGAAAAAGTTCAAGAACGTCCTTAAAGGTCAAAGGTCACGCAGTAAAAATTTAATGTTTGATATATCAGCAAGTATGAAACTGTGATGTTGGAAATAAGGGAGCCATAGCTGCCATAGAAAATATGCATAAAGGTCTTTCCAATTGGTGTGTATGGGCATAGCAAAAAGCTCAACAATGTCATAAAAGGTCAAAGGTCACGCAGTTAAAATGTCATGTTTGATGTGTTAACAAGTATGAAACTGTGGCGTTAGAAAGAATAATTGGAGCTCGCATAGAACACATGGATAAAGAAAGGTCCTTCCAAGGGGAGTCCATGGTCTTAGAAAAAGGTTAACAATGTCATAAAAGGTCAAAGGTCACGCAGTTAAAACATGATTGTTTGTGTTAGCAAATATGAAAGTGTGACGTATGAAAAGTGATTTGACCTGCCATAGAATACATGCAAAAAGGCGCCCATGGAATACATGCATAATTAATGGTCAACAGTGTAATAAAAGGTCAAAGGTCACGAAATAAGAAGTTTATAGTTCGTATATTGGCAAGCATGAGACGGTAATGTTTGAGAACTAATTTAGTTGGTATGGTATATAAAATTAAGAATATTTGGGCTCTCGGAAATCTTTTCTTTTAAATAACAAGAATACTTAATTTTAGGAAATCATTATAGAATGCGCACTATTGTTTGCAGGACATTCTAGGGCATAGTGGGTGCAGGATTTTCTTTCGTCTAGATTCTAAAAAACATATTATTTGGTAATATTTTCATAAGTAGAAGCTTTGCTTTGTATATACTTAAACAAAAACAAACTATTTGCTGAGCAAAACAATATATTCACATAAAAAACTGCATACGTGTTACAGTTTCGCCAACTAACATTTTGGCTTCATCAGACACTATCTGTTTCCAAGCAATGCATTGTGTTGTGAAGTTTGAGGGGAGAACAAAGATGTCCCTATTCTCATGAAAAATAAATATGGCAGCCTTATTATTTCCTTGATGCTTACCCAGGAAATATAGAAAATAAAAATAATTCAACTGGAAATAAATTGCTTCCCCATATGTAGGAAGAGACGCACTCTTATCGTTTATTTATACCCTTTCATGACTGAAGCATAAACACGACCTGTATATGTTTTGAACTCATGTCAAATAATCAGTCTGTTTCGTTCACAAGGGTGGTTTGGTGTTGCTAGAATGATAATCTGGTTGGACAGAGACAGTGAGGCAGTGGAGTGTGGAGTTGAGCTTAAAATTAAATGAGTTTGTGTATCTTGAGTGTTTGGGAATATTGTGTGTCTTGTGAGTGTGTAAGAAAACAAAAGCTGTTGTATTTCTTATTTTCCATATACTCATAGGCCTACGTGTTTGGAAGTGTGTGTGTGTGTGTGTGTGATTGTGTAAGTCACAGTGGATATTCTAACAAAGGAACAACGTGCCGATTTGCATACAGTTCTTAGTAGGTAGGTTAAAAAAACGCGGAGAAAGGCGTTTGCATGGTGGGGTGTGAAAATAAGCAATACCCAAATTCTTCATCTTTGCAAACAGTTTCGGAATAACTGTTTTAGAAAGGAACATCTTTCTCAGCGACAACGAAAGGCAGGACCACTTGTAAGGATCTCTACCGAGTATACTAAACGCAAAGTGGTTCGTTCTGTGCTTAGTTCACCAAGAAAATCAATCCGTCGCCGGAGTGTTGCATCCAACGTTAAAAGAAGTTCGCTGAGTAGGATATTGCGTGTGCTTGAGGTTAAGGCGTACCGTATGAAGATTGTAAATAAATTACATGATGATTATTTCGGTGCCAGAATTTTATTTTGTAACTGGTTGATAGACAAATTAAATGAAAATCCCATATTTTTTATTTCAACTTATAATGTCAGATGAAGCTGTTTTTTTTTTTTTTTTTTTTTTTTTTAATGGAACAGTGTCTTCGTCACATGAACGGTTCTTGGGACCCAGTCCACCGGCGGAAAGAATTGAACGCTGTGTAGATCAAAGGGGTATTATCGTGTGGATGGGAATAACAGCAACTGTTGTAATAGGGCCATTTTTCTTCGAAAGAAACGTTAATCAACTTACATACCAAAATATGTTGCGAGAATTTCTTTTCCATGAACTTAATCCCTTAAATCTTGATCCACACAATGATATGTGGTTTCAGCAGGATGGTGCTCCAGCACATCGTACTAGGGCAACATTGCAAATTTTAAGAGGAAGGTTTGGAAACCGTTTAATAAGTATAGTTTCTGATGTTGAGTGGCCAGCTGGAAGTCCTGATCTAACCCCATGCGACTTCTTTCTATGGGGCTTTCTTAAGCAACAAGTTTATAAAACTCCTTCAGTAACACTTGAAGAACTTCGACGATCGATACAGCGTGCCATTGAACAGATAACTCCAGACACTCTTGAAAAAATCTTCACAAAGACACTTATACCCAGAGTGAACTTAAGTTTAGCACATCATTGTTTTAAACATCACAGAAGCATGCCTACCATTGCCTGCAGCATTTGAATTACAAAATTAGGCTTCTCCACCTTATGGCAATATTGACCTTTTCATTATGGTCATGTGCACCCCTTGGAAGGATCTTTCTGAATGTGTTCTATGGAAGCTCAAATCCATATTTAAAACGCCACAGTTTTATACTTGCTAACACATCAAACATGAAATTTTAACTGCGTGACCTTTGACCTTTTACGATACTGTTGACCTCACACACACACCAATTGGAAGATCTTTTCTGCATGTGTCCAGCGGCAGCTCAAATTCTTATTTCCAACATCGCAGTTTCATACTTCTTAACACTTCAAACATGAAATTTTAACTGCGTGACCTTTGACCTCTTATGATGACCTTTTCCCTATGCCCATACACACTCGTTGGAAGGATCATTATGCATGTGTTCTATGGCACTTCAAAGCATTATTTCCAATGTCACAGTTTCTTATTTGTTAACACATCAAATATGACATTTTAACTACGTGACCTTTGACCTCTGATGATATTGCTGACCTCTTCGTTTTGCTAAAAAGGATGTTCAGTAGATCCTTTGTGCATATGTCTTTTTAACATTATCTTCAACTGAATTAGTTGTGTACAATAAGCTGTTGAAAAGGGAGCTTTTTCTTCAAGGGTCACAGATGACCTGCTAGAGGTCACCGGGTCACGATTGCCCAAATTTCTCGTTATCACATTGTTTCGGATCAGAATTTATGTCGATATACCAATTTTTGCTACCGGAGATGGATATTCAAAAAAATGGCATGTGAGACTACTATTTAACATTGAAATCCCATAAGGAAAAAATCGCATTTTGACCTTTGACCCTGTAACTCCGCAAACAATAATACCCGCGATCTCATTTTGCTATCAAACAAATCTTCTGACCTTCCTCTAAATTGCCGGCAAATTTCACAGTTCTAGCTTTTACCAGTTCTGAATACTATGAAATTAAAGTTTACACACGAATTATGGGACAGTCTGTATTGTCAATGTAAATACTACATATCGTCAATGTTAATACCATATATCGTTAATGTAGCCAATATATTTAAAACATCTCACCATCACTGTTCTAAATGCAAACAGTATGCAACTGCATCTGTGTAAGCCACCAAGTCTATTACATGTGATTCCAGACGTGCCTTCAATGATTTTATTTTTTGTTCAATTCGCTTATATTTCAGCTTTGGTTCCTTCGGCTTTTTTCCTACCTCCAACATCAGCATACAAGCTTCATTCTCACTCTGTTCTTGCTGCAACAGCTGTACAAATGTAAAAATATTTGGATGTTCTCTTGTCAGTTTTCTGTTTAATTTAGAGTGCCAGCCCTCTACAACATTATTTGTTCTTCCCTCAACATTATCATATTGGTTCCATATATCTCTGGAAAAGAGAGAAACATTAATTACATAAAACAAATCAAAGCTTGACAATAGACATTCAACAACGATTGGAAGTTGCATGTTAACGTCTGTCGTAGATAACGTTAAGGATAACGTCTGTTGTTTGTTGTTAGTAACACGGTAAATTTATAAGTATTCAGTTGTGTAATCATTACACTAGTATAGAGTTAATTTCAGATCTCTGGTATGAGCAGATTAAAATTTCGTATTGGCATGCAGATCTCAGAAATGATTTTTTATGGAATGAGAATAATAATTACGCTTACCACACTCCATTAAAGACACTATGCACCATTTCATATCCAGACACTTCTGAGCTCACAATTGTAGAACACATAGGCAATACAACAATGACAAACGAAACTAATGGAAAAACATAAAGGACTAAAATGACCGAATGAGTAGGCCTATATATGAAATACTAATCACTGCTAACGTAGATTTCGTTTCCCAAACGAAAACCACATATATTTGAAAAAAAAAAATCAAACGAAAAACAGATAGTGAAATAGCGTAGAAAATAAGGTAACTACTATATCGTACTTACTTTGTGAAAATGGCGTCTGCATCGTCCAGCCATGTTTCGACTAAATAGTCATGAAACTTCTCTGCGTTTTGTACTTCCGGGGCATTTTCCTGGAGATGCAGGAACATGTCACCCACTTGCTCCACTGGCACAAGTGGTAGTGCAGCAGCACGTCTTATCCACTTCCTGACCTCTTTGTCTTCTTCATAAAAAGTGGACAACCCCAATGACTGAACTTTCCTCCATAAACATTGGGTGTAATGGAAGAAACACCCACGAATGGCTGCATCCGGAAAAACACCAGTAACGGCATTGATTACCGCTCTTTCAAAGTCTATAATCACTGTAGTAGGATTAAAGGAAAGACCATTTGCAGAAGCCGCATCTTTAATGAGAAGCAGCATCCTACGATAGTCTTCCTCTTTCTTAGAAGGCAATAAACAAAATAGAAACGGAAAAGTCTGCCCCAAATATGTCCCATGTATGGTGTACAGCTGCTGATATATACGGGGAGCTGCTTTAAAAGTACCATCCATCCAAACTGTCTTTGTGGTTGAAAGCTTAGATAATCACGCTTCTCTAC
The DNA here is from genome assembly GCF_964235325.1 of Thermobia domestica. Lineage (NCBI taxonomy): Eukaryota > Metazoa > Arthropoda > Insecta > Zygentoma > Lepismatidae > Thermobia > Thermobia domestica. The sequence continues at coordinate 148,652,305 of NC_137454.1, read as the reverse complement.
CCAATCGGATTACTCACGACGGTGAGAATGAAAACTCTGAGAAATTCGCAAAGAAGGCTCCTTCTGAATTTCCATTACATTTCACAGAATATTTTTACCGTAAAATAATCGAAATTAAAATGCTATTTGTGTGGTCACATACAGAATAAAATCACAGATATTTACGATTATTAGGAAGGCTGGAACCACGTGTAATAGGCTCACCTGGCTCGAGCTGGGATCGAACCATGGACCCCATGCACCAGAGGTGAACGCTCTACCCCTGAGCCATTGCGGTCCCATTTTTTTCTTTTTTTACAATATAAGTACGACATATTGCGTGTAATACAGAATCATGTATAGAGGACAAAGCACCTGATCATATATAGAGGTGATGCCGGAAAAAGATCTGTGATGTAGAAGACAAAGGCTTTTTTTAGAAAAAGAAAAGAGACCGAATTATGCATCTTCTTGCATTGTTTGTTTAATATATGGCCAAATATATTTTGAGGATGTGAACTGTAGCACCTATTACGTACTGCGAGCCTTAGAATGTTGGAGATGAACTACTGGAAAACTGAATAAAATTTTGTTGTGAAATGACTTGATATTAGACCGAAATAAGTTTATTTTCTTGTAACTGAATCAATTAATTTTCCATTTCTCTGTAAGTATTAAAAAAACACATCTCTACTAAAGTAGACGTGAATAACGCTGCTAATAACAAAACTGTACCTAGTCATTTTTTCTGAGAAGAGCAAGTAAGATAACATTTAAAATATATGATGAAATTTAAAGGAATAGTTATTCTTCTTACAGAATCTATTAGAATTACTAAAGAAAAAATCCCTAGAAAAGATCCCTCCCTGCACAGAATTCCCCGTCTCGAAAGAGTAGGCAGAACGGGAAGTAGGCACAACGGGAATTACCGTTCTGCCTACAGATAAGATCATTAAAAATATTTTCTACAAAGTGCTGGAGGGCCTGTAGGCAGAACGGGAAGTAGGCACAACGGGAAGACACCGGCGATAAACATTGAAATCAGAAATGAGTACGTCTAATTTTAACCACTTCTGGTTTGAATAGAGTTTCAACACGGAAGATATAACATATTCTTGAGACGCTGAATCGTTTACAAGAAAAAAACAGCTTCACGATATCTATTAGGCTACCGTTTTCTTCTATGGCGAGAAAAACGTTGAAACTGGTATTGAAACTGAAATAATAGTAAATTTGAACCACTTCCGGTTTTGGAAGAATGTTCTGGATAGTTATACTACGTTGTTATGAGGCGCTGAATTGTCAAAAAAAAAAAAAGCTTCTTGTTATCTGTTACCGTTTTCGTCTTATACATGGCAATAAGAGTTGAAACCGAAAATTTCTAATTTGAACCATTTTTAATTTGAATAGAGGGTTATCAGAGTAGATTGAGCCCATTCTTGGGAGGCTGAATCTATTGCAAACAAACTGTATCTCGATATCTGTTACCGTTTTTGTTCTTATACGTGCTGACAGACGGACAGACAAAGCCGTTCAATAAGATTTCTGCCACTTATGCATATCATAGTTTGGAAGCCTAATAATTAAAATTAATTAAAAAAAAAAAAAAGATGCGCCTACATATCACCAGATCCCTTAATCAATGTTCACACAAAAGCGAACATAAAAGTCGTTCTTAACACAGAACTACTAGTAACTGGTTTTAACAAATGCAAATTTTCAGTGCATATTTGAAATATACTGACTTAAACTTCTGACCCACCACAGCTACAAGTACAGTTTCTTATGAGACTTGTAAAATTTCTACTTTCGTCTCAAATTATAAAATATACTTCTCGTCTCAGTTTTCCGTTCCGTGCGTAGAAGTACATATATGCAAGATTATCTAGCTACTGACCGTCACAAGAAACATGGAAAGGTGGGTTTATAGTTTGAAAGTGTCAGAGTAAGATATTATCTAAATGTGCAAAATCTTTGGATAAAATTGCTTAATAGTAGACCAATCCATGCACTGTAATCTAATATAAATAAAATAAGTCTGTGTATTTGTTTGTCTGTCTGTGTACGGCATGGGGACCAGACGAGTGGAACTAGAGTTACTAAATTTGGGTCACGAGTACCTTGGTCCAGGCCCCAGACCAAGACGAAGATTTTTTTTTAATTCGAACCCGAAATTGTCTCAGGAGGTGGGGGGTTTACCGGGACGTGTAAAAGTAGTAGAAAATGACCGATATTAGTGTCAAATCCATAGTTTTTGCAGTCGCTGAGATCAATGGTGAAACTCCGCTTGTATTAACTTCCAAATTGACCTCATTCGGCTGCGGGCCGGGGGTCATCGGGGGATACCGAAACATGTAAAGATAATCCAAAATTACCGATATTAGTGTCAAATGCATAGTTTTCGCGGTCCCTGAGATCAATGGTGACACTTCCATTAGCGATGACTTTCAAATTCAGCTACCATTGTGTGCAGACAAGGGTCACCTGCAGGAGGTGGGGGTACCGAAACATATAAAGATAATCCAAAATTACCGATATTAGTGTTAAATCCTTAGTTTTTGCGGTCGCTGAGATGAATGGTAATATTCCCACAGGTGTTTACTGCCACATACAGCCCCCATGTGAAGAATGGGTATTTTCAGCTAGTTTCACATAAAACTAAAACGAACAGTAAAAGATTTATTTCCTGCCCTATTTTGTACCTGCCCTACCCTATCTAAGTTCACAATTTTGAAGTCAGCTAGTACTTTTATAAATACTCATCAATATAGACTGAAACTTCTTGTAAACGTAATTATTTCAATCCATCACCACTGTCTTTTTTTATTTTATTTAGAAGTTGTGACGTATTTAAATACTATGATTTGCGAGAAAAATATACACGTTCGATTTTAAGTTCGTAATAAATGCCAGGCTTTGAGAGATTTGAGAAGCTCCATTCTTACACTTACATTTTCGAGAATGATAACATTTTTAGTGTGATTTTCCCTAAGAATATTTTGACAGCCAAGCATCTGAATATTTTATGAATGTTCCATTACGAACTAAAAGTATCTAGCATATGCTACTATTGTAATATCCCATTAAGATTCTTCGTTACGCTCTCTCTTCTTTCCCTAATTGTAGTAAGTAGCGAAAATACAATGGATAAAATACAGGGTGCGGCACGTAAAACCTGCCCGTACGGTTTTAACTTATCCAGTGCGGTTTTAACTTCAGTCCCCTTAAAACACGTCTGCAACTTCTCTCACTCGCATGAACCTGTTGACTCAATCTCCTGGTTGACATTCGAGGACTTCTTGTCATTATCTCCTCCACCTGCATCTTTAATTCAGGTGTGCAGACAGATGGTCGTCTGTTCCTGGGAGCATTTTGAACCGGTCCTGTACGCCGCCATTTTTCAATCAATTCCTAAATGGTGCTTTTTGCTGGCACAGAACGTCCTGGAAATTTCTCCCGAAACAAATTCTTTGTTTTCACAAAAGATCCAGTGAGAATGAACCCTTCAACAATGGCAACACGCTCGGGTATCGAATACGGCATTATCACACACTGACACTCACCCGGCTTAACACAACGAGGCCTTTTTCTCAACTGGTTTCGACAAGTTTCACTGGCTGCAGCTGCACGTGACTGCTGCAGGTCACGTAAGTCGACCCGACTTCGACACGCCATCTCTTGGTAGGAAGGTAGATTATTTAAGTGTTGCCAAAAACACAATATACCAGAATATTACGACGGGCCGGTTTTACGTGCCGCACCCTGTATAAATGAAATAAAATATAGAAAGTAACCCAGCTAGTATCTATAAAACGCAATTAAATAAATTAACAACTGTTTTTTAAGCCAGACATTTGGGTGTGCAGTTTATGGCGTCATAATCGTCGAGCACCCAATTTTATAAATACACTATAGTAACCAAACACCAAACCACTTGACGTAACAGCCCCTTGTGGGCGTGAGACACTCCAACACCATCTCTTAGCGACCGGTCGAACTACGCCCAGCCTAACGACGAACACGTGGTCAGTGCACTGTGTCATCCTGTCTCTAACAGGAGTATCAGGAGCTTTCTAGACCTAGTTGCCGTCACGTCTTTTATTCATGTGACTCTCCAGTTTGACTCACGACACTAGATGGACGCTAAAAAATGGGAAGCACCTACCGGGAATCGAACTCGGGACCACGTGACTACGGTGTCCCCTATACACTATAGTAAAGATCGTGAAAATAATTATTAGTTCATTTAATAGCAGTGGCGGAACTAGCCCAAGACCAGAAGCCTAGGCCCCCTCAGTTTTTTGAATGGCAAACATATGTTAAGCTATCATAAATATTTTTTTTTGAAGTTTATAGTAAATTCATGATATACGTATCATAGTCTGGGCTCTGCGTGGTCCCATCAGTTTTTACCTTCTAGATCCGACACTGTATAACAGCGGTCTGGCTTGCTTTTTAAAATTGTTTTGTATATATATATATATATATATTCTTCATTCTCTTTAAGTTATTAAACTAAAATAAAATAAAAATGTTGGAGTAAACTTAGCAAAGAACTATCTTTAAAAGAATAAGAATACTAGGTTTAGATTATTTGACTTAGAAAGGCTTGAACCAGCTTTTTCTAAACATTGCTAAGCACTGAAAAATTCATTAGCAGGTAATTTTATGTTGTTTATTGGTAGTAAAAAGAAGAAATATCATTGGCTGTCTACAAAGACCTTTACCCCCGGTAGAAGAGCATTGAAATTGGAACGCATTACGGTGGTTTAAATTTCATTCTTATACTTAGATATAAAGTATACTAATTTCATCTTAAAATGTAGATCCATGTCTCATATAACCTCGGTGCTGACAAGAAATGCTAAACTTCAATAACAATACGAAAGACCTTTATAAAATATAGATTTTTTTTAAAATGTTAAATTTAATGCCATATGGATAGAGTCTTATCCATTAACATTACTCAATATAAGTAGCTTTCAAACTAAAATGAATCAGGACGGAATAGCATAGAATAACATAGATTATATGCAATGAAAAATCTTTGACTTCAAGTTTTACGTCCCACGTTTATGACGGCTAGGCTAAAGAAGACGGTAAGGATGAGAAATGAATGAAATTGTGGAATGAAGAAAATGGGAGGATATAGGAGAACCCCGATAAAACCCACGCACACGGTGTTTGTCCACCACAAAGTTGATTTGTCACGAGCTGGGATCGAACTAAGGACCCCATGCACCTGACGTGAATGCTTTACCATTGAGCCACCGCGGCCACTTATATACAATGATTGTATGCTATATAGAAGGGTTTTTGACCGTTTCTTCGTTTATTTCTGATCGCTATTGCAGTCACATGCAACATCACTATTTTTGTTGTCAGTATACTGATATTGATAGTGATACGTGGAAACATGCACCCCGAAATTTGTGTTGGGGGATCCAACACTAGTAATTACTATGTAGTATTGAAACTGGTATTATTCTACACTCGATAGAACGAAAAGTAATTTTAAAGCACTTCCTCCTATATTCTCAGAAAAAATAATAAAACTAAATGGTCTTTATAAGAAAAGAAAGGGTATAGATGGATAAAATCTTTAAGGTACATGAACCATTTTTCTCCTAGAGGAACCATAGATTTCTTAAGAAAGTATAGAAATGTCTGTCGAGTTAACAAAGTTGTGCGCCCTGGATACGTGGATTCGCGGATGAAAAATACATTATGAATATTTCGTGTCTAGAAGATGACTTCCAGAAGCGGATCCAGGACGGGGGGGGGGAACGATCGCGCGATCGTCTTCCCCCAAAAGAGGGAACTTTCATATTTTATATATAAATAAACCGATCGCAGAGTTTGTAGCTTTTAAAAGTAGCTCTGAGTAGCAGTATTACAACCCCCCCCCCCCCGAAGTCCATCCTGGATCCGCCCCTGATGACTTCTAAGGACAATCCGTGGCATATTTTCACATAGAAAATACACCTTAAACGCCAAACTCCGAAATCATATACCGGTATTTTACTCCTGGACGAGCAGCGTACACTGTCCTGTTAAATATATATGCATATGGCTCCCAGCAATATATCAAGTGTGCGTAAAATATATTCACATATCGCTCATTGTTAAACAAAAAACGGAATTTTTCAATGATTCAATATTGCTAGGTCAGGCTGAAAAAAAATCTTATAACTGTCCATAACCAAGATTACAATGAAAATTTGAGGCTAATTTACTTTGAGTTGTTTTGTCTATATTTAAGCCAAAATTGAAAATGTGAGTGATATAGGATATTAGAAAAGAAAAAGGCATTAAACCATCTGATGAAAATGTTTCCGCGTGTTAAAATGAGATAATATCGCTTTCCTGTTGAGATGACCATTTTACTATTAATTTTAACATGTATATTTCGAATTCGAAACATAGAAATTAAGGCGTAAATATCTAACAAAGTAAATTGCGTAATCTTATTTTCACTTTGGAGTTCCACTCTTGTACTTAGATATAAAGTTTATCATGCAATACACCAGTTTGGCCTAAAATGTTTGAAAAAAGCTATAATTGAATCTGTTCACGTTATTTTGTTTTCGCGTTGTAAGCTACGATATATTTAACAATTACATACATTACATATGCAAGTATGGGGCGACTGTGCCATATAAAACACTTAAACTTTCTCTAAGTTAATAAAGATCTGTTCTGCACCTCCATCCTATGATAATTTAGAAAAAAAAAATAAGTTTGTTGTCTCTTGACTCTGTACGTTGAGAATAGTAGATATCAGAAAATTCTACATATTGATGTGTATCATGTGATCTATTCCTACTGGTTAAGTAGAGTGATCTGTTCTATTTATATGTGACTCGTGATACAAGTTTTCTTCTTTCTGTAAAATGATTTGTAGTATTAATCTTTTTCTTGTACTATGATATTTACAATACTTCTTCCTTAGTTTTCCCTTTCATTCTATTATATATTTTTTTCATTCTACTCCATACCCACATTTGAAAGACTACTAATCAGTTTTCAACGTTTCTGTGTAATGTCTGTGTGTTTGAGTCTTAAAGTATAATACTCTACACACGGTTAGAGTATGTGCTTTCGGCACAGGAGACTCAGAACTCACGTGTCTCGGATCCCACATAAAACTGTCGGTCTATACTTAATGCAACCTTGGTGCTAAAAGGCATATTAATTTCAAACCAAACAACGAAATAACCAAAATTTGACGTTTCTTTTTAATACTTTAATGCACAGAATACCTTCTACGCCTTCAATTTCCTGATTCTTTTTTTTTTTTTTTTTTTTTACCATACCTATGCTTACTTTTGCTTCATATTCATATTTCAGATTTTCATTTACAGAGATGCTTCAATTTTTCGTACAATTTGTAAAGTATTACGAAGAGGAGACGTGAAAATGATACAGCAGTAAAATTCATTTGTAAATAGTAGTGCATAATTATATATCTATATACATATAACTGTAAAAACTTTTTGATCACTTTTATATTATTAGTATTATAAAATTATGTTGGACAAGAGATCAGGGGTGAAAATGAAATAAAAATGTGTTGGCAGTGTACGTATATTTATGAATCCACGAGTAGTATGCATAGAAAACCATCAACTATACGCTATTAATATTCTTGTTTACCTATCACTATTGGTTTCTATCAACATCAGTTTAACTTTCAACTCATTCTTCTCTCTGTGCGGATTACTGAGAAGGGGAGCAGAAAACTGTGACGTCGCAGAGCATTCAGTTAGAAATGCCTTATATATGTAGAGAAATTTATTTGGCTTCCACGGAAGTTTTTCTCTTTCAGAAGTTTTTCTGTAGTCTTTTAATAATAATCTCTAGATTAAATACTATTGCTAGAACTAGACGACGGTATAAGCAAGGGTGGAGAGATACTGATCGAAGCTAAAAAGATAGTACTTCTTATGTACTTAAAGATAGATGGCGTGCCTATCAAAAGCGTTAGTTTGTGGGACTTTTCAGTGCAGAGGGCTAATAGTTCCATCAATACAACTTACAAATTATAAAGTTAACTAATACATTTTACAATTTCCTATTAAAGTCAATCTATTAGTATTAAGTAATGCTGCTAATAATTGTGAGATCTATGAAAATTGCCAACTTAAAATGTTGAAACTCAACTTGTTGCAAATGTAAAATATCTAACCGTGATTTGTATTTCTAAGCGGATCACATGTGTCTAAATTTTGAAATTTTGATAACAGAAGACAGATTCCACAACTCTACTGGGTGTACGAAATTGAGTAAAATCAATTCTTCTGTCATTAAAAAAAAAAAAAAAAAAAAAAAATTATTTCTAAATTTTTCACCAAAGTAAATGAGGTTGTGGTAAGAATAGTTGAGTTTGTTCCAAAAAGGATTTCTGTCTATTTTCATATATATATATATATATATATATATATATATATATATATATATATATATATATATATATATATATATATATATATATATATATATATATATATATATATATGTGTGTGTGTGTGTGTGTGTGTGTGTGTGTGCTTTTTTTTAAACATTAGCACTAGGAAAACTAAGTTGGCGAGCAGGAAACGAGGCAATCATTAGTGGAGGAAGTAACTGAAGGGAAAAAATCTAGATCAGAAGTATGGAAGCCCTTGGCAACAGACAACAGTAATTTCCTACTACGACCTTACCACATACACAGTCGGAAAAGGCTTGTCTGTATTTATATAGAATAGGGACACCCTCTTCTTTTCTTTTACTAGTAGTAGGTGATTTAATTTTATTAAAAAAAAAAAAAAATCCTAGCCATTGAAGGAACTAGGTCGCACCATGCGGAGCGCGTGGTTCCTGATATTTTATTCTCGTGTGTTTTGTTATTCTAAAACCTCATGTGCTCCCAAAATCTGAACTTTTTAAAGATATTCTTTAGAATAAGCTCGTAACTTTTATTTAATTAGCCATTAATAATGAGTATACATTGCCATAAAACTTGATCTTTTTTTTTTTTTTTTCAAAGTAGGAATTTAAGTTGCGATGGAAAATTCTCCCGGCCCTCTCCACTGCTTCGAGTTCCATTGTTACCTCTTGAGTAGACCTAGTTGAGTAGTCTGGCACATCCAAATATCAAATTTGCGAAATATCAGGAACATTGGTATTTTGAATGTTGGATTCGTCATGGGCACAAATGAAAACATTAACATGCTTTTGAAGGTATAATTCAAAAACATATCAGACTGTGTGCAACGCTAATTTCTAATAGTATAGTATCAAGCTGATAGGTGTCACTACTTGCGCTATCTGTCCACTTGATCCAAATACCAAATTGCCAATAGATTCCGCTAGTGTACAGGCAATTTGCAGATTTAAAATTATTGTTACGATTATTTGCAACTTAAAACTGTATTGTTTTAATTTAATTGTTTACAAATAGAACAAGGCCCGTTGTTGAGAGTGAGGTATTCACGAACGTTTATGCTTGCAATATAAATTACTTTTTTGTGTTTCCAGAGATAAAATTAGATGTTTTGTACATAGAAAGTTTAAATAAAATTCTATTTACTAAAGTGTAAAAGGAAATTAGAAATAACTCTTTAATATGTAAACTGTTACCGGCAGTTTCTAAAATGTATGTATTGTGATTTCGTCTTACCGCAGAAATCACAAATAAATGCAAGCGTTTTTTTAAATGAAATCCCGATGAGTCCAATTCCTATATTCGGCATTCGATCTCGGAGTAATGACGACTTTCTTCCGGTATTGCTCTGTGAGATTTCATTTTATTGTAAAAGTTACAACTACTTATTCAATGCATTACAGCTAATGATATAACATAGAACTAATGCTAAAACAGGGCATAAGTAACGTAGCTTGATCTGTAACAATCTAGATATATAATAGAGGTATACTTTTGTTGGTCAGAATATCGTAGACTCAAAGTTCTAAGGCAATCAGAGAAAACCAACCGAGCTATGACCTAAAAGTTACCAAGTCTCTCCGATACAGTGCACCGCTATTGGCTGATTTTTTTAAAAAGCATTCTTCGACCAGAAAAACTGAAATGTTCGGTATTACCCCGTGAACATTAACATTTGTGTTCGTGTATCTCTATAGTAATATGTTATGACGATTTAAATATAACTTCAACTGTATTGTTTCAATTTAATGATTTGAAAATGGATAATGATGATATTGAACATGAACGTGTTTTAATTATTAAAACAAGTAAAGAATTAGAGCTTAATGTTCGATGCTTAAAATAAAACATTTTTCGAAAGGAGAATTCATATGAAACATTTTGACGTATTAACTAGTTGTGTTATGCGCTCTCTAATCTTTTCTGATAAGTAATATTTATTGTACTTAAGGTTTCTCATACCTTTAAGGGTATTGATCTAGCTTTCGATGTGTGTGGCTTCAAGTTGCTGAGGATACGATGCTGCGGATATAAAAATTCGAGTCGAGATACTATCCAGATTCTATCCCCGGTGGGAATAGTGTGTTCAACGTCTTACATAGCCTCGATATTGTAGATTGAATTTAAACTACAACAAAGAAGCAGATAATAAAGAGAGAAACTTGAAATAGTTTAGCAACTGAACTACCGTGTTGCTTCTTTTAGACAAGTCTAGTACATCAGGATACAATGTCGCTAGGAATCAGTTGTAAAGAAGTATATATCCGATTTACATATGAAGTACATGCTAATTATGTATGAATTACTGTAATTAATTTGCATACTTCTCAGAATAATGTCACTATTCACCCCAGTTAACTTATTAGTGGAGAGATTTTATTCTAAAAATATTAAATGGTTGAATCTCTCCCCCAGACCTCCTGGATTTGGCACCCTGATACAACTCCAAGATAATTTTGGCCGTATCTGTGCTGCATGTGAAGATACGTATGTTTGCTTTGTGGGTAACAAAAATAAAATAGGTGGAAATTGCACGTTAAAAGGGTTTTGGACAATCTTGTGTTAAACAGATGTTAGTAACACGGGCATTTGTGTGTAAGGAAATAACTCTGTGATGTATCACTCTTAGAGAAACACGAGTCCAGTTCAGTGAAGCAACAGAGCGGGACATATATCGGATAATTAGAAGAGGAGACGGTTGAATTCTAAGGAGCTGATGCGTATATTGTTCACACTGTATGTGTCTTCGCTTTATGTGAATGCTCCACTAATTATCGCTTCTGCTTAGTGGAGAGAAAGTCTCGTCTCCTGTACACAGCTTCAGAACCTTACTGTCCTTTTAGTTTATATAGAACTGATGTCCCTTTATCAGTGTTACCAAGCATCATATATAGCTACATACCCTTATGGATTTTCCCCCTCACCTCAAAAAGGATTAATTTTGGCGTAAATAATAAGCATCGCACACGTATTTCTCTATGTCTCCCCTGTGACAAAAAGAAACAGGCTCATATTTCTAGTCACCCCCTTAGTCATGTGTGATAAGGTGTAATTGAATGGAATAATATGTCTCTTGGATGTATACACCACACATCACTGGTCTAACACTTGGAGAGACAAGATAGTATGCAGACTTTTTTTTAAAGGCTTATTCGTACATATGTGTCCTCTACTCATCCATGCCCAATTTCTGTAGAAAAAAAGAAAAGAAAGAAAGAAAGAAAAGAAAAAAGAAATGTATATGTATGTTCTACATCACTTCTCTTGTGCAATGTGGCCGGTTCTGCAGGACGAAAATGATGGAAAATAATCATAGTAGTGGTGTTCAAAGAAATAAAAATAAGTAAATTTCACAGGAACTAGAAGGGTCGTTTGGAGGACGCAAATTACCCCTTCCCTCCGAAGATGAACTTGGGCATGGGCTTGACTATAATGTAATGCTAAACAGCTTTAACTTTTTTTTTTTTTTTTTTTGAAGTGGTGTTTGGGGGGAGGCAGTTACCACTGGATACTACTATGTAACTACTTAATTTTCGCTTTTCGTGTTGAAAGATCATGTTCTCCACGAATATGATATGTATTTACTTACTACTTATTCTATTGTGAAAATGCCTTATATCTGACATTTGACTACTATAGACTTATGCAAATAAACACTATGAAGCGAATTTTATCGGAAAGGGTAGTCAAATAGAATATGCGTAGGTAGGCCAGTACGAGAATGGTGTTAAGTGGGGCACAGACAATATTCTCCAGATTAAAATTAAAGATAATAATAATTTGTATGTATCCAAATAGTAATAATAATAATATCTAGGTACTAATGCTTATATTCTCTTTCTTCTTACTGCCAAGCTGATCATAAATCTATTATCCCTTTTAATTGGGTTCTGTTTCCAACTATTTTTCTCTGATTCCTAAGTCTAATACGCTCTGAATTTTCAGACAGTAATACCAACTAACTAGGCACGTAAATGCCTACATAAATATTTCAAATCGATACTAAATGGAGCCGATTAGGTATATAAATAGGCACAATTACAGATTGTTAAATATAATAATAAGATTTACAATAATTGTATTTAAAATTAACAATATAACAATTTATATTAAGAGTTATATTTATTATTATTATTATTCACAGTATGGTCAGGAACTCGCATTGGTTAATAGGATCTATTTTTGTGCCTATTTATGTATTTATTTGGTCCCTTATAGTGCCTACTTGAAAAGCCCATTCGAACTTGTAAGAGCCTATTTTGTTATCCGAAAATTCCAGTCCAATTATTTATCAGAGAATAATAGGAGCAAACAGAACGCTTTCTAAAAGACTAATTGGTTCATAATTACTTTAGAATATATATATATAAGCATCTCAATTGTTAATAAATAATAATAATAAATCACCCACACAGAAACAAACATTTGTGTACTGAGTTGGCCGTGACCTACTTGGTTAATGGTTCTTGTTTTGCTCTTAGCGTGATTTGTGACGTCAACGAAACACACGACTATACCTGAATTTGCGTACGTGAAAAGCTTGGATTTTCTTTTCTTCTGCCGTGAATTTAAAGGAAAAAAACACAACCTAGAACTTGGCCAATTTAAAAGATGACAAAGATGAAATTGTTGGCCAATTTAAAAGATGAAATAGTTATTTAATGTCTCACTTTTAACCCCTTTTAGAATGTTTGGTAATTTTTGTTACTATGGCGTGATATCGTCTTTGACCGCTTATTTAGGTTCTATAACAGGTATTTAAGCCAGTTTATTTTATTTGTCAAGTCAAGGATGGACCAAAGAACACCCCAGATGCATTTTGGAACCGGATGGTCAACTTGGCAGCGCCAAGTGGGGGCGGAGGTTGTGACTTTTTTATTTTTTCTTAAGACAATTTTTTTAAAAAAAAAATTCATATCTTTAGTTTTCACGATATTAGATTGGAACTTTGTATACCGATTGTATGTACCTTCGGGTATTTCTGAAAATTTTCTGAGATCCCTACGTGAAACTGGGTCCGGGCACGAGAGACGCAAGTGTTCCGAGGGAGTGATTTTTTAAAAGAAAAAACTTCGGTTTTCGCCGATTTTTCCGGTTCAGGTAAATGACACGTATATGTAAAAGGTCTTGTTATACTAAAGAAAGTAACGTTTGAACCATGACTCTAGGCCAAATAGTAATGAGCAGTAATTTTTATTATATATATATATATATATATATATATATATATATATATATATATATATATATATATATATATATATATATATGTGTGTGTGTGTGTGTGTGTGTGTGTGTGTTGAAAGAGAGAGCCTAAATTCAAATTTTCAACAATTTTTTTCGCCTTTTTTTTCAAAATACAAGATTGAATTTTTTCTAACGTATTATGTACATAAAGTATTTTTAGAAAAAAATCAGATCCCTATGTCAACTCAGGCCTCGACCAGAGGGGCAAAATGTTTTGGTTGGATTTTCAAAAATATTTCCGGGCTTTTCCCTAATTTTCCGGTTCAGGTGTATCATACGGACATGTGGGTGATACTGTTGGAAAGGCTTATTATACTGAAGAAAATGGTGTTTGAACCATCACTCTAGGGCAAACAGGAATGACGCAGTACATTTTTGAAGTATTATATATATATATATATATATTTTATCCGTATAAAATATTTTTAAAATCGTATTAAGTAATTATTTATTTTAAAAAATCAAATAATTCCTACAGTGCTTGATGAGAAACGTATCCTAAAATGTGCGGCAACCAAATAAACAACAAAGTAAGGTGGGTTGTATATAAGAAAGATATTAAGTACCTTTTTGTAGTGAGCTTCCATCAAATGGTTTAACACTGTTTTGTGATGATGTTGAAATCATCGGCGATGCCATGACTGTTTACTGCCCGTCTTACTTAACTTTTGTCGAACTATCATCCAGTTTTTCTGTTAGTGGTTACCAATTGCGAGAGTATCTTGGACAGTAAAATCTCCACAACGAAACCGAATAAAGCATCTTTTGGCTATTGCTCTTGGCAACGTATCTTATCCATAAACAGTACACATCTTGTCACGGACGTTCGCAGCATTTGCGTCTTTATCAATATAAAATCGTAAAATGAAGTGCAGTTTTGCAAAAAGTTCACACATATTTACGGCGCAATATATTACTTCTTATAAGAATTTTAATATTTTTCGCACATCTAGTAGCTTCAACTGTCAGCTGCCAAATGACGTTAAGTTGGACCCGCTGCGAGTCGTATATTCTGCAATTTAGGCCACTTACGCCATCTCAAGAGCAAGAAGATTTACTACGTTTTTTAAACAACCCGATATTTAGAAGCGATTTTCACTAATGTAATGAGCTATTCCAATGGAAAATTCTTACAAATAATAAACATATTTCAATAACTTTGATAATTAATTATTGCGTATTTGTTAACACATGTTTCGTAGGGGGATCCATTTTATAGAAAGTTAATGTCCTATCTTTAGTTTAAGCTTCTAACTAAAGTACAGGGGTAACAAAAAGTGAAAAAAAAAAACTTAATAGAAAACAGACTTCAAAAACTCAGTAAAATAAAAATAACCAACTTCAAAAACGTACTAAAAAGGGGAAATAAAAGCTTAAGAAATATTAATCTATTTAAAAAACATGAAAAAATAGAAAATAATAAAAAGGTTTAAAAGCAGGAAATAAAAGCGTTTAAACAGAAAATAATCTATTACTACTAATTATATTCTTTTGAAGTCGTGCCATGCCAACCATATTAATTAATGCCTCATAAAATTGGCATCGAAATAATTATTTATTAGACATGAATTTGTTCGGTTCGGCACGACTTCAAAATTTTTCGTTATAGATATTAGTAATATTTCTTTCTGCTTTTTAGAGCTTAATTATTATTTTCTGCTTTCAGCCCTTTATTATTTTCTACCCTTCAGTGCTACTTTTAGGTCGGTTCATATTCTTTGTTTTTAAAATAAAAGTTTTTATGAAGCATTAGTTTTCCCAAATTCCTACCGTTCCCTCCCTTTTGTTAGAGCCTGTGAATTTCTAATGAAATTGGCACACGCCGATAATACTGAGAGAAGATTGCTTGGTTAGTTGGACTTAAATGTAGCTCCCCATTCGACACTCAGGATATATAAGACACAGATCTATAGCTTAACAATGGGAACCGAATCGCATGATCATCCACCGGGAATCGAACCCGCCCGGGTCTTTCGTGCTGAAGGCGCGTTCGTGGGAAACATATGAAAAAGGAAATACACAGTGCGTTCAGTTTAAAAAAAAAACTGAAAATATTTCCCAATTTTGTTTAAAATGTTTCATTCTTGAGACAGTCATGTATGTATAAGTTGTAGCGGACGGATGGTAGGAAGTACATAAGGGGCAGAGGAGAGGAAAAGGGTGTTTTTTTAATTAGACATCTATTCCTTATGTAGTACTACGACTCTACGACTTTATGTAGTCGTCATAAAATTTTGCAGTAATTTCACAGTATTGCACAGTACTGTACATTATAGTCTCATAATGAAAAAGTTTGATTAGCGTAACGTTCAAGAGACCTACGAACCGGTAAATATGTCATTTTTAATATTCTACAAATTTGAAAAATTAAGCCATCACTGTTCTTCAGTTTACTAGGTAAAAGTGTGCTATATTTGTAATAAATAAAAATCTTTTCCGTAAAATGAAAACTTTCAATTGTTATCATGGCAACGTGCGACATACTTTATAGCGACATAAAAATTTGTGTTTTACTTCGAGTTTTCTCGAAAACTGCTCATGAGAATTTATCTTTAAGCAAGTTATTTTGTTTATCTTTACATAATCTATCGACTGATATACGTATGTCTTATCTTTATATAATATTTTAGTTAAATAGAAATAATTTAGGAGTTAATTATACTTTTAGGCTACCTCATTAACCAAACTGTGTGATATCATCTTGAAACGAAAATGAAATCTTTCAGTTTAACGTCCAACGATTGTGTCCATTAGGCTAAGGGAGACGTGATGATTAAGGCAAGTGAATGACGATGAAAGGATATTGGTAAAATGTGAATATGAAAGCGGAAGGAAGCGGGAGTACCCCCGAGAAAACCTACGAATACGATGTTGTCCATCAGAAACTTACTTGGACGGGTATCGAAGGAGAGACCCCGCACATGAGAGGTTAGTGCTCTACGCTGTCGTCTTTGGTAGTATCGTAATGAAAAGCTTAATTAAGGATATATTCCAGTATCAGTTTCACCTCTCAGTAAATGGCATGGTTCTCGTACACCTATATTATCAGTTTTTATTACAAATTAATTGTTTTTTTTTTTTTTTTTTTTTTTTTTTACTTTGTTGAAAGCTACGCATGAACTTTTAACAGAATAAACTATGCTTTTACATTATAACCTATGCTCTGGTAAAACCTTTCATACTGCTTCCTATAGATTCAAATTCATTTTGACTGATATTCTGTTTGACGCAATTCAAAATTACATAACTCTTTTAAATAACTTCAAATTACATTATTATTTCATATGTGGCCACGGTGGCTCAATAGTAGAGCGCTTACTTGTGATGCGTGGGATCCATGGTTCGATGCCCGACCAAGTAAACTTGTGGCGGACAACATCTTTTCCGTGAGTTTTTCGGCTCACTCCTAATTTCCTCCCACATTCGCACTCCACCAATTCTTCCATCATCATTCTCTTGTCTTAATCATCGCCTCTCTTAGCCTAAAAGGCATAAAAGAGACGTTAAACTGAAAAAATTCATTTTATTTCGTTTTGAAATCCAATCGTAACCAAATAGTAAACAGTGATTAGGTTGTGTAGCGACATTAAATAAAAATTCTGCATTTAAGGTTGGTTTAAAGTGACAAGTTTTACCGATAGATGGCACTACTACAGTCTTTGTATCTCTCCCATGTATTTTTTTTAATCTTTCACGTAAATTCACGATTTCTCTCGCAAATTTCAACCTACAGACTTCAAATTTTTAGAAAAGGAACTTCATATTCTATCGAAGGCAACAATCCGTGCCGATTTTTTATTTAGAATTTTCTTCGTTTTTGAATTGCCTTTTTTGTTGAAATGGATATCCAAATCTTTAACAATGGAACTGTTTCAAAAATAAAGAAAATTCTAAATAAAAAAAATCGGCACGGGTTGTTCTCTTCAATAGTTTATGAAGTTCCTTCTTTAAAAATTTGAAGTCTCTAGGTTGAAATGTATAAAAGAAATTGTAAATTTTCGTGAAACGTAAAAAATACATGGGAGAGATACGAAGACTGTAGGGACATCTATCGGCAAAATTTGTTCCTTTACTAACCTTAAAGTAACATTTACACAATGAGGTATGTAAATAATTTATTACTGTTAGTACTAAAACGATAAAATTGTATGTTGTACAATTATATTGTTGTTATATGTAGTACTACTTTTGCTTGTTGCACTACAAATACGTACTTATTAACTCTCCCATGTTCCTATGTATTTCTACGTGTCAAGCATCCCCCCCAAAAAAACTAACTTTGCTGTACATTTATTCAATAATTCTGACTGCTGCTGTTAAAAGTAATCGAATATTCGTTACTGGAATATTTTCTTAGCTGCTTTTATTCGAATATTCAAACAACGGCGCCGACTTTCCAAAATTTATGTGGGTGCATATCAATGGCGGGACGTGTTAGCCTATATTTGAGGCAAGGTTTTCAGGGAAGCCTCGATATTTGATTGATTGATTTTTAGTTAAAATGTTTTATGAACACTGTCATAGGGCTGTGCTGTGATAAAGAAAATATACCAGTACTATAAGAATAAGTTGGGGTAACACGGCTGACTTAAACGCAAGAGAAACGGGTTCATACCTGGGTCCAAACTACAAATCTTGTGGGTGCGCCGTACCCACAAGGTTATTTATGTGGGTGCAGGAGCCCCGGAACACCCACATAGTCGGCGCACATGTATTCAAATAAGTGTTAGCATTATTAATCGTTATTCAACTACTCGAGTAACGAATATTCGGAAATTTCTTTATTCGAACATTTGAATTACGAATTATTCTAATTTTAACAGCACAGCCGTGTGTACGACGCAGATTGAAATATATTGTTCTTATATATATTAATACATTTTCATTCAAAATTTTCTTACTGACTGCTTAAATATTTTTCCTTTCCAAAGGCGTTTTCTATAATAGACGTTGTACGCAAAATTTTGCATGTACTTATAAAATTGACTCATACGCCACGCAGAAAAGACCAAAAAGATATATATTGTCCTGATACAATTCTATTTATAGATAAGACTAGGCAAGCGGGTATTTTATTTTAAACTACTGTACTTACAAGAACAAATTTCAAAGTTAGAATAGTTCAGAAATATTCTTCTTCTCATTATGTAATGAAAAGTTCAAGGGCAAAAGCAAAATTACTTTACGATTGTCCTTGCTGTGCTCTTGTTGCTTCGTAATACTTCATTTCTTTATATGTAAAATAGAATATCATTTAAAAAAAACTATTGACAAATTAATTACAAATGTTTAGAAAACAAGAAACTGTTTATTCTTTAAACTTAGCCATTAATTTTCTGGAAATATACATTTTTTGTTGGATCTATTGTTTAGTATGTAAATAATGGTTACATGCTATATGTTTACAGCATGTTTTCTTTCCATTTGAAATGTTACAGCTTCGCCAACTGGTGGTGGGCGGGGAATTGCCGTGTAGCAAAGAGGAAGCTGCATCTCTTGCAGGAATCCAATTACGAATCGAAGAGTCGTGGGGACGTCCGTTTGGGTCTCAAACCCCTGCCTCGGTACCACCTGCCCCGTCACCCGAAGACAGCTCGACACTAAAGCCAATATCTGAAGACAAGGTAAGTTTCCCCTATCTCACCCTCTAGTCTTATGAATACATTAAAGATAGTAAGAACAAGGTAATGAATATTTTACATCTGTACCAACAAATATGAAACGAAAACAATCAACTCTATTTTGCTCGTTTATTTAGTATTGTTTTTATTTGATATTTTAAAGAATAAAAGAATAAATATACAAGTAACATTGTATGTTACGTATTTTACTTTGAGTTTAAAATCCCGTATGTTTCCATATTAGTTTGAAACCTAGTTTATTAGTTCTATACATCTTTTGTAGTTCCCAAGTTACATCTGCAAAGATCTTCACTAGTGGCGTATTTAAGTGGGGCTTCCGGCTTAAGCCCCCCTCTCCTGGAATTTTATTTACTATTTTAAAATAAATGAAATATGTTGCAGAAGTTTCACATTTCCAGGAATAAAGTTAGCAAAGTCCCTCGAAACAAAATCGTAAATATGCCACTGATCTTCACAATACCTTTTTTAAACTGTACTTAGTGAAATCAGTGAATGTGGTATTTTTCATGCCAGAACGAGAGGGAAATTTTCATTGTGACTGCTATATATAAAAACGTACGATTTTACAAGGAAAAGAACGTTTTCCGTGGTAAGATGTACAGAATGTCCCAGTTTGAACTCGTCGAGGAAAATCATTCTCAATTGTGTGTTGTCAATGGTACACTTTAGGATTACCGTGTTCAGTAATAAACTGGCTCTTGACTGACTGGACCGATCCCACAGAGCTTGCGACGACGTACAGGTGATCTTGGCACATCCATGAGTTGCATTACGGAGGGTAGTACCCCAACAAACGTAAAATCGAACATAAATTTCACTTTATCCAAATATGGTAATTTTTACACAAAATATGAACGATTTTCAAAATGGAGTTAACTATCCTGTATGTCTATATCTTACGTGTTTGCATGCCTAACAGTTCATGCGTGTTTGTTTTCTAAACTTGATTAAAGTTTCACAACGTTGTCTTTCTGTACTTTTACGCCAACTAAGTAGTGTTCATTTTATAAACACTTTAGTGGCGCTTTACATATTTTATTGTATCAAAAGATCCAATATATATATTTCAATCAAAAATTTTCTTGGTACGCCTTATATCTGTACGCCTATATATAGTGTACGCAAACCCAAACTATCACTCAACTCAGCATGATGTGCTTATTCCGTAGAAAATACGAAAACTCGATTTAGGGGCTGTTCAAACATTTTGTGCCCTCTGATCCAAAAACTAATTATTGGCGAAGTCGCAATCTTTTGATGCATTTTTTTGGATCATTCGTAAAATTCTTGTTTAAAAGAAATAAAATAATTATTCGTTTCTTCTAAATCATTCTCACAAAGAAAATATATGATCTCATACTATCTAGTAAAATAATATTTTTATTCGTGTACGCATGTATAGAATATATTTATATACATTAGTATACGCATGTATATAAATATGAAAGAGTATTAAGATGAGACTAACTACTGTACATTCAACGGTCTCGGGCCTCTACTACGGCCACCTGACCCTACTACTATCTTGGAACTGCATTACATTAAATACCGGAACGTAAAGAGTTACGGTACGGCGCCGTATAGGTTACTTTTGGAATATAAACAATGGAATAAAATATTATCGTAAATAGAAGATAAATAATTATGAGATCTTAAATATCTCCGGGAAAACCACGTTAAACGTGTAAATCTAATAGAGTGATTAAACAATGATAGAAGAATGTTTCGATTGACATATGAGGCCTCTAGAATGGCAAGAACGTTTGCGTCAGTTGTTAGTTTCGGTCGGATATGAAGACTTAAGCAGTTCATAGGGGTCGATACTACTTATATTCGAATTGAAATTTCATTTGTGTCCGTGATGTATGAACTACAGATACTCTCAGTGATTATAGATGAAGGATCATAGAATATGCTGACACGTAAAAGTAAAATGGACATATTGGCGCATTCGTTGTTGCTATGTTGTGTGGAGTGCTCTGATGGTAGAAATTTAAAAAGTGTACGAAAACAGAGAAAAATATTCTATAGTTGTGATTATCTCATTTTCTCTCTCTCTCTCTCTCTCTCTCTCTCTCTCAGAACCACTGCAGCTAGAAGAGGATCTTTCGTTTTAGGCGCATCACGCACTTCGATCCTCAGTTGTGTTTGTTTTCATCGTTGGTTCGTTTCATACAGAGACTGAGGAAAATGTCGATTCTAGCTAAGTTATCAAGATAAAGTTGAGCTACAAATTAACCGAACTTTTCTTATCAGCATTAACACTGTGAGAAAAACATTAGCGCCACGTTCGTACTGTAAATGAGTGAAAAGTGGCTACTCTTACAAAGGATTAGCCAGTTGCCATTGACAACATGAGGCGCAAGAAAATTCCCTTAAATAATGTTACTTGTAGCTCTTGATTTTCAGGGGGAGAGACCTCCTGAATAGCATACACTGACCAGACGAACTGATTTTCGCAGTACAGTACTGTTGTTCAAAATGCTGTCCTGCGTGCTGAGAAAGGGTTGCCATAATTTTTCGATCCAAAATACGGACAAGCCTTAAAATGATGACCCATCAAAGACACGGTGAATAAACACAGAATAAATATTTTGAAATTCCTTACCTAAAAATCACCTTTGTAGATTATCAGACAATTGTTTACTGTAATACTTAAAACACTATTGGAAACTAACATATTTAATTTATTTTTATTATTAATACAAATATAATAAATCATGCCATTAAATTACGTATATTAAATCTAACCAAAATAATCTTGGTATGGAAAAATGAGACACTTTAAAAACATAACTTATTTTATTAATAGTAACTAATAGTAACTAAAGTATAAGTTATATGATGAAAACACAATTCTTTTCATCCGAGATTTTAGCGATTCCCGACTCGGAAATTTTAGGACATCTCCAAAAACTGTCAAATATGAACATTTTCCTATTTCATGCTTTGTACGATACGAACACGGACGCAGATCCAAAAAAATACAAACAGTCCGTACAAAATACGGACATATGGCAGCCCTATGCCGAGAAGATGACTAGAAAACATAATTTTTTTATGTCCTGAATGAGTTAACTTGTTTGCAATATTTTAACGTTTCGTTCTTTATTCACAACATTTCGAATCTTTTCCTGAGTGATGAACCTCTGTGTTTTTCTTAACACTCCTTAAAAGATTAGGGAAGGAAAACAATCATCAAACCATTGTTTTGCAATAAATTGTTTTTTTACTGACAATGAGAAGGGCTTGTTCAGATATCGGTAATGTAGGAGAGGTTTCTTTTTCAACTTACGATAGTGATGCTAGCCAAGTTAAGTAGAAGTTCCTTCGTGTCGGTCTAAATTTTCCCTCTTTCCTTAAAATAATCCTACGCTCCGAAAATCGATTTTTAAAAAGAGTCTTTAGCCCTACACGAAGTTTCACTGCACGTTCATAAACATAAATCACTTTGTCATTCATGAAAGCATTTGGAGTTGTGTTAAATTATTTCAATACTTTTGTTCAGTACTTAAAAAAAGAAAAGAAAAGAAAAACGAATGATTAACTTAAGGTTAACATTAAATGAAATAAGAACATGCGTATTGCCGACGCAGCAAACTATCATATACTCGTACTATTATATTTATGTACCTATTTTCGTTTCTCAGAATCTGGTCAACGTAGAACAGCAATGTCTTATGCACCAACTAATGATGCGAGATGGAGAATTTTCCACAGAAAATTTTCCACTATATTTTTCCGGAAATTTTCCGTTTTAAACAAATATCAGTGATCAAGTAACAATTCCTCATTAGCCATAAAATTGGTTGAATTTATGTATAGAAATGATAAAAAGTGAATGATCATTTAAAGAATCCGAAAATTTCATGGCTCAGAAAATTTCCAATAATATGTAGGAACAAGTGAAACAATTTTTCATAAATTGATAAATTTTCTGTCGTTTTGGAAAAATTGAAAAACTTTTATCATTTTGAAGCAAAAAGTAAAACTTTTTGTGAATCAGAAAGTTTTATTGCTCTGTAGAAACACGGAAAGGAATTCTTATGGATCGGAAATTTTCACTACGACGTAGAAACAAGTGGTAAAACTTTTCATAAGCCGTACAATTTTGAATGTTATGTATAGTGATGTTGGGTGGAAAATTTTCCATTATATTTAACTGCACATTGAGCTATAAAATTGAATTCCTGTAGAGGAAAGTTAGACAGTAGCAAATTATAATTTTCCATTAGCTTTCTAGAACCGGAAAATTTTCTAATATTTAGAGTTGGCAAGTAAAAATTTGGATAGTGTTTCTCTCTCTTTCTCTCTCTCTCTTTTTTTCTCTCTCTCTCTCTTTCTCTCTTTCTTTCTTTCTTTCCCTCTTTTCTGTATATGTGTGTGTATGTGTAAAGTGCAGGGAACATAGACCGAGTTCGTAGAGTACAAATGTCCCATCCCATTGTTTAAAATGTAACAAAAAGCGAAAAGAAACCTTTGTGATTTTTTTTTTCAAAAACAGAAAATTCCACTATTTCTTCACATATATGTCTCCCTGTGTAATGAAATAACCACATAAAAGTGCCTTATAAAGATTATTTTTGTAACAGAAAATAAGAAATACTTTTATTTTATTGTGTTTAACACTCGTAAATTATAACTTCAATATTGGAGTTGTGTATAATTAACATCTTAGAGCAGATATTTTAGACCTATATTGTAAAGTTGCCATTATTATGTATAAAAATGAATTAGAAATAATAACTATTCGATAGTACAAGATGTAACAAAAAAAAAAAGAAATATATTTTATTTTGTAAATTAAAATAAAATTACTTGTTGCTTTTAGAGCGCAGCGCTAATAGCGCAGCTTTTTAAGTTTCTTTTATTATTTTATTCGAAGAAAAACCACACAAGTCAGTTTGCTTATTAGTTACATTTTATTTTCTCTTCTGAATGAATATATGAATAAATAAATGTTTATTTCCAGAAAATGTTCAGTATTTGTTTTCATGAGTTACTTAAACTGGAATTTTGGGTAGTCAAAAATTTACAGTAGGTATTTTATATTATATCTACTTATTTATATATGTTGCAAATATGTAAATTCAGAAAAGTAATAAAACTTTGAGAAAACTTCGTCTTACGTGTATTAAACAGACGAAATATGATTTTCTGAAATCAAAGGTGAATTCTGAGGGAAGAACACATTGAAACTTTGGAAACATTTTTGCAGAAATGAAGAATCGTTAGATTTTCACTTCATGACACTTCTTTCAGACAATATTTATTACCAATAAATTTTACGGCTAAACAACGATGTGGAATAAGTAGAGTATGTTTTTATGAATCGGAAAATTTTCTGGAAAATTTTCCACACTGTTTTTTTGCCAACATGCTCACTTTTATTTTTTAATGTGAGCACACTATATGAATCTTCCTGTATAATCACCGAGAATGTCATTTGTTTATATACAGCGGATACGAGCAAAATTTCAATACGAATATAAGAGCAGCCTTATGTGCTTCTCAAGTATTCATACCCGTTGGCACTATGTCGTTGCTATTTTAGTGACCTCATAGAAGAATTTGAGAGAAATATATTGTAGTGGCCAGATGGATGTTGGTACTGAAGTACTATGATGACTCGCAATCACATGACGATAAACTAATGAAATGTCAAAGGATTGTATTTATTCATTGTAAGAATGTGGATACTTAATTCGTACCAATGAACTCATTAATATATTGTTCTTTCGAATTTCAGGAGAGCTTCCTTCTTCCGGTTCCCAGCTTCAGTCCTCGAATGGCACGGCCCGTGAGCCCTTTAGCGGAAGAAGCAGAAGGTGGCAGCGAAGAGGGTGACGGTGACGCAGGAGGCCCTTTGGGGAAAAAGGGCACTGGGGTTAAAGTTCAAGGACAAATGAAGACAAGCCTTTTACGAAAATGCTACCCATCGAGTTCTGCCCAGGTGCCATTCCTACCCGCTGGTCGGTTAGAAGACTGCTTGCCCCCTTGTTATCACGGAGCCAAAACAATGGGGAAACTCATCAAGGTAAGTTGAAGTAGACGATAGCATTGTTGTTACACAAATGTGTAGACGATAAGTATGTTGCTGCTTGTGATTTGTTTTAATCACATACATATTTTTTTATTGTCCTGATAATAATTGGTTTTTACTAGCCCTGGAATTTATTACTGTATTATTAGTGTTGTTATTATTTGTTCATATGCCATTCTACAATGTGATCCAGTCCGGTGAGGCAACGATCTACTATCATAGTGTGTTTCATCAAGAATCGAAACTTTTGGTGGGACATCTTTCTAATTTTCATTTTATTCTTCTCTTTCATTTTTCTTTTTCCTTTTCCTTTTTTTTTAAGAATATGAATCTTTTTTCTCATCTGGAAGCTTTTAAATTATTTTTTTCCGAATCAGTGGAAAAATGAAATAAATTCTTTTAGTTTAACGTCCCACGTCATGCCTTTTAGGCTAAAGGAGACGGATGACGAAGGCAAGTGAATGATGATGAAAAAGTTTGTGTAATCAGAATGTAGGAAAAAACGAAGAGTACCCCAAGAAAACCCAGAGACATGATGTTGTCCATCACAAGCTTGCTTGGCTGGAGATCAAACCAGGGAGCCCAAGCGCCAGAGGTAAACACTCTGCCATTGAGCCACCGTGCCCCCCCCCCGAATTACTGAAGCCATCAGAGCTGAATATTCTTGTGGGAGGTACATGGCTCAGTGATAAAGTATAGCTCTGATTCGAGTTATCTCTGGTTCTACGCCAAGTAAGTTTGTAATTAACAGCATCGTGTCTGTGAGTTTCCTCGAGGTTCTCCCGTTTCCTTCCACGTTCTTATTCCACCAATTCTATTTTACAAACATTCACTTTCATTAATCATCCGTTTTCTTTAGCCTGAAGTGCATAATCGTAAGACGTTGAATTAGGAATTTCGTCTCATTCCCTTTTTTTTTCAATATTCTTACAACAAACACATCTGGATTGATAGAGAATTCATTCCCCCCTCTCCCCCCTCTCTCTCTCTCTCTCTCTGAAGAATGAAAAATGTGTTATTTAGATCTTTCAGTATACGACCCTAAATGTTAAACCTAAGGACAAGAAATGTACCTCAGTACGATATCTCTTATTTAGCCCTTTCTATACCACATAATCTTTCACAAAATCTCTTAACATAATCCTCAATTATTCATCTACTGAAAACCTCTTGGAACACATCTGCCTGAAGCAACTTTCCAAAATCTAATGGCTTTATTAAAATTAACTAAAAACTTAGTTATAACATATTTTCTTTAACCACTACGTAAGCTCATATGACATGTATTTCTTTAAACAAGCACTATCTACCTCATTGATTTGACCATTACTCATTTTCAATTGCTAACATTCTCCTTGATAAATTTAAAATTTCTTCCACGTTTTCCGTCAAGATATCTCTCTTTAATTTATTCTCCTCTTTTTTTTTAACTTCGTCTTCTTGCTTTTATTAGCAAATTCAAAATATTTTCTGTTCTATATTTCTCGTGGGTTCCTGTCACTCACGAGACATCACCCACGTAACGTGGGTTCCTGTCACCACGGCATGGCGCGTACTCAGATTGCGGATCGAGGAGAAGGCCTCTAGATGTAGAGGCTAGTTGCGAATATACTGAATAAGCAGTCACGGACAGCCGACTAGAAGTCGTCCTCCAGCTTGGGGGTTTGGGTAAGGCTAACAACCTCATTCTGTAAAGAAAAAAAAAAGCACTTGTTCAGAAATATTTACAAAAGCCTCGGACAAGGACTGATAACTTGGCACGACCTCAGCAAAGGAAAATGGACATGAGATTTGGAACTTGAAATATTAGAAGTCTTTATAGGGCAGGCGCGTTAAAATCCGTAACGAGTGAGTTAGAGAAATACAGGATGGACGTAGTAGGAGTTCAGGAAGTTAGGTGGGAAGGAAATGGATCTGAAAATTCCGGAAATTTTACGTTCTTTTACGGGGAAGGAAATAAAAATCACCAGTTAGAAACAGGGTTTTTCGTTCACAAACGAATATTACCAGCAATTAAACGGGTTGAATTTGTTACTGACAGACTTTCTTTTATTACTCTTTAAGGAACGGTGGTGTTATATTATTGTTTTAAATGTACATGCCCCAACTGAAGATAAGGATGATGATATAAAAGACAGTTTTTACGAAGAAGTGGAACGGATATTTGACCAACTCCCGCGATACCATATGAAAATTCTATTAGGGGATTTCAATGCGAAGGTAGGACGAGAGGATATTTTCAAACCGATTATAGGGAACGAAAGTCTGCATAAGGAAAGTAATGACAACGGTGTTAGACTCGTGAACTTTGCAACATCCAAAAACCTAATCGTGAAGAGTGCAAAATTCCCACATCGCGACGTCCATAAATACAATTGGACATCACCAGACGGAAAAACACACAATCAAATTGATCACGTTTTAGTAGATAGAAGAAGACAATCTAGCATAATTGATGTCCGGTCGTTTAGAGGGGCTGATTGTGACACTGATCACTACCTGGTAGCAGCGATAATACGAGAGAGATTATCGTTGAATAAAGGTAATATTCATTGTCCTAGGTAGAGATTCAATTTAAAGAAATTAGAAGAGAGCCAGGTAAGAGAGGAATACCAGATTGAAGTTTCGAATAGATTCTCGGCTTTAAAAGATTCGGAGTGCACTAGTGTTGAGGATACCTGGATTGAAATTAGAGATAACATTAAAATTTCAGCAAAAGAAAAATTGGGACATGCGGAAATACGTAGGAACAAACCATGGTTCGACCAGGAATGCATTAAACTAGCAGAGAAGAGAAAACAGGCAAAATTACGTTGGCTACAAAATCCGAATGAAATAACTACACAAAATTTCGCTGATACCAGGCGGGAAACTTCCAAAACTTTTGGAACAAAGAAACGCGATTTTTTGAAAGCTAAAATTAAGGAACTTGAAGATAATAGTAAAAATAAAAACATCCGGGACATGTATAAGGGGATCAGCGAATTTAAGAAAGACTCTCAACCTCGTGCTTATATATTAAAGAAATCTGACGGTACAGTTCGCACTGGTACGGATAGCATCTTAAATAGATGGAAAGATTTCTTTGACGATTTGCTTAACACGCAACCAAAAACTAGTGTGCGTGGAGAAAAGGAGATACACACCGCAGAACCGTATATTGCAGAACCCAACCGAATAGAAGTAGAAACCGCTATAAAGAAATTAAAGAAACACAAATCTCCGGGTATAGATGAAATTCCGTCTGAGTTAATTTTAGCTGGAGGCGAAAAAATTGTGGAACAAGATACACAAACTCATTCTCCTTATCTGGAACAAGGAAGAATTGCCAAAAGAGTGGAAAGAATCAATCATTGTTCCAATTCACAAGAAAGGCGACAAAACTGACTGTAATAATTATCGAGGCATTTCTCAATCTGTTAACATCCTATAAAATCCTTTCAAATATTCTATTAGCAAGATTGACCCCATACGCAGATGAAATTATTGGAGATTATCAGTGCGGATTTAGACGAAATCGATCAACTATCGACCAAATATTTACTATTCGCCAAATACTCGAAAAAAAGTGGGAATACAATACCCCGGTACATCAACTATTTATTGATTTTAGAAAGGCGTACGACTCGGTTAGGAAAGAAACATTATACAACGTTCTTACAGAACTTGGAATACCGAGAAAGCTAATTAGATTAATTAAGATATGTTTCAATGAATCCCAAAGTAAAGTCTGGGTAGGAAAATTTTTGTCCACGAGCTTTCACGTCTAAAATGGCCTGAAACAAGGAGATGCGTTATCACCATTATTATTTAACTTTGTTCTGGAATACGCTATAAGGAAAATCAAAGATAACAACCAGGGCCTAGAGTTGAACGGTATTCACCAGGTGATGGCATATGCTGATGATGTAAATTTAATAGGGGATGATAGGAGAACAATAGAAAGAAATGCGGAGATCTTATTAAACGCTTGCAGGGACATGGATTTAGAAGTAAATGCAGAGAAAACTAAATACATGGAAGTGCGTCGGGACCGTAATACAGCAAATTATGGATGCGTTAAAATATTAAATAATACTTTTGATAAAGTGGATAGTTTCAAATATCTAGGACCAATATTAACAAACGAAAATCATATTCACGAAGAAATTAAATATCGACTAAAAGCAGGGAATTCGTGTTACTATTCGGTTCAAAATCTCTTGTCGTCGCGAATTCTGTCGAGGAATTTGAAGCTTAAAACATACAAAACTATAATCATGCCTGTTGTTCTATATGGTTGCGAAACATGGTCGCTTACTCTGAGGGAAGAACAAACATAGACTGAAAGTATATGAGAACAAAATCCTGAGACGAATATTCGGACCCAAGAGGAACGGGAATGGGGAATGGCGGAAACTTCATAACGAGGAACTACATAATTTATACGGTTTACCCAACATTGTTAGGGTCGTCAAGTCTAGGAGACTTAGGTGGGCAGGTCATGTAGCTAGAATGGAAGAAAGTAGAAACGCTTTCAAAGTCTTGACTGGAAGACCAATTGGAAAACGACCATTAGGAAGACCTAGACGCAGATGGGAGGACAATATTAAGATGGATCTCGATGAGATTGGAAAAAAAAATAGAAACTGGATGCAGTTAGCTAAGGATAGAAGTCAGTGGAGAGCTTTTGTGAACGCGGCATTGAACTTCAGGGTTCCTAGGCCATAGAGTTAGTCTACATTTCTCATTTTCTCGTCATAGCATCTATATATATATTTAGATGCGTCCTGTGGTCATTATCCTACTTTTAGCACCTTATATCCTATCTTTATACAGTATAGAGTCTAAAAGTAAATCCTTTTACTCTTTTACAATACGTACATAAAGCTGTACAAACAGAGAAAGCGTAGGAAACGAAGTTCAGATATTATCTAACTCTCCAACGTAGGAGTCGAAGGAGTCCAGTTATTCGTTCGATCGCTGCACTAAATTTGAAACCATTTCTCGAAGATTTTTTTTTTTTTTAACTTTTACATAATTTCTTGTACTATGGTTCATTTAACTTCAATATTGGCTCTTTATATAGGGCCATTTCTTTTGGTGTTGGGAACAGCCGACTATTGAAAAGTCTTTTTGGATATGTTCTAGCTCCTCTATGGTATCTCTTTGTTTCACAGGTAATGCAAAAATACTTGTTGGAAAATATGTTGCAGGCAAATCATGTGTTTCTCAACGCTTATACTAAACTAGTTTTTTTCACTTTTTATTATGCAAATCTATATTGACAGCATATCAAACGAGGCATAAGCTTTGCAGCACTCGCTCCCTGACCCTGTCCCTAGCGCCTCACTGCCCGACATAACTGTGGAACGTAAAATTGAAAGATTTAATTTCCTTCAATTTTCCATTCGACATCGTAGGGTCTATCGGAGTTGTTCTGAGGGCGAAAGGTCATATTAATCTAAGTTGCACTTTTTCCAGGTGTTTCTTTTATTTTGGTACTTATCCTATGAGTTGTAGGCAGGAAACGAAAGTATTTCTTGAGAGAATTAATGATCCCAGTAATGCTACCTGGAATCCAACTATCGTCTATCTATGCAATTGTGATGGAAAGACTTACTATGAAATGTAAAGTTACAAGCGTAAAAGAAACTAAATTGAGTGCCATATGTAATTTAAACTTTGCATTGCATTTCGCTTTCAGTAACATTCGTTGGCTATTCCTAAATTTAGTAAGGAAACGATGGAAAATTCACGTGCATTCCCAAATAATCAAAAAGAGGAAATTGTTCTTCCACTATCCTTATGTACTAGTGCAATTCTCATATTTCTTTCTTTCTTTCTTTCTTCCTTTCTTTCTTTCTTTCTTTCTTTCATTCTTTCTCTCTTTCTCTCTCTCTCTCTTTCTTTTTACCTATTCACTCACTTACACATATACGCACTTTCCCCATCTGAATTTATGTTAATTTTTCTGCGTGTTTATGCGTATATGTAATAATGCTAATGGAAAGAATTCTCCGTACTCGACCAATTTGCTTTGTTATATTTCCGTATTTTAACTTCACCTTTAAAAGTGTATAAAAAAAACGGTACAAATACGTAAAATTAGAAAAATAATGTTGAGCAGCTGTCCTAAATAGAACGGTCTGTTCGTTCTTCCAGTTCAATGAAAAGTGCTTATATAAATTCACAGAATACTACAAGAAAAAAATCCTTCTGCTCCCTTTTTTCTGGACGAACTCTATTACGTAAAGGGAGATAGCAGTAACAAAGCTAATTACCCATAGTTGTAGCAATAATGTGCGGTAACTTTGTGGGAAACTTTTTTCCCCGCTAACTTCTCCGTTTCTCTAGTCCAGTCATTATTAGTATCTTCTACAGAGAGGAAGAGGAAGCGAATACATGTTGGTCAGAGTGAGGCGACCATTGTATATATAAACACAAGAATCTCTGTAGGAGGTTTGTGTATTAAAAGGGGGAAGGATCAGAGAGTGATAGTGTACGTAGAAATCGCTTGTAATGAACCCTTGGACAACAAGGAAGATGAGTTCCCTACCTGTGGTCAACCTCTAATATGACAGGTAACTGAAAACAAAACCTATAAAAATAGTACCTTTTAGGAATAGTTTAATCACCCAGAACATGGAAGTTGTTGGTATACAGATTGCTCATTTATTACCTTGTCTTCTAGAGGTTTGGTCGAAGCTTTTGATGTCCGTAGAAGGGAATCAACTCTCAATATATACTGCCTTTATTCTCTACCGTCACCTGTCCGTTCCCAATTTTATCTTCCTCGAACATCATTCTCTCCCTATAAACAAAAGTGAGTAGTGAGTGTTTATATGTGATTGCCAGAACTCCAATATTCAAAGGTATCTACGGGTATTCACTGCTATCCACTCGAATTACACCGGTGGTTATAGACAATTTTCACTGAAAGTACAACTGGATGCTGCCCTCTTCACTGATCTAGTGGCTAGCACGCGCATCTTTGATGTACACGGTGCCAAGTTCGATTCTCTGTAGGAGAGCTTTGAAACTTAAACACATATTGTTGATACTAAATATAAAGTAAAATATTTACATGTAGAATGAAGATACATTCTTCCACTGTTTTTCAATGTAGCCACCATCTCTGTTTAGACACTTATCTAGGTGGAAAATCCATTTCTCAAAACTCTGATGATAGAAGGTAGGATTCTTATCACGAAGTCGTGTTTAGACCGCATGCTTGACCTAGTTATGTGATGCAAGACATTTGCCATGCCCATGTTTAAAAAAGAAAATTTAAAAAAGATGGAAATCGGGCAGAACCAGATTCTGGTTGTACTGTGGATGCGAAAGAATTTCCCAGTTCCGCCGTTGCAAAGATTCTCTGACACATGAGCTATATGCGGGTGCGCATTATCCTGTAACAAGCGCATCGTCTTGCCTAACAGTTGAGGAGGCCTTGTGCGTTTAACAAATCTTTTCAGTTTCCGGAGTATTGCCTGATGCGCCGATTATGTGGTTAGAGACACAAATATCCACCAGGACTACACTATAGATATCTCGAAAGATCGTTATCATCAGTTTGTCTCATATACATTTAATAAAGTATTTTTGATGTGCTTTAGTGTAGCCATACTTTTAGTGCGCGTGCTTTTGTAGTCCCGGGTACGGTTCTGGATGGGAGCATAGAATTTTCTGTGTTAGCTAAACATACTGGTAATAAGGTAATTGAGGAATTAGATGAATCAAGAGGTAGTGACCTCGATCCACATGTAGAAACCCAGAGGTAATAGCGAGTATGGGAGCCGATATGCTGGCCATACATCGTTCAAGCAGTGATGAAACGGGTCACCAGATTCCTTAAGTCACGACTTTTGCCTGGATCATTCGAGTCTAGTAGTACCCAGTCCGATCCGGTGAGCTAGACAGACCGGAGACCCAGACAGGCCTGGAGGCTCGAACAGACACGATGATCCGAAAGCAGCTGAAATATTACCTCTGCAGAATTTTATACTTCGTTAATAATGTTCAGTTGATTCCCAATGTGACATTCCTTAATCAAGATACCATGTCTTGAATATTTCAAATATAATTTCTTTTTTCTTTCTTTTTTTTCTTTTTTTTTTGCGTTCTGATACTGAAAAACAATACACTGCTTTTTGAGCATAGATTATACAAAAAAAAAAAATAACAAAACATTGTTTGAGTCCAAGTTCAGAGGTACTTTTATATTCTAAACGAGAAGTTTCACAGATTTACTCGATTCAAATTTGAGGATCTCTCACAAGAAAAAAAAAAACATACGGCTTATTTTCTTTATGATTCTCACACAATTATACTCTGATAAACCTTGTAGTTACCTTTTACTGCAATGCGTTGCCACACAGAGACGAGCACAAGTCAGAAAGAAAATTATACATTTTGTGAGAAGACAGTGAGGAAAGCATCGTGTTTGTTAGAACATATTAGTAGCCTTACACAAATTCCCCACATGTTCTATCACCTCCGGGTCATACTGGGTCTTCCGTACCATGAACTCTGTCACTGTAGCCAGCTTAGTGGTGTTTGGCCGGCCATGTTTTTTTTCTTTTTTAGAATATTATGTTTTTCCAAGTACTATTTTCGAGTAATTATAGAAAAACACGAAATAACACCGTAAGTTAAAATCAAAAGTAATTAAATTTCAACAAAGTTCTTAAAGAAAAAATTAGAAGAAAGTGTTCTTTTCTACCTGAAAATCATATACTTCAAGGCACAAACCATACCAACATTTTCAAATTCTGCATTTAAAGTAAATAAGCAATTTAGCAGTTATAAATAAATAAGTAAACACCGATGCAGTTAGGTTCAATCTTACTATAGTAGTAGTACTCTGAAAATATACATCAACAAAAATTGGATATGAGATCTCCTGAGAATGGATTTAACTACATCTTCTGGCATGCTTTTAATACTTGTAAAAAATCAAATACAATCTGATTGTCCCCATCATTGATTGATTGAATAAGATGGTATATGAAACGGGACCTGTTTAAAATGGGATTCAACTACTAATCAAATTCCGAGGCAATCACTCTCACTGGAATTCGAACCCGATACCTCATACACATAAGGTATGTGCATTGGCTATTTAATAACCTTAACGTTTATATATATTCTGCCCTCGTAACTAGAGTGCTTTTAACTGCATTGTATCTACAAATTTTTGCCTTATCTATGGGTAACAAATTTTTGTGTTATCTAGGTTAATGACGCAAAATGCGTCATTGGAATTTTAGGAGGAGCAAAAATTCGGATATTTGAACCAGTTAGCAACTAAGAATCATGATCACTATTAAAGCAGGATGATGTTGATTTTCTACCACTTCCGGTTTCAATAGAAATACTAGAGTGGAAATGGAATATATTGTTGGGGTGCTTAATTGGTTGCAGAAAACAGTTTTTCACCTTGTTACTGTCTTTACTTTATAACTTTGATTTTGATTTAATTAGAGCTTAGCGTCTCTTTTTCAGCAGCGAGACTATAAGAGTCGTAGACCTACAGCTTAACATAGGAGTCGAACCACATGAGCTCCCGCCGAGAATCGAAGCCAGGTCTCTAAGCCAAAGGTGCTTACGCTAACCGCTTAGCCACGAGGGAGCTCTTACTCTATAACGATCAATGTTAAAACCGAAAGTGGTTGATTTTTGCCACTTCCGGTTTTAGTGAAGAGTTAAGGATGGAGGTGAAAAGCACTTTTAGAACGCTTGCAGAAAACAGTTTCTCGCAATCTATTACCGTTTTTTCTCTGTAGTGATAAACATAAAAACTGGAAATATCTCATTCATACCACTTCCGGAATTTTTTGTTTCGCGAACAGACGAACAGGATAAAATTTATATATATAAAGAAGTTTTGGCAAACCAAACTCCTTAAAAAAAACTATCCAGCAGCAAGCGCACATACGAAAGTAAGAAAAATAACGTTATGTTGGTTTTATCATGGTGTCAGGGATCACCTCCCAAATGTTGTCGGTGTTGTTTTGAAACACCCTGTATATGTTTTGATAAAAGCCACGTCCACTAAAGTAGTTTCAACTATTATCTCATTTCAGAGTGCTTCTGATTATTTTGTCTTACTCGTAACTATAGCGATTATAAACAATTTTCGCATCAAATGCCACAAACCTAGTCATGTATCTTATGACGTAAACTTTTGCAAAATTGATGGTCAAAGTTCATCCTGTGATTGGTTAAAGGTTCCTGTCTGACCACTGAGACAAAAGTATTTTTCCTACTTTCGTTGTTTATTGCACGATAGGTGAAACTTTTTATACTTAACGACGTGAGAAGTTTTTTGCTAGCTCCCGGTCTAATCATTATTATTTGCAAGGAACTGCTGATTTAGAACTTACATTACACGGATCAACAACGGGCCGGTAGCCAGTTCAAGAATGTAGGGAAGGGGGCGGTAGAAGTTAGGGGGGGGGCGATCCAACCATATTATATTAGATGACCATATTATAGTTCATTTGCAAGCCTACCGTGAAAATTTTAGGGGGGCGGCCCCCTAGACCCCCTTGTATACGGGCCTAATCAACAATTAGACTTGTTTTCCAGACTTTTCATAAAAATATGATTTTCTGAATAAATCGATTACGTTGATCACGAAAATGTAATCAGTTGTTCTCACTTATGAAAGATTTTTTTTTCACAACCATAACCATCATCATAATCAAACAAGAAAGCAACTAGAAGTTGATACTGGTACATACACAATATGTTCATGAACAAAGTGACAATTCGTCGGGTAGTGAGTGATTCTTGACACTGAAAGAAGAAAAAAATCACTAAACATGGATTAAAAAACGCACTAGTGATCGATATCATAACGCAACATTGTTAGTTAATTAGGGTGACCAGATGTACTGATTTTCGTAGAACATCACTTTTTTTAAAAAATAAATGAAACAGAAATATTATTTTTGAAATTATCGGAAATGTCCTGATTTAATTTAATCTTTTTCCAATCTATTACCCGCAGTTGTGAAATTAAGAATAAGGTAAAACAGCCTTGACTAATAAGGTTTTATTGCGGTGTCAGTTTGACAAGACAATATCGGTTAGCTAGTGTTTCCCAAGAGAGGAGACGGTTTTCGTCTCGTCTCGATTATCGTCTCGAAAATGGTACGAGAGTCAACACAAGAAGTATTCTATAATTTAATATTCGAAACGAGACGAGAAATTCTTTAAGTCTCATGAGCAGCACTAGCTCATAAGTTCTATTTATTAAACACTATTTTAGTGTTAAATGATTTATAGTATGAAATCAATAAATTGATAGTATGATTGTAGAAATATAATGAAGATCATTTATCAGCGTTTAATGATACGAAAATCATTTCACAATATACTCAAATAATAAGTATAGTGTAAGTGTTATTATATCACACCCTTTGTAGACCTTTGGTGAAGCGGAAGGATTTAGCTCACTTATAAATAAATTAAGAAAAAGTCAGAGGATAAATTTTGTACGTAAATTTACTGAACGAGACATGAAGAAAAAAGCATTTCCGAAAATCGAAACGAGAAGATAAAGATTTTTTTTCTGATAATCGAGAGAAAACGAGATTTCTACAAGAATATGGAAGACGAGACGAGAAAATCTTACTGCTTTACTACGCAATATGGAGAAGATACAGTAGTCATCTCCTTCTATAGATTTGTAGTATGTCTTACTTATTGCTCATTAAGATCTGAGTTAATTCACTTAAAATTATAAGGTAACAAAGTTCTTCTCATTATTTCCCATTTAATAAGTGCTCACAAAGGGGAAACGAAGTGACTCAGGCACCCGGAAAACCGATGGGGTTATAATAGGTTAAGCAAGTGTGTGCCCCATACGTTGTCATCAGCCATCAAGGTACAAATTACAGCCTGTTTGTTCTTGCTGTTTCGGCTCGTAATACACTCATATTTGATCAAGTGCTTACGAGTAATGAAAAGTGGGTCCAGTTTGGCATTCCCAAGTGTACCGGATATTGGTTATCACAATGCGACCCAGTATTTTATATCTCAAGAACACCCCAGCACCCGTGCAAGATCATACTTAGTGTCTGGTGGACTAAAAAAAAAAAAAAAAAAAAAAAAGCGTTTTTCACAGTCCTTTGCACCTTTCAAAAACAAACCGCGTAACTTGATGTTGTATCACTGCGCGCACGACTATTTGCTGATTGGTGAAGAGGAAATTGTTTCGTCTGTTTCCCGCAATATTTCTGTTGCAGCACGTGCATGAATTTCTGTAACTGCGGTGTGCATTACTCATCTCACTCACACCATTGCCGTGATATAAGGCAAAATACCCAATACTATATAATCCCCCCTCCTTTAAGAGCAACTGAACATTGTTATTTTTCTCCAAACTGTAATTATAGATGAAATTACAATGAGCTATGTCAAATCATCAACTGAACGATAAAGAGATGGTGCTGGTATGTAACAGCAAGCATATTTATCATTATGGGAGATTATTTCTTTTTCACCAATTACCATTATGCAATATTCTATGAGAACATGAAAATTAGCTATTATAGGTCTTAATTTTCTTCAAGTGAATTGAACAACGTTGATATCGTTTGATAAAGTATTTGCTTTTCTTCTGCACTTACGGGTTTGCCTTGTTTATGTTTAACAGAATAACTCGGAGCAGCAGGTAATCTGCTGGCTTCCTTGGGCGACATCTTTAAATTGTGGCGCGCACTTCGTGTGTTTTGTCATTTGTTGTAACAGTTTTCTCTTACAAATTCGATTTTGGTTCAAGATTTCGATCCCATATAGATACATACTTGGAATGGAAACCTAAATGTTCTTACTGTGCATTAACAATACATTAATTACCATAATACATTGCATTTGTTGTGTACTATTTGCTCATGGAAGAATAAACTGTTATTAGT
Source organism: Thermobia domestica (assembly GCF_964235325.1). Taxonomy (NCBI): domain Eukaryota; kingdom Metazoa; phylum Arthropoda; class Insecta; order Zygentoma; family Lepismatidae; genus Thermobia; species Thermobia domestica. The sequence goes on along the minus strand of NC_137454.1, from coordinate 148,614,061 downwards.
CTCATTTTCAATGTTGCTAACTCATAGTTATTTTTCAGTTTTTCACAAAGAATGGTTGTCAAACAGTTGTGTCATTTCATGAAAATGGGCTAAGAAAATGAAAAAGAGAAATCAAGTGAACTCGCTGTTCTTATTGAAGTTCCTTATAGTATTTCAGATCTTCGGTTGACTTTTCATTAGAGATGAGGAAATAGTTATTAAAAGAGAGAGTGTGTGTGTGTGTGTGTGTGACAGAGAGTGAGGTGGGATAGAGAAACGTTAAAGAGGATAAAACCTGTTTTAGTGATTCATTACGAAGTAATATGAGGCTAATTTTTTCAGTTATAATTTGTATATCGCGCTTTTAAAATGCGATCAGAATAAATGACCATTTAAAAGATGCAAAAACCGAATATTCGGTGCCGGAAATGAAATATTGTACACAGGAATCTTCAACATTTAAGAATTTTTATAATATTGGATAGGAATGTTCATAACTTTTGAGTCTTATATTTTTCTGGCTGAAGTGAAATTAAGAGGAGGTACTATGTGCATGTTAAATAATGTGTCTTTATTCCTATGTAGAATATAAAAAGTTTCTGGGAATTTGTTGAACAAGATGTCGATAGTCTCTTCATACTCTCATGACTGATTAGTTTATGGCGTAACTTTTCTGTTAGATATCAAATGAAAAGATAAGTCACGAGGATTCAAAATATATTTTATAGGTATTTTATTACATATAACAAAGGAAATAAAATAATAAATTCTCTATTCAATAAATAAGTAAACTCAGTAGTTTTCAAGTTCTTGCAGAATGAACAATTGCTTGTTCCAAACACTCGCTCGCCTATAATGGAAACGTACAAGGAGCTCAATTTTGAAATGAAATGAAATGAAATTTTCCTAGTTTTACGTCCCACGATTATGCAGGTTAGGCTAAAGGAGGCGGTGATGATGGAAACATGAATGAAATGTTGGAATGAAGAAAGTGGGAGGAAACTAAAGGACCCAGAGGAAACCCATGCACACGGTGTTTGTCTACCACAAGGTTCACTTGGCGCGAACTGGGATCGAACCAGAAACCCCATTTGCCAGAAGTACGCTCTACCAGTGAGCCACCGCGGCCCTCAAGAGCTCAATTTTGAATAGAAGTCGTGAGTACAACTGCACATGTTTCTAGATCTGATAATTAACTCCTTTGTGGTTATATGATCCGCGTACTCGTCGTCGGGCGGGAGACCCGCGTTCGATTTCCGGAGGAAATTCATGTAGTTCGGATCACTCGTTCTGCTGTAGGTCCAAATCTTATAGAACCTTGTTGTTGAAGCGAACGATAAACTTTAATCCATCCATTTAACCATAGATCTGCTAGTAGGAACACTAAGTCATCATGTAATAGTGGCTCTGAATCCTAATATTTTAGGTAGATTCTCAGCTAGAGGAAACGTTAGGAGTGGGGATAGTAAGTTTTAGTTGTAATTTACACTGGTAGAAGAAATCCAACTTTCTGCTCTTCTTCCTCCTGGTGCGTGTCTGCGTTTACATAGTAGTTCAAAGATTCAGGAGAGCAGTGCGTACGCCACTGCAAACGAGAGAAAATGGTTCCTGATTCTCTTATCACAAGCCCATGCCATTTTATTTTTAATCTCATTGTTTTCCCCCCTTCAGTTTGTTTATTCATTTCTTAGCACAAATTTGCATATTACATTTTTTGTTTAATTAGTTGGCAACATTTCTGCACTGCAGTCTGCATTGTTTACAAGGGGTGCAAAGCTTCGTGAAAATCAGATTAGTCGCCAAGTGGTGCATTACGAGCTCCTACCACCAGGCCACACCATCACTGCGGACTTCTGGTCGCAGAAGTTGCAACGGATGGAACATGCATTGCAACAGAAGAAGCCAACGCAACGTTCGTTAATCGAAAATATGCAAGACGATGCGAGACTCAGTTAGTAAGGACGACCAGAAATACCATTCAGCTATACTTGGCTGAAAGACACTGTGAAATTCACGATACTCCCTGTTTCATTTCCTGGACAAACACCTACATGAGAAATCTTTCGACAATAAGGCATACCTGTCCAATTTCCCTAATATATATACTAGCTAAAATCCCGTGCGAAGAACGGAGAGAATAGGTTTGTGGAAAATATTTAAATCTCCTTCTCCTTACAATATTTATTTCAGTACAAGTGTAATGATAAAAATATAGAAAATACTCTATACGTTTGGCATAAATATTGAAATGCCTGCATCCACAGAATACGTCTTTAATCAAATTCACATGAAGAAAAAACTTAGCTTGAAGTGGGTGCTAACTATCTTCTAAAAATCATTTTAAGCGGGTCAAATGTTTTCTCGACCCACCATTAAAATATTAAGATATTTTGAACAGAGTAATCAAGTGCATCAGGATCAATTAATCGACTGCTTGTTTCTTCGATATGTGATCTCGGCCTGCCACATTTACTTCGTCTTTATCTATAGGTATATTTACTTTCACACCGATTTCTTCACAGGCTTTCAGGACGACATTCTTTCTTATCTTGTTGCACTGACTCTGTATCAGCTTTCAAATTGCAAGCAAATGACTTACACTATTCACTGCTAGTTTTCTAGTTATGAAGGACGGGACCTTCCAACCATAATCGAACTTGAATCCGGCGCAGTTGGTAGGTGCACAGACCATCGTACAAGATCAATCCTCACAATATAGACTTTTTCTCATCACACTATTTCTCCTCCAAGAGGGATGGATTAGAAGACCGCAGCTTTAATTTTCGTGGCAACACTGTGGCTCAGTGATAAAGTGCTCATCTCTAGCGCAAGGGGCCTCTGATTTGATCTCAAAGTCATGTGTGTTTGTGGCGTGGTCTAGGATCGAGTGAGGGTCCCCTCCCAGGCCATATCTTACTCGTTTGTTTGCTCGGGATTCTTCCGTTTCCTACCACATTCTCATTTCACTACTTAAAGTAATCATAAGCCGGATTGAGTATAGCCCGCTCTCCCCAATGATTTTTAACGAATCATAGTGATTCTAACGATTCATATTAGTTCATCTTGAATCAGAATCGCATGCTATAAAGATTTAAGATTTAAATCTTGTAGTAAGGTAGCTTTAATATAAGTAGTAGTAGTAGCAATAGTAGGAGGAGGAGGGGTAGTGGTGGTGGTGGTAGTAGTAGTAGTAGTAGTAGTAGTAGTAGTAGTAGTAGTAGTAGTAGTAGTAGTAGTAGTAGTAGTAGTAGTAGTAGTAGTAGTAGTGACTCTTCCAGTTCCGGTGACAAAGAACTGGGGGGAGCGGGCTATGCACAAGCCCATAAGCCTAAAGAGTACAAACGTGGGACGTGAAATTAATATTTTATTTCATTTTCATACACTAAAGCGAATTTGGAGCCGCGGTGGCTCAGTGGTAGAGCGTCCACCTCTGGTGCATGGGTTCTTGTTCGATCCCAGGTCGTGTTAAGTGAGGTTTTGTGGTAAATAGGCACCTTGTGTGTTGGTTTGTGTCGGGATAATCCCATTTCCTCCCACTTTCTTCGTTCCACTATTTCATTCATTTTTCATCATCACCGTCTCCTTTAGCCTAGCAGGCATAAGTGTGGGAAGTAAAACTTTAAGATTTTTTTAAAATTTCATTTACTAAAGCGAATTAAACAAATAACAAAGGTAAGATGCTTTCTTGTTTCAGATTCTTATGAATTTCGAAATGGCTATTTAGTATATACCCTGAAAATACAGAGTAAAACCCACAATCAGGATACTTAGAAATTCGATATGAAACAATGAGCCTTCAAGCTTTTATTTTTTTTTAAAAAAAAAAGGACATGCAACAAAAATATGTGTATATATATATAAGTACCCTCTTTTTTTCAAAAAGAACTCTGAAACAAGTGATTTGAAAAATAGTTGTGAACAAAGGAAAACAAAAAGAAAAAAATATATGTCGGTAAAAAAAAGAAACTCTGATACTAGAGGGGGGATAAGCGAGGACAGGTCGGAAGATAGACAATTCGCCGGCATAAGCATTCATATCACTGCTTCATTGCGCCGGTCGCTGGAATGATCAAAGCTAATGTTACCGCTGGAGCTATCTAAAACTATTTTTTTAAAAAGATATAAAAAGTAGCGCAGATCACAGCACATAATCGCGCAGGGGCCGATGTGCGACATTCTCATGTCAATTCACCATATTTCACATGACGTCACAAGGAAAGCTACCCCCTGTCTTGCACACTTCTGTACTCTCGCATCCTCGTACTGGAAAATCCCTTCTATCTTTTTTTTGTGTATGTGTGAGAGAGAGAAACGTGGATGGGGAGGGAGGTTTCGTTATTTCTATCAACACGTACTGTATTTTCAAAAGAGAAGAGAGACAGGGGTTGAGAACGAGTTTCTCTAATCGCATGAAGTTAAGTTATGCGTGATAGGGTGATAAAAGGTTCAATGGTGTTGGTTGACTAATCAATGTATTCAACAGAATAAACATATTTAGTTGGAATAATGCACGGATTTTTGTTATTTTAGTTATTTAAAAAAAGTAATGTTAGTACTGTACTAATGATAAAACTTTTGTATTAATTACAAAATATCGTTCTTTACGTGGTTCATGAAGTACACTAACATTTAATATATCTTATACAAAATAATAATAATAAACTCTAGTAAAAAAGAATACAGAGAATCACACGAAATTAAAGACTGAACTTTTTGTAGTAATAAAAGCTATATATATATATATATCCTTTACCGTAGGCAACCATCAATCCTTTGCTGCTGTACAAATTGCACAAGAGATTAGGAATGTCATGGATTTTTGAACGAAACAGTATGGTAAAGTCGCCGTTATCCGTGAAGATGTTAAAGGAATCGACTCCACAAACGAAGTCGGTCGAGAGATCTAGTTATCTACTGCAAAAGCAGAATTCAAAAACTCGCCTTTGTTCAAGAACTGTCGTGTGGAATAACGGACGGACGGACAGATGTACTAACTGTACAATTCTGTAAGTCTCACTGCGTAATGCTAATAAAGTGAATTTCGTTTCACGTTGAGACCACGATAGTTTCACACTATAGAGATCGAATATTCAAACTAAAAATAATACACTTACCCATAGAGTTATAAAATAACCACTAGAGGCACAATTTGGCGTCACTATCTATGTGATTTTAGCTACTAGCGCGTTGATAATTGAACAGTTATTTGTTTTCCCCTTGTGTGGCAAAAAACAGTCAACTGCTATTTGTTTCAATGTCTTAGCGATGTTATAAAGTGAAGATGCAAAATAAGATGTTTTACTAAAACTCCCTTGAAACGTATCAATTATTTAAAAGTGCAATATTACTAATGGATTAAAAGAGTGTCACATATCCGGAGCGTAAAATAATGCATCTTTTTTAAATTGTTTTTATACATATAAGTTCACTCGGACAGCTATATGAAAGTGGAGTAAGAAAAGCTATGCGCATAAACACAGAGTACAAATGATATAAAGACAATAAATATTTCAGGTTTCTGTACACTTCATACGACAGACGTTGCTATCTGCATCTTAAAATAAGCTATTTAGATTTAATTTCAATTGTACGGTTAATCTTCCTAAAACGAAGAAATAATATATTAATTTAATTGTGTCTAAGCGAAATATATTAATAAGTTGTGTCTACGAGAAATATATTAAATTATAAATTAATTAATTAAAATACTACTTCTCTTAAGTAAAAGAAATACTCATTAAAAGAGCATTATATAACGTATTTTTTAAGAGTCACGAATATTCTAAGCTGCACATTACCTTTAGGATGAGGGGCAGTCTTTCTTTGTAATTATTAATAATGATTTATATAATACAGTTGTAATTATTAATAATGATTTATATAATACAGTATAGTTTCCAAAAGAGGGGGGCCGCGGTGGCTCAATGGTAGAGCGTTCACCTCTGGTGCTTGGGGTCCCGGGTTCGATCCCAGCCCCCGCCAAGTGAACTTTGTGGTGGACAAACACCGTGTGCGTGGGTTTTCTCGGGGTTCCCCCGTTTCCTCCCACTTTCTTCATTCCACCATTTCATTCATTACTCATTATCACCGTCTCCTTTAGCCTAACCGGCATAATCGTGGGACGTAAAACTCAAAGATTTCATTTCAAGTTTCCAAAAGAATTGTATAAATGAAAAATGTTTCCGCTTCTAAATAGTAATTATATTTTGTTTTAGAAAATTAATTATGTCGTTGAAATAAGTGCAAATTAGAGACCTGCACGGGCCGAATTTTTCGGCCCGAGCCCAATCAAACCCGAACGTACTTAGGCCCAGCCATCCCGGGCCCGAAAAGTATCGGAGATTTTCGGCCCGAAGCCGGCCCGGCCCGATAAGTTTTTCAAAATTCTTGGCCCAAGCCCGGCCCGGGCCCGATAAATTTTAAGTTTTTGGCCCGACCCCGGCCCGATAAATTTTTGAAAAAATTAGCGAACCCGAATCTTTCTCAAAATTTAGTACTAAACCCTAACCCTGAGAAACATTTTCTAAACTTTAGTTCACAACCTGACGCTTGCCTTCCGAATGGTACGATTGCCTCCTAGAACTTTGCCTGTCATCGAGAGAACAAAAACTTCATTCCCTGTAACAAAAATCTAACTTAATTGATTTGGGACGTGAGTTGGGACGTGAGTTCATGAAGGAAGGGCTCTTCCGTTTTCATTGATTGGAAGAGTTAATGACAAATTTCATTAGGAAACATGAATGGTCCTTAACTACAAGTTTGATTAATGACTATGCATGATTTTCAGGAAACTAACTATCAACTACGTGGCCATTTAGAGTATAAAAATGGGACTGATGATATATCTCAAAATAGTAATTACAATTTTTGTGTTCAAATTCTTGATCGGAAGAAAATATAAAATATGTACTTTTTCTTTCTTTAGCACATAGAATCGGTGATGATTTCGGAAGGTTTCAACCGGAAGGAAACTCGAAGTAAATAGTAGATGAAACTACTACAGCGAAATTACTGGTGACCCTGGTTGAGCCCGAACTCTGAAATAAACCGAAATGTCTTTGCTCCGGAGCAAAATTTCCCCCAGTGACCACCCCTTGAAATCATCACTGTTCAGGATTATTTCTTTACACGATATAGTTTAAATAAATGGGGTTTCGTAATTGTAAATTAGGTTCCAAGATTACATTTTCACTTAAAAGAAATCAATGTTGAGATCATTATTGATAACAGACATCACACCAATCTATAAATACACTTTTGACTCCAGTAACGGGTTACTTTAGTAAAATTAAGAATCAATACACTGAAAGCGTTTCACAAGGTAACCAATGCATTAAAACACTTATGGCACTTAGATATATTCAACTTTGGGGTCAAGGTGCTAAGGCATTTGGCTACAATTGGATCTGAGTTTGGCGTCCGTGCAGGGGTAAAAGTGAGGAGGAACGTAAGGGAACACCGTCCCTCACCCCCCAAAAATGAATACGGTGTCCCCTCAGTTCTTGAAAAAATACAATGGGCAAAGATAGACAGGGGGACGGTGTGACGTCATGTCGCGTCCTACCGTCCCTCAACCTTTACAGATCCACTTTTACCCATGCGTTCGTGTCAGTAGCAAGACTATATGAGACGTGGACGTGCAGCTTAACGTGGGATCTGAACCACATGAGACCTTATCAGGAATCGAACCTGACTTTCCCGCCCCAAAAAACACATATGCTAACCATATAGCCACGAGGGAGCTCTGTGTTTGCTTGCGACTTTAATCCATGGTAGAGTGCTTGCTTTCAGTACAAACTGAAGTAGAAGTTCGGATTCCACTGTAGCAAGTGATTCCATCTCATATAGCCTCGGAGGTAAAGGAAGTTCAAGTTCAATCAATCAATCATTTGAAAGACACATATCAAAGACGCTGTTTGATAAATATTTTAGTAAGTATTATTTTATGCAGATATTAATGCAGACATATTTTACTTATATATTACACTTCTATAAAAATCTTGTGCTACTTCTTGGTTTTTATCTAGATCAATTGGAGTAAAATAGAAATTGACAGCAAAGATTAAACTGTAGCACATCGATGCGCCATATTATGGTATCAATCACTTTGTGATTTCGCTCGAATATTAAGAAAAGCACCCTGATTACTTTAATTAATAGTAAACAATGATCACTGTATTAAACACATTTATTCCTTTCTGCAACTATACATTCAACTTGTGACCTTTCTTACGTTTCCTGTTAGCCTAATGTGGCTACTGTCACTAGGGACGTATACAGGAATTCATTTCGGGAGGTCCAAAGCTTTACGGGAGTCCAAATTCAATATGAGGATAAATTATATTAAAATTTGTAAAATTACTCCTGAAATTAGACTAAATTTACTAAGAAAGTTGGGATTATGGTGGGGTCCAAAACTTCAAGATCCATCCTCTGGTAAGTCCCTTATTCTTACTTATCTTCAGCAGATAAGTTATTAATTGCTTTGAAGTTTTCCAGAGAATTATAAACCTCCCCTCGTATATGATTAAAATAATACGAACTTTAGCTTTTAAGGTAATTGAGCAAGGTCACTACATTTCGAGAAACCAATAAGTGGGCCATGACATTGGCCTTGGTTTTACACATTAAAATACTTTTGCAGATAAATAATTTCCGATATCTAGAGATATACAGGGTGTTTCAAAACAACACCGACAACGCTTGGGAGGTGATTCCTGACACCAAGATAGAACAAAAGGTATGGACCAACCTGGGTGCACAAATGCTTCCTTTCGGAGTTGTAGACTCCCGAAAACATAAAGAACAAAATGTACAGGCCCATAGCTCCAATACTATGGAACCTACAGTAGTCGGGTCAAGACTTCACTTAGGAACTATGTGCACTATCCAAAATACATGTTTCAAAATCCTAAGGTACTCACGCAACAATTTTTATAGAGGGAGTTTGGCTACGAGCATATAACTTGAAGTTCTCACCAACTACCTCTATAAAAATTGTTGTGGAAGTACCACAGGATTCTCAAATATGGATATTTAACATGGATATTTGGATAGAGCACGTAGTAGTTCGTAAGTGAAGTCTTGACCCGACTACGATAGGTCCCATAGTTTTGGAGCTATGGACCTTATAAGTTCATTTTTTTTCAACTTTTCGGCAGCCTATAACTTTGAAAGGAAGCATATGTGCACCCAAGTTGGTCTATACTTTTTGTCTTATCTTGGTATGAGGAATCACCACCCAAATGTTCTCGGTGTTGTTTTGAAACGCCCTGTATATGCACATTTGAGCGTGAAATTAGCACCATTTTCTCTTTTAAATTTCTCTATATAATCTAATAAGACCACAATAAATGGAGATTTTCTTCCTCCAAACAAACGTCATTCATATCACACAATGCCACACAAGCGCGCTTTTGCCATACACCAGAGATAATTGTGCCTCTAGTGGTTATTTTATAACTCTATGGGTTTACCAGTTTTGATTGTAATAGACAGAAAAATGTTGGGAGTAGGGATAATCATGATAACATATATATTTGTGGAGCACAATTAATTCCTTATGTAAGTGAAATAATTGGAGATCGTCAAAGATAAAATAAGTATACGTAAGTGTTATAACAGGTTATGAACCTTTTTCTCGTGTTACCGTACGTGTAATGAATGATGCCATTGCAGAATATTCACCATAATTCGATGAAATTCTACTGAAAATCCTTACGATGAAGCCATGCTTATTTTTTACAATTTCATGAAGCTCTTAAATGAGTTACTACACTTTGTTACGAACCAGTTCTCCGTTCTGAAGACCTTCAAAGTACTCTGTAATTTGAGCTTCGCTAATTCTGGAAAATTTATTAGCGAAGTTCTATTAGTTGTAGTTTAATGTCTGTGTTTCCTTAATTTTAGAGGGAAGGTCGTAATTATGACAAAAAAACAAATTCTATGACAAAAATGTAAAAAAAAATAAAAAGTAAATAATAAAATATAATAAAAATTAGAATAGATTGACATGTTTTGCGGCATCTACATTATTATAATTATTATTATTATTATTATTATTATTAATAATAATAATAATAATAATAATAATAATAAGTTAGTATAGTCCATTTGTTCTCCCGTTTGTATACATAATACAGACCTAAAAACCATATCATATTAATTATTGATCGAGTCCAAATTTTAAAATTAAGGTTAATATAATATTCTCCAGGAGGAATCAAATTAGGGATGAAAATCGAAAATCGCTATTTTCTCAAAAACGGCTTTAAAGAAAATGATTATATTTCATAAATCAATATTCCATCAGAATCCTACAATATGGTGTCAGTAATTTCTTTAGGAAAAGTTCAGAGATTTTTTTACGTACTGAATTCGCAAAGACAACTCAGGTGATTTTATTATTAATATTATTATTATTGACAGACTTACGATACGGTATAAACTATTTCTTCTGAAAACGTTTAGGAATAGTTTACTACTGTAGATGAGCTTTTGCTTTCAAATGATTTTCTCAAGTGGTACTGAGACAGTTTTGTTCATGTCTTATAAATTATTTTATTAAGAATCAAATAGTATGGCATAATCGTCTTTTCTTACAAATTTTCAGAACGACTAGCTAATGAAAAATGATGACGTCGGTTTAATTGAAGGGTTCTCTCGCATGGGAGAAAGAAACTTTACCTCAAGAACGAAAGATTTGTATAGGGAAATATTTCACATGCATACTAAGCAAGTTAAAGTCTACATCCATGCGAAAAGCGGGTAAATTTGGCAAATTGCATATGACATGTAAGTTGCCGTCCTTGTGAATGATTTTTTTTAAATTTTTATTTATTTATTTATTTTTTTTTTTTTTTAGGCTTCTAACTTATGCTATACATAAATGTGGGAAGTCTTATAAAACGGCTTTGCTCGTCCGTCCGTCTGTTGACAGGTACAAGAGCAAAAACGGTAAGACAAATCGAGAAGCGGTTTTGTGCAATCGATTTAGCATCCAAAGAATAGATTCCATCTCCTCCGTTAACTGCCTATTCAAACCAGATGTGGAGGCCACGGTGGCTCAGTGGTAGAGCGTTCACCTCTGGTGCTTGGGGTTCCTGGTTCGATCCCAGCCCAGTGCCAAGTGAACTTTGTGGTGGACAAACACCGTGTGCGTGGGTTTTCTTGGGGTTCTCCCGTTTCCTCCCACTTTCTTCATTCCATTATTTCACTCATTTCTCATTATCACCGTCTCCTTTAGCCTAACCGGCATAACTGTGGGACGTGAAACTAAAAAAAAAAAAAAAAAAAAAAAAAAACAGAAGTGGTAGAAATCAATGATTTCCGGTTTCAACGTTCTTTGTTATAAAAAAAAAAACGTTAACAGATAGCGACTAGCCGCTTTCTGCAATCGATTCAGCGTATCATCACCACCCATAAAACCAAAACCCAAAACCAGGCTTAGTTGAAATTTACTATACTTCTGGTTTCAACATTTATTTTTATGAAGCGGATCGATTCAACGTCCCAAGAATATGTTCCATATTCTCCGTTAATCTTCTATTCAAACCAGAAGTGGTAGAAATCGAACATTTCCGTTTTCAACTAGGGATGCATTCGAGTCGAAATTTAAGCCTATCTCGACTCGACTCGAGAAAATGTTGTCTCGACTCGTGACTCGACTCGAAAATATGTTGCTGTCTCGACTCGTGTCTCGACTCGACAGTCTCTGTCTCGACTCGACTCGAATTCGAGTCGAGACGTCTCGAAATTCGAGTCGAGACAAAATATACGAGTTAAAATATACACACACATCAGCCAGACCGTTATGACTACCTACCTAATTGTTAGTATATCCACCTTTTGGCATGTATATCCACCTTTTGAACGGCAGCGCGTCTTGGCATGGTCGCAATATTCCTCGGTGGGTCGCTGGAGAAAGTTGGCACCACATATGCACACACAGGTCATCTAATTCCCGTAAATTCCGGGGAGGGGGTGATGCACCCTCACGTCACGTTCAATCACATCCCAGATGTGATCGATTGGGTTCAGATCCGGAGAGTTTGGGGGCCAGCACATCACTTGGAACTCGTTCCTGTGTTCCTCGAACCACTCCATCACACTCCTGGCCTTGCGACATTGTTGCATTATCTTGTCGAAAAATGCCACTACCGATGGGAAACATGGCCGTCATGAAGGGGTGTACATAGTCTGCAAGCAGCGTGCGATACCTCGGCCGTCATGGTGCCTTGCTCAAGCTCCACTAGACACATAGATGCTCACCTGAATGTTCCCCAGATAATAATTGAGCCCCAGCCAGTTTGTCTCCGTCCCGCAGTACAGATGTCAAGGAGCTGTTCCCTATTAACACTACGGATTCGCACCCTCACATCGTCATGATGAAGAAGATATCGGAATTCATCAGACAATGCAACGCTCTGCCATTGTGCCAAGGTCTAGTGGCGATGGTCACGTGTTCATTTTAGTTATAGTTGCCGATGTCGTGGTGTTAACATTTGCCATCGTTAGGAGTGTGTGTTCAGACTAGTGTTGTGAAGGCCTGTGAAAAAAACGGAAATTTTGGGTTAAAAAAACAGTGTTTTTACTGTTTTTCCGAGCTGGGGAAAAAACGGAAAATTTGGGTATTATCAGAATCATCATTTAATCACAGAATCATTTTAGTTAATATGTTAAATCAAAGATATATTTCATAGAGATATCTTAATTGTTCTATGTAAAATTCCGGAAATTTTGAAACCATTAGAAAAAATCGTTTGTTCGGAAATATTGGCAAAAACAGGAAAATGTAGTTTAAAAACTATTTGTTAGCCTGATGCTAGTAATCTTACTTGCTGTAACATATCTGCAACATATATAGTGGGAAGTCGAAAATCCGAACTAATTGGGACCACAGGTATTCGGATTTTCAAATTGTTCGGATTTTCGAAAATGACCAAGAAAATGCCATTTAGGCTTACATACTGTACGGTATGTTCTTCTATCGATACAGTGGTTATTTAGTACATACAGTAATTACAATACCGTACGTAAGGCTACTTACATTTAATGTTTCTGAAGAACTTGCTTGTACTCTAAATAACACTGTTCTTGTAAGTCACACTTAAAACTTATAGGCCTAAGAAAAAATAAAAATAAAAATACATGACAAACAATTACATATAAATGAACTTTTGTAAAAACACTGACTTCACATAACGTCGATGGACACGCTATTGTTTGTTTATCGCTAGCGTTAAGACAAAATGTAAAAAGCTTCTAGGGGATTTTTGACGTTAAGATTATCGACGTCCTACTGTATATACAATGTACAGTATTTCGCTAACGGAAAAATACTTAAAGCAACAGGTTTTAATTCTACTTTACATACATATACCGCACAAGTGAGTAAATTTGAGCAGCGAGAAATATATTAAATGAAACTTCCGTTAGTTATTATCACAGACTAGCAGAATATCCGTTCTTCGCACGGGGAGAATACGTTTCATTTTGGACACAAAGGGCACCAAAACTGTCACTAATGAACTTGTGGAGCCCCGAAACTATGAATTTGACATTAATATCGATAGTTTTCAATTATCTTTACATGTCACCATCCTCCTTAGAGTACTAATGGGGCTGAATTTGTGGATTTAAACGGCATCTTCTGCTCATCTCAGCGAGTATGGATTCGAGGCCATTTTCGATCATGTATATATATATATATATATATATATATATATATATATATATATATATATATATATATATATATATATATATATACAGAGGCGGATCCAAGGGGGCTATAGCCCCCCTTCACACTCAAGTATACACTGCATAAAATGGGCTTCAATCCTGCTTTACACTGGATAAAACTGCAAACTATGGTTTAGCCCCTCCCTTGATGATATCCTGAATCCGCCACTATATATATATACTGTATATAATGCTCAAAAAAATTAGGGGTTCAGCTGAAATATCACACAAGACCTTAAGATAGTGTATGAATAAGCTTGTGCTTGACTCATATATATCATACAAGAAGGAATGCTTTAAGATACACTAGAAAAATGGGGCACATACTGGTGTTGGGACACGGAAAACCTTGTTCACATGGCTCATGACACAAGACGGTTATGAGTTCATCTCTCGAACTGCCCATAAACAAGCAAAGCAACAACACTGATTGTTCCTTAATATGTCATATTATCACTTCGAATAGCCAACAGAGCCTCGCACCTGCGTGGCATGGATGCAATCAGATTATCGATAAGTTCTTGGGGGATGTTGTGCCACTCATCCAGAAGAGCGACTTCCAGCTCTGGAATGGTTGTTGGACTTACTGGCCTAGCGGCAATTCGTCTGCCAAGCATATCCCAGACATGCTCAACTGGAACGAGATCCGGAGAGCATGCTAGCCGCTTCATCCGAGCGATACCCTCAGCATCTCATCCACTAACCGAGTTCTGTGAGGACAAGTATTGTCATCCATAAAAAGGAACGAATTACCAATGGCACCAGCATAAGGAAGAACAAGAGTTTTCATGATCTCATCCCTATATCTGAGAGCCGTCAAAGAGCCATTTCGGATGATGTGGAGCTCAGTACGCTCACCAATGCTGATTCCTGCCTACACCATCAGTCCACCACTATGATACTGGGATCTTTCTCGCACAAACATGGAATTGTGTCGTGTTCCACACTCACTCCAGATGAAAACACATCGATTATTAGGCTCTACACTGAATCGAAACTCGTCAGAGAACAAAACATTGCCCCATTCATTGCGTCCCCACCCACGATGTTCCTCCGCCTCCGCTCTTCGATCAACACGGTGTCGTGCAGTTAATGGAACACACACCATAGGCCTACGTGCGTAGAGACCATTTTCTCGAAGGCGATTGCGGACCGTTTGAGTATATATTATGCGTAATGTTGTTGTTCGGAAGGCTCGCGGTAGCAGAGTTGTATTCTGGTTTTGACGGGCTGTTAACAACAGATAACGATCGTCTCTGGCTTTAGTTGCTAGTGGACGGCCCTGTCCTTGTCTTCTTCGAACACTTCCAGTTGTTTGAAATCGATTCCACAATCGGGAAATCACACTTTGTGCCACTCCTAGGGCATGTGCCACCTCCCGCCATGACTGACCAGCTTCCAACCTCATTGGGGGCCGCGGTGGCTCAGTGGTAGAGCGTTCACCTCTGGTGTTTGGGGTCCCGGGTTCGATTCCAGCGCCTGCCAAGTGAACTTTGTGGTGTACAAACACCGTGTGCGTGGGTTTTCTCGGGGTTGTCCCGTTTCCTCCCACTTTCTTCATTCCACCCTTTCACTCATCTCTCATCATCACCGTCTCCTTTAGCCTAACCGGCATAACCGTGGGACGTAGAAACTTAAAGATTTTTCCCGGTCCGCATACAATTATAGCTGAATTTGCATATCATCGGTAATGGAATTGTCACCATTGATTTCATCGACTGCGAAAAATATGGATTTGACACTAATATCGGTCATTTTGGATTACTTTTACTTGTCTCGGTATCCGATCCCCCCGGTGACCCCCGGCCCGAATAGGGTGAATTTGTAACTTAATGTGATCAGAGTTTTCAGCGACCGCGAAAACTACGAATTCGACAGTAATATCGGCCATTTTCTACCACTTTTACTTGTCCCTGTAAGCGCCCCCTGAGACCTCCTGGTCCGAATTAAAAAAAAAAAAAGATTCTTCTTGATCTGGGGCCTGGGCCAGGGTACCCCTGACTAAAATTTGGTAACTCTCGGTCCACTCGTCTGGTCCCCAGGCCGCATACAAACAGACAAACAAACTATTTATTTTATATATATTAGACTAGATAGATTCTTGCAAATTATGCCAGATTTTCATATTATCTTTCCGAACTCATTTTAAAGACCCGCTCCTACTTATCTTTATATACGCAGTATCTCTATATTTATATCTATCTATATATGTATATAACAAACGTAGGAATTACACCCTCAATAACGCTCCTGGAGGACCCCTTTCTCAAAAAAAAATGCTGGGGAAACACTTGTAGAAACTTCATTTTTCGTGCCAGACGATTACCGAGACCTGGTGAACAAAATAATAATAATAATAATAATAATAATAATAATAATAATAATAATAATAATAATAATAATAATAATAATAATAATAATAAATTTAGCGATCGAATTAAAAAATAGTTCTCCATAATAGTATTCACTGAGAATATTGTTATAAAATTTAAATTTTATGGGTAAATCAGTAGACTTTGAATACATCCACATCGTATCCACTAAGTTGCGAAATTGTGTACCTCCAGACATGGGCGGCCGAAGAAAATTTTCTAGGGGGGCATCTTCAATGTTTGCTATATTAGTCTGGCATTTAATGTGCATGATTTGTTATATTACGTGTACATTTTCGTGAGCCAGGGAGGTTCATTCTTATCAAACACGGAGATTATGAAGGAGCAGATCTACTGCACAAATTTTAATAAAAACATCTCTTTCGGATTTCTATCATCCCGCAGTCCAACCCCGAGACGGAAACATAAGAGATAGGCTTTTTGTTTTTAAACAAGATAACGTGCCTGGAAAATGCTTTACATTGTGAAGATTATATTAGTGAAAATTAAACGAATATAATTTTACAACTTAATATACATATCACTAAATGTTGAGCTCCCCGTTGCTATGTGGTTAGCGTATGCGCCTTTCTCGAACGAGGTTTGATTCATGGTAGGAGCTCATGTGTTTCAAATCCGACTTTAAACTGTACGCTCACGTCTTGTAGAGCTTTGCTCCTGAAAACGACGCTAAACTATAATCTAATTTAATATTACTAAATATTAAAAAATAATGACTTACCAAGGTGACGTCAATTTGGCAGTCATCAAATCCATTTTATACTTTCACTTAATCCAGTGGATATTAATATAACAATTACAAGACACACGTCATCATCTTTTCATGTATCTGCATTATTTGATTCATCCATAGATTTGTTATTTGTACGCATCATTCATTTTTGCATTTTCGGGAGGGTTCAGGGTTCTTTCTTCATTTAAAGAGTCGGTTCTCTGTATTAGAAAGAGAATCAGGGGAAGAAATATATACAAAACATGCCGCTTCCGACGCAGCACTGAAGCATTTCTTTTAGCGGTCATACCCCCCTCCCCTCTCAAGTTGTAAAGTAAGAAGGGACAGAAACATCCCAGACACTCAGGGTTCAGTTGACAATAATAAAACTATGGGTAAGTAAACATCTTGTACAGAGTCACGTTTTGCTTATTTTTGAACATTTCTGTGAATTCAACAATACAACATCGGAAATACTAACTGGTTTTATTACTCCAACCATCACTTCAACTAAGGGTAATTCCCAACGCTCAGTGAGCCATCTAAATTTTCGTCCTTTTTCTGTTCTCCAGAGGAAAGAATGAGATTTTGCCAAGATGCTAGATGCTAGATGGGAGTGAATTATGCTAGATCTAGCACCAAGATGCTAGATATGGCTTCACTGGCGGGCTTCGATATCTACAGAACTTTCTGCCAAAGCATACAAAAAAAACAAAGCACAATAGTTTCGATAACATCTGTGTGGTCCTTCGGTAGACTACACATCCGGTAAGACGCTCAATCCAAAGAGTAGTTTGCACTGCACCCGTAGCCGGCTAACAAAAGACTCGTAGCCGGCTTGTATAGATAATTGAGTTCAAATTTTCAAGTATCCATTTACTGAATGCCCATATCGTGTATGCATGACAATGAAGATGATTCTTAGACTGGAGAAATGGTTATCCTTCGTTTTCATTATCATTTGGCCATGAAACAAACGCCTGACAGATATACAACCCCTATATACAACTATGTGATGTTGGAATATATAACTCGTAGGGTATGATGCTTTACTTTTTCAAAAATTTCAGTACTTCTAGTGAAATGAAATCTTTAGTTTTACGTCCTACGGTTATGCCGGTTAGGCTAAAGGAGACGGTGATGATGAGAAATGAATGAAATGGTGGAATGAAGAAAGTGGGAGGAAACGGGAGAACCCCGAGAAAATCCACGAGCATGGTGTTTGTCCACCACAAAGTCGGCACGGCGCGATCTGGGATCAAACCAGGGACCCCATGCACCGGAGGTGAACGTCCTACCACTGAGCCACCGCGCCCCCACAGTACTTCTTGTGTACCCCTATAAATGCAATAAAGAACTAATGGCCATTTTTTTGTTTCTTTTTTTTTACAAAAATATTCAATTAGAACTGGACAATTTGCATAAAATTTGGAATCGACAAATGAAAACGGCACGTTTCTAGCACTTGTGGGTTCGAGGTCTCATTGTTGAAAGGATTGGAGACAAACATATAAACTTTTCTGTGAGGAGAAACATATACGCGTAAATCTAGTATTTTAATATATAGATAATAATTGGAATAATTTTATTTTCGAGTGCTATTTTTTAATATTCGCAATATTGAAATTTTTGAACTTAAATTTTTCCCGTGTTTGAAAAAAGATATCATTACTAGTAAAATTAACCTAATACAAACATATTTATTTTTTTCAATTTTTCCAGAGAATCGAAAAAAAACGTTTTTTAAAAAAAACAGGTTCAAAATTTCCGGAAATTTGACAAAACTAGTTCAGATACACTTGTACTTTGCCCAGCATTAAACTCTGATCTTAGTTCCGACGCAGTTCGCCGCCTGTTCTGTTTCACCAATCTGCCCAAACTAGAACGTTCGACATCTGTAATGAGGTGGGGGCACCCAACCCCTCGACATTTGGACGTCTTTTTCCCTTGGTTTCGCCACTTGCTGAAGACAATCACCACAGCACTCCTCGAACACCTGACAAGTCCTGCAGTTTCCGAAATACTCGTGCCGAGTGTTTCTGAGCGAGCACTTTCTTCAAAATAATATTAAAAATTATAGAAAAATTTTCGAGACATTCGAGTCGAGTCGAGACTTTTAGCAGCTGTCTCGACTCGACTCGAGTCTCGACTCGAAAATTCGAGTCGAGAAATACGTTTGTCTCGACTCGTCTCGAATTTTACAAAGTGTGTCTCGACTCGAATCTCGACTCGAATTCGAGTCGAGTCGAGTCGAGATTCGAGACATGTCTCGACTCGTGCGCATCCCTATTTTCAACGTCTATCACCATGGAATAAAAACAGTAATAGATGGTGATAAGCGGTCTTTTGCAATCGACTCAACGTCTCAAGATAAAGATATAGTCACCTCTCGCAACACCTATAAACCAACTGAAAGAGGTTGAAATTTAGTAGTAATTCGGGTTTCATACTTATTTCCAAGGAGCAAAAACGATAAGAAACATTGTAAAGCGGCTTTTTGATAGATTCAGCGTCCCAAACGTGACTTTTGTCCCGATCATTATCTATCACTTCAAACCAAATAGAAGGAAATATATTATTTCTGGTTTCAAAACTGCCCGCATAATGAATGAAACAGGAACAGATAGCGACAATGAGATATTTGATATGCATTGAGTACCGCAAGAGTATGTTCACTTTTGATATTACTCCTCTATTACAACCGAAAGTAAGTCGTCCCGGGTTCGATTCCTGGTAGAGGCATCCGATCAAAAAGTGTAAAAAAACTTTCTGAGGCCAGGCGTCCTAAATGAGGTTTTCCTGATTCACACCAGGCAAATGTCGGGGTGGTACCTAACATATAGATCCCAGGCCACTTCCTTCTTTTCCCAATCCTTTTATTTTTCCCTTTCCCCAGATAGTGTGCTCGCCGAGGGAAGTCATCCCTAATATGCGATGGGCTAAATGGCTATAGATGCTGAAAGTCCAGAAATCTAACTCCTAAATCCTTCAACCGAAAGACATCAACTACCACTTCCGGTTTTAATGTTCATCTCCACAGAGCAAAAAAAGTAAAAGGTAGTGAGTATATGGCTTTTTGATATGGATTTAGCGTCCAAGGAAAAGGTCTTTATCTTTGATCTTATTCCTCTATTGCAACCAGTAGTCATAGACGTTTCAGTATTGATTTCTCAGTATTTAGAAGTGTACCATATTTTCACACTGTAAAACGAACTAATTTATTTTAAGAAATAAAAAAGAACAATATTGAAGATATTTTTTAAAAAAATGATAAGAAAGGTTAGAACACTGCTTGAAAAGAAGTTTAGTCTTAAGAGTTGTGGTAAAATGTGTTGTGCAGTATAAAATAAGGGATAGGAAGATTACTAGTACAATTTATGTACAGTATTAAAGTGAATAACTCCAACGTCAAGGCAAAGAAGCTAGGGCCCTACTGCGTGGAAGCATCTCAATTTGTGCAGTAAAAGTGACCTGCCAGCGATGGAAGAAAACTTATAATACTAGTGTATAAAATTACACACAAACGGAAATGAGGGTGGGGATGTTATTTCTTTGTTCTTTAGCTGTAATGAAGAGAATGGAA
The DNA here is from genome assembly GCF_964235325.1 of Thermobia domestica. NCBI lineage: Eukaryota > Metazoa > Arthropoda > Insecta > Zygentoma > Lepismatidae > Thermobia > Thermobia domestica. Next base: position 148,593,651 of record NC_137454.1, on the reverse strand, counting down.
GACCATTATTCTGATAATAATCATTAGACAAATTGGACTTCAGTCGTCCAAGGCAGGGCGACCAACCTGTTGCTTTCAGTCTCTGGGACTCAAACTCCGCAACCTTGCTTTTGCTTCTGGATTGCATTCTCCCTTTTTCAAGAAAAGTGAATTTCCAACCTGGATGGCAACAGTGTTTTATCATATAGGAAAATTACTTGATGTTATACCCCTTTGTGGAAGAATGTGCGTGTATATATGTGTGTATCTGAAAAGTGTCCCAGGGCGCAGGGCAGTTTTGGTTGCTATGGCGTCCATAATGTCCCCTCTCCCTCTCTTGTTGTTGCGAATTACAGAAAGGGAAAGACTGTATGAGGTATGCGATGTCTGCAAGTAGTCCGTGCGATGCTTTGGACGAAGGAGGCATGGGGCAGAGGTTTTCCTCGCTCTTTAGGATAAGTTCGGAGAGGGCCAGGAAGTGTTGCAGCTCCCTTAAATTACATCTGTGCAAATACCCCATGGGGCAGGGGATTGCCATTTTCATCAAGGTAAGACTGCACAATGGTCCAATTAGTTTTGTCCTCTTCTTCTTCTCTATAAAAAAAAGTTTCAAATAAGACAGATAGAGCTTCTTTCTGTAGTTACTGAAGTGTATACCAATTGCAGTATAATTTGATCATCGTAAATTGTCAAGACTTTGATAATATGTGCAGTGTAGTTTTTCATTAAAATTACAATGGAAGCACTGTTAAATGTGCTAACAAAACATCAATGTTAAATTGTAGTAAGACCTACTACAAGCACCAAGTTTCGAAATTGAAATAATAATGATTTTAAAATAACAATCAATAATAATCATAATCACCAATCATTCTTCATTTTAATCTCTTCAGCGTTCCTCATTTTACTCTTTATTAAAATTTAAAATGTGATTATACGGCAGGCACATGAGTCGTTGCCAATGCTTCATTGTAATTTTATGAAAAATCTTAAACACACTGACTTCGGTATACGTTATTCTGTATGTTAGGCAACTTTTCTGTAGGGCTAGCAATAGCCACCATAGACAAGAGGTTTCACCCTACAGTCATGTTAAAAAATTTAAAAAAAAAAAAAAACTTAAACACTTACCTTTATCTCAGAAGCTCTATATCCATATCTCATGATAGGATTGAAGGAAATATTGTTTTAAACTTTCACTGCTATTGTTAATATCTGTTTTAAGTAAATACATCTTATATCATTGTGTTTATTTAATTATTTTTATTCAAGTGATCTTTGCACTTGTTTTACCACTAACTTTTTCAAGAAAACACGTTGAGTTGAGTTGATTTTAGTTTAGCGTCCCTTTCAGCAGCGAGGCTATATAAGACGTGGACCTACTGATTAACGTGGAATCAGAACCACATGAGCTCCCGCCGGGAATCGAACCCGGGTCTCCCACGCCAAAGGCGCGTACGCTAACCGCTTAGCCACGGAGGAGCTCTTTTTCAAGAAAACACGTACAGTAGTACGGGGGCTCAATGATAGAACACTTACCTTTGGTGCGTGGGATCCCTGGTTCGATCCCCAGCTAAGTTTGTGGTGGACAACATCGTGCCACTCACGTTTCCTCCTACTTTCTCATTCCACAAAATCTTCCGTTATCATTCATTTACTTTAATCATCGCCTTCCTTAGTCCAACGGGCAAAATCGTGAGCCATTAAACAAAAGATTTCATTTCATTTCATTTTACGTACAATAGTACATACTCCTGTGTGAAACGAATCTTTTATAATGCAATAGTGAATATCAGAGTACTTATTTCCCTGAAGAAGTTTGTAATGAAAGTTCTGAAAGAGTCTCAGATGAAAATAACTAAATTAGAGCAATATTTCAGACACTTCATGTATTAGGCATAATTATATACATACTTGTAAAATAGTCGTAAAGAAATAGTGGCTTCTATGTTTCTTCGTGTGTTCACAAATTTGAAGTCAAGCTTACAAGTTTTCTTTAATTACACTCTTTAAAATCTTATTAATTAAAATTATTATAAATTAGTATAGATATAATTAACTGTAAGACTCATTGTTGTAACTTTCGTGTCATGAATTTGTGATTCGATGTTTTATTTGTTTCCAGTCTTTAACTTCATTTATTACTTTTATGTACACAGCAATGTTATTTCTAATTATAGTGTTCACAAATCTGAAACTTTATACATCTAATACTAAATAAAAATCAGGAATTGATTTCACAAGTAAGAAGAATAGGTTATCATATTCATTTTCGTATTCTAAAAAAAAAATCTGCAGGAGACGTGAAAATTAATTGATCAGCATACAACAAGCACAGGTGTTGTTGTAAGGTGCATGGTTATTATGCAACTGTATATTTTTACACACTGATACAGACACACACACACACAAATAGAAGAATTAAAATAGCATTTCAGGAAAATAATACCTTTATTCTTCAGTGCAGGACGAATGTTGATACATTTTTTAGAAATTACCGTAAAAACGGAGAGAGAGCGAAGAAGGTTTATGTCTGCAGTAGGGTAACCAGATTTTGAAAATAAAATTGGTTAAGAAAAACATTTAAAAAAGACGCTTGGCAAAGTGGTGTAATTTGCCATTTTTTGTTATGTCGTTATCAATGCTGGTGAGAAAAAAAAGTCCCTAGCTTTTCAAAATAACCGATTTTTGATTTATTTAATTCTATTCTAATTTTAAATTTTAGATTACTTTTTAACATTTAACAGGGACTAGGATTAGGGGCATCGATTGTCTCTTGAATGTCATAGTTTCTGATGACTGAATGTCTCGTAGGAGGTTAGGTCTTTTCTTCAAACCACTTTTATAGTTCATACAAGAAATTACTAATACACTACGTAATTACAAGCTAAAAACGGGATGTTGTTTACAAATATATATATATATATATATATATATATATATATATATATATATATATATATATATATATATATATATATATATATATATATATATATATTCCCGTTCCGGTTACATTTTTTTCGAGACTGGTCGACGACTTTCTGGAATAAAAATGTACAATCCTGTTGAAAATGGGACGTCTGGTCTAGTGTTGCATGATTGCTAAAACCAAACCTATTAACATTGAGCATATGACAAGAAGTGCTTACTTTCTAGCAAGAAAGATGTGTTTATCTCTAAATCGTTCCTATGTTCTAGTATTACCGACGTTTGGTTGGAAGAATTGGTTGACTAAAGACAAACAAGTACCCTGGTTTTGATATGACAACCACATCTACATAGATCATCATCCGTTACGCAGGGGTGCCCACAAAGGGGGGCTATGACGCAACTTGCGTCATTGAAATATTTGGGGGGTTAAAAATCTATATAAATATGTTTGAGGGGGTGTAAAAATTAATCCAAAAGATATTTTTTTCATGGAAGAATACCTACTGATAGACAATTGAGGGGGGTGCGTCATGGACATGAGGGGGAATAGGCACCACTGCGTTACGACACTAAAACAAGAAGAATTCCTTTGAAGTTTTCAAATTGTTGTACAGGGTGGTTCAATACTACACCGACAAACTGGAGAAGATGATAATAAACATGAAATTAAGCAAAAAAAATCTCTAATGAGCAGGGAACAGGTCGAAAGCAGCACAGTTTTGATTTGAGAGGAGTTATGAAACTAGTGACGTGTGCTGATTTAATCCCGAATATACCATGAACTCGGAAAGATATTGCTATAGAGTCAAAAGATTTACAGAAATTTGCATCCCACAAATTCAATGACACACAGACGGGAGCGGAGTAGTCGCCGAGATACTGGGATCTCAGCAGATGAGGAATACATATGGAAATTTTTAATCTGTCTCTAGAGATCTCCGTATCACAAGAACAGCTCGGCTCTAGTCCGTAAGCCATTCCATTCCTCGCATGCGGCTTTCTATACAAACTCTTGTCCCATTGCGATATCTTCCCGCGTTCATGAGAGATTCGGCATTACATCTATGTCTTCGCCGATTTTTCAATGCCTCTCACGTGAAAACTATTCCGCTTTCGGCTCGCACTCATTAAACATTCTCTGTTTAGTTTCATGTCTAGCATCACCTCCTTCAGTTTGTTGCCATATTATCTTAGCACCCTTTACAATACTTTATCAGGCAGAATAATAAACGCTGATCATAACATACATGAGTATGAATGTTTTAGTTTTTAATGGTAGGATCAATTTTTCATGACACTTCCAAACGTGTGAATGGTCATGTTATCTTTTGAAAGTAAGATTCTGAAATTTAATACAGAATAAGCTCCTCTATTACCACCTGTCAATAAAAGTTTACACGTCAGTAAGTTTTTTTTTTTAAGTTTTAGTGAAACAAACAAACAAACAATATTTAACTTCATCGTCTTTATTTTAATATTGATGGATAGCGACAAAATATGATTATATTATATTAATAGGGAAAAAAAAGACGTCTGAATGTCTATGGAAGAATTGATGAAATGCGAATGTGAGGAATCGGCTAAAGCCACGGATACGATTTTGTTCACTAAAAACTCACATGGCTTGGATCGGACAAGCGAACCCTCGCACCAGACGAGGGCGCTGTATTAGTGAGCCAACACAATCTCATTTAAAATTATTAATAATTATTTTAATATCGACGGCAATCTTTGTATTACGTATCGCTGTAATTCAGCGGCTTCCAATCTTTTGTAGCCCTTGCAAATCTTCATAGGTTGTACCCCTGCTTAGGTATGATATTTTTTTCTAAAAATATCCTTACATTTAATGATTATCATCATCATAGGTATTCTGCCAGTATTGGTAGGTCATTTATAGCAACTGAGAAGCTTCCATGCTTCACGCTCATCCGCTAACCTCTTCGTATTCACGTACGATTTGTCTGCTGTTTGATATTGTAAAACAGAAACATTAATTGTAGTTTCCTTCTCCCCTTTCTGCCACCATACCCTCTAGCATGTCTCTTGTGATACAGTTCCCTCGTAGTCAATGTCCCAAACAGTTTCTCTTCCTTTTTTTTAATAACATCTAAAATTATTCCTTTCTCCTCCACCATTTCTTATACCCCCTTATTTGTTTTCCGCTCGACCCAGCTAATTCTCTCCATTCTTCTCTACAGCCATATTTCGAAAGCTTCCAGACGTTTTTAATCATTTTTGGGTAATGTCCACCTATCTGATCCATACAGTATAATACATCACATGAAGCATTTTATTACTCTTACTTCTTTAAACTCTTTATTCAAGGTCCTACAAAATAGTATTTTCTTCCTCCTATAGGCTTCTTTCGCCATTCCTATCCTTGCTTTTATTTCATGTTCACACTTCATATCTTCACTAATAATACTACTCAGATGTTGAAACATAGTCACCTGTTCTATTTTCTCCCCTCCTACTTCTATATTTGATACCGACCGCTTCATTCCAATCACCATAGATTTTTCTCTTTCTAATATTTTTAATCCCATATTGTTCACAGCCTTTCCTGAAGTTTTCTAATATCTTATTGATTTTCTCTTCAAATTCCGCAATAAACACAATATCATCTGCAAACAATATATACTGCATCTAATAATTCTACTTCCTTCAGAAATGCCGTCTTAATTATGTAGGCTCTTTTTCACTGTCTTTTCTAGATAGATATTAAATATCATTGTCGAAAGATGGCATCCCTGTCGATCACCCCTTCCAATTGCACTCTCTTATGTCATTTCCTCCCCTATTCTAACACTTACTTGTTGGTTCATATAAGTTTCTTATAAGTCTTCGATCTTTCCATTCCAACCCAACTTCTTTAGAATTTCCAACAACAATTCCCAATTCACGCTGTCAAAAGCCATTTCTAGACCAATATACACAACATATAGCTATTTCCGTTCTTCTCTCGCTAACTATCACTTTTCTCACTAACTATCTTTCCATTCTTATTTTCTACCGCCATCACAAGACGTCCTTGTTTCCTCTGCAGTTCCATAGATTTCAATTCCTGTACATTTCCTCATACTTCCCAACTCCTTTCTAATTCTTCTTTGTCCTCACATTTTCTTTTGTAAAATTCTTCCCTTGCGCTGTCTGTTTTCCTTCGCAACTCATTGTTTAACGTTCTGTACATCTTTCTGCCCTCTTCTGTATCAGCCTGTTTCCACGTCTTTCTTTCCCTCATTTTCTGCAACATCTGATTTGTAACTCATGGTTTCTTAGACGTTTCTGTTTCTGGTAACCTGCTACTTCTTCTGCAATCTGCTGTATGCAAAGTTTAATACGCTCCCACCGTCAGCTATTACCCACACTTATCCTTTCCTTGTTCGAGTTTTTCTTCGAATTTCCATACGAAAATATTTCTAACTTTCTCGTATTTCAACTTTTTAGTATTCAACATCCTGTCGTTTACTTTTCTTCTACTTATATTTTTCAGCTGAATATCCACTTCGGCCAGGACAAGGTTATGATCAGAGAAAATATCAGATCTGGCAAGGATCTTCACGTTCTTCAAGTTATTCCGATACCTGTCCTGAATCATAACATAGTCTATCTGATATCCTCCGTCGTCTATTGAGGATTTTCATGTATATCTTCTTCACTTGTGCTGTTTTTATAAAGATAACCAAGAAAGTTCTGTCGCTTTTTGTGGAGGCCTGTGCTCAATTGGCCCTCACACAGAGAGTTGAATGCGAATGGAGATAGGACGAAGGTTAGTTGTTGGCGTGGGTGTATCCAACATACTACTTGGTTGTGGCACTTCAGTTACACCGTGAACTTGAGTAAGGACAGAGTGAGCATGGGATGCCAGAGTGTCACAAGGGCGCGTATGCTGTAGAAGTTCAACCTGGAGTCAAACGCCGCTGCAGCGGGACGGCAGATATGCCAGGCATTTTGTGAGGGTGTCGTGACTACGCAGACAGTGCAAGCGGTGCTTTAACAAGCTTAATAACGGTGACGAAACACTCGAAGGCGCACCACGTGCCGGAAGACCAACACTGTACAAAATGAAAATCTTCAGGCAGCAATTGAGGGGAACACTGGTCAGACATGTGAGGAACTTGGACTACAATTCAGAGTAAGTGGAGAAACCATTCGGCAGCATCTCCATTAACTTGCAAAGCACTACAAGTTGGATCGATGAGTCCCACATGATTTGACTCCGGGCCAGAAGGTAAAGCGAGCAGACACCTATCTTTCTTTGCTGACTCGTCTGAAGAAGGAGACATTTCTGGACAGGATGTTCATATGTGATGAGAAGTGGGTTCTGTACGAAGCTCCACGGCGCCGTTATCATTGGTTAGCATCCCATCAACCGGTTCCAAAACAGCCGAAACCATCACTTCACCAGAAGAAGGTCCTTCTGCTTGTTTGGTGGAATGCTCGTGGCATGCATCGGGAACTGCTTCCAGCTGGTCAAAGCATCAATGGAACTGTGTACTGTTAGCAGTTGAGCCGTGTTCAAGAAAAACTCAAAATTCTGGAGCCAGCACTTCTGAATCGCAAAGGAGTCATCTGTTATATGAAAACGCTGAGTCCCACGTGGTTCGATGACCCAGGACACCATTCTACACCTTGGATGGGAAACACTATTGCAACCTCCATACTTCCCGGATATTGCACCGTCTGGTTATCATCTGCTTCATTAATTGGACAATCACCTTAGAGGACGCCAGTTCAGATGTGCAAAATACACTCGACACCTTCTTCGCTTCACGGCCCACCACGTTCTACGGCGATGGAATCAATGGCCTTCCAGAACGTCGGCAGAAGATCGTCGATACTGATGGGGACTATTTTTGATCTTCCAGATACATCTTAAGTGACCTATCGATGTTCGAAGGTGGTGGATAAAAAAGCGTAGAACTTTCTTGGTTACCTTTATATATATATTTATTATCCAGGTTTCAATTCTCCGCATAAATCATGGACTGAAGGAAAGAAAACTGCTCCTTCTTTACGCGCGATTTGATGGTATGATCAGGATGGGTGTGATGCCTCTATACTATAGCTGCTACGAGCCTGCAGCACGAAATAATCCAGGATCGATTTCCGGTAGAATTTCATTTTTGTTCTGATCCCACGCTAAGCTGTACTTATATGTCTCGCGTAGCATTGAGAGGGACATTATTCTACTAACCAACCATTTCTACGTAATTTCGTGTAATTGTTAGAATTAACCTGGAGCAAGGAAATTTCATATTATTGTAAATGCAAAAAAAATAGTAACTTAAATAGTTTGTCCTATTTTCTGAATAAAGTAATTTATTTAAAAACAATACGTAAAATGTTAGAAACAAAGTAAATCAGCCCTCTTGCTTTATAAGAAGTATATAATGATCTAATTTTAGCATGAGCTTTCCAATCAAGAATCAGTAATCTATATAAATAAAAGTGAATGTAATGATGTTTGACATTTAACTGCAATAATTTTGATGATCTTTAATTATTAAGTCGATTCTGACAGATTTTTAGAACATTTTTGGCAAAGTAGTGTTGTCCACGAAACGACACGAGACGAAAAATGAGGTTGTCTCATCTCGTCTCGTAATTTTTTGTACAATTATTGTCTCGTCTCGAAGTTTGAAAAAAATTCTCGCGTCTCGTCTCGTTTTGTAAATTTATGTTTAAAAAATGTACCATATTTTTTATCTTGATTTCATGTAGAAGATCAGAATCCTTCCATATCACAAAAGGTCCATGAAAGATACGATATAACAACATTATAACAACTATATTTATTATTGGAATTTATTGGACACTGACTTGCGTATCTTTAAACGTTGATAAATGTTCTTCATTATGTTAGTACAATCACTTTATCAATTTATATATTTTTTTAAATACTGTGTGTCATGTAGCACTAAAGCAATGTTCGCAGCCTAGGACTTGGGTGAACAAGTATTCCCCACGAGATTCGAGAAATTTCACGTCTTATCTCGGAAACAAGATGAGAATTGTCAATATTTCTGAATTCGTCCCGAATTTGAAAATGCACATCTTGTTTCGCGGGCAACGGGAAGATAGGTGGGGGGCGACAGGTAAAATAATCGAAAACGATCGATACTAGTGTCTAGTCCAGTTTTGGGATCGCTGAGATGAATAGTGACACTTCCCCGTTGCTGATTGAGTCAAAATTCATCCCCGATGCGTATCCTGTTTTATTTTATTGTGCAATTTCATTCCCATCCAAAGATGGGGAGCCAGTAGAAGGTAAGGCCTTCTCTGGGACCATGAGCGTTCATTTATTGGTAATATCATTGTGCGATGGGTATCAGGATTTATTTGTTTATTGTCTGATTAATGCTTATGTAAATGAAAAGGTTAAGTGCGATGAACAAAATACAAGATGTGTTAGTTTAAACAAGGGTGTTATGCCCTATTGCTGAAAAACTTGGAGTCCTACAATTGAAAACGAAGGAGTGCAGTAATGAGATCATGTGCTATAGATGTATGGATGACGGCTATACATGCGAGAATGAGGGCTCTAGAAATCCGTGGCCTGTTCACGTTCATGAATTTCAAGATGGTCGACTGACGAATAAGGACAACGTGGTAAGGCTGAAGTCTGCTCGAAAAGTTCATAGAAAATTCATTGGATGAGCGGCTTTGATACAGTAGTGAAGATAACGCGAGCGAAGGCGGTAGAGATGTGCGAGAAGTGTCGGTATATCGGTGCAGCGATAGACTTCTTGTTTTGGAGTGTTAGGTGGTAGAGAGTATGTAAGGTTTAAAGCATGACGTTCCAAAACTTGTAATCTGTTATAAAACTTTAATGGAGCTGTCAACCAGGCGATATTTCCATGAGTTGAAGCAGGGCGTACACAAACCTTGTAAGTATAAAGTATCAGTCTCGAATTGGGGCCCCAGTTGCTGCCTTGTAAACTACGCAACAAATTGATTTGACGGCTAGTATTACCTGCATTCAATTTCAGTTTCCATTTAAGACACCAACCAACCAACTAACGCCGGTTGCAGTTTAGCATCAATACGTTCCACTGTGGAACATAATGCTACGTACGCAGTGTCATTCTAGAGAATATATTCTAAGGGGTTCGAACAATTTCCATAAACCCATTCTCTCGTGCAAAGAACAGTTACTTCGTCTAAATATCATATCTTTCAACTCTAAGTTTCATATTTTAAATTATTTTTAATTCAAAATGTCAATTCTGTTATAAACCAAAAGTAATAATACTAAAACTTTGCAGATGGACTCGTGAGTAGACATATCAAAGGGCGAGCCAAAATACATACCGTATAATACGCTCTTGCAGAAACACCATAGGGTTGGGGGAGGAGGGGGGGAAAGAGTGACACACAAGTTAGGTCACGAATATTCAGCTCTTGATGCACATTGCATAACTTGATTAATTACAGTAAATATGTTAAATACTGTAGTCGGTGCATAAGCGAATATATGTTTTGACATGTATTTCGAAAGTCACAAACCCCTTTCAAAAATCGCAGAGGGATCGCTTGTAGAAATCGACACCGGACTCGCTTGCTCTAAAACTGGCTATACTCGTAGATGCGGTATACTGTTCAAGTCTAGGAATTAAACAAATAAAGGGGAATGGTGAAGTTCTCGATATTTCTCGGGCTATGCTCCTGAATAGTTCTGGCAGTATTGGCGCATTGTTCTCTTTTGGAAGACTGCATCGTTGATAATTAACAACGTCTATGCAACAGGACGCAAGTGATCACCTATAATATTCACATAATTATTGCCAATAATTTGGTCGTTTCAAAGTAATAATTGGACTAATGGAACACTACGAAATTTGAGTCAATACTAGCTCTAAACCGCCGTTATGTTTAACAATAGAAAACTAAATAGTTTGAAGTATATGCCTCTTTCAGCGTATGTCATATTTAAACCCAGGCACGTGTTTCCCATTAGATCTACTAAGCCCGTGCCTAGAGCACAACATTTTCTAAGGACGCAAAAATTTTAAAAATATTTCCTTTTAATTTTGTTTCATTTTTAAAAAATAGAAAGTTGAAAAAAATAAGACCAAATAAAGGATATTTTACGTTTAATAGAAGCTCCGTGTTCTTCGAATTTGTGCAGTAATAAATACGAAAACAAAAAACGCTCATTTACATTAACATAGTTTATAGCTTATAGCATTTAGTAAGTAGTAGTTAGCTGCAATAAATTGTTGATCCACTAATTAAGCTCCATTTAATTGTTTTATTTTTAATATAAGGACGATGGGGTGGAGAAAGAGGGAAGAGGAAGGGATGAAATTGTTGAGGGGCGCCAACGCCGAAAGTATCTAGAGGAGGGAAGATCCTAAATGCTACCCTGTTTAAACCCGACTTTGTTTTTGGAAGTAAGGAGACAGACGGCTCATCTGTTCATAATGCTTTTTTTTTTTTTCAATCATCGGTAGTCCATGGTTTATGTTCTAGTCATCACACTTTTCGCAGTACTACGTTTCCGAATTTGGTCAAATATTTCGAAAAACGAAACCTGATCAGGGATGTTTAGGTTCTGCAGCTCTCCTCGTATTTTGATCTTGGAAACAGCTCGTTCCAGATGCTGATTGAATTCTGCAGTCAATTGCACCGCAGTAGCTCTACGAGGTTTGTGATATTTAATGTTGCACATAACACAAGAAATTTCTCATCTCGTCTCGATTCGAATACGACGAGTAATTCATTTTTAAATTTGAGACGAGACAATAAATTTCACTAGTTTCGAGGGCAACACTAGTTCACCCAAGTCTTAGACTTCAAACGCTATTTTAGTATTACATAGTTCGTATATAAAGACTGTAAATTGATGAAATGATTGTACGAATAGCCTGAGGAGCATTTGTCAGCGTTTAAAGATATAAAAATCATTACACAATGTACTCCAATAATAAATATGGTAATTCTAGTACTTTCTACATGAAATGAACAAACAAAATCTACATAAATCTACAAAATGAAAAGCTTTCTCGAGAAAGGAGGCGAGACGAGACTTTAACAAACTTTACGAAATGAGACTAAAAACTCTTATTTCTCGTCTTGTCTTATCTCGTGGCCAACAGTAGTGGTCCATGTTTTATGTTTTTAGGCATCATCTTTTTCGTGGTACCACTTTTCCGGATTTAATCAGATGTTTTGAAAAACGAAACTCAATCATGGGTGTTGAGTTTATGCAGCTCTCTTTGGACTCTGATTGTGGAAACAAATTGAGCTCTTCAGACAATTGCACCAAGTAGCTTTACGATGGTTTCTTATATTCCCTGTTCAATGTTCTGCGATGAATCTCACTTATGTAGTATTCATATGGTTTGGTGATATCTTGCAGCAACAAGTTCCGTATAAGCTGTCTACTGTTACACAAGAGATGGGACGAGATGAGCTTTAGTCAATTTTGTAGAAGTCTTCATTCTCCAAAACAAAACAAAAAAACTCTTACACGACTCGTCTCGACTCGAATATCAAAAAAATATCTTGTCTTGTCTCGTTTCGTAAAATTTATGTTTTAAAAAATATGGTTTGTATTTTTCTTCCAAATTTCATCTATCAGAGTTCTTCCGCAATACGAGCGGTCCACGAAGGGTGTGAAATAACGATAACTAAACCATATTTGTTATTGACGTATGTTGTATAATTACTTTCACGTCTTTAAACAGTGGTAAATGCTCTTCAGTATATTCGTACAATTATCTTATTAATTTATAGTTCTTATAATATGAATGATGGAATACTAAAAGAGTGTTTCAGATCCAAGACGACTTGGGTCAATTAGCATTGCCAACGAGACTAAACGAGAATTGTCCTTCTTTTCATCTAATCTTTTTTTTTTTTAAGTACCCCTCGTTTCATAGGAAGACTACTGACAACAACTGTCTGCGATGTAATGCACCCCTTTCTTAGTTTTCAATTCACATCTCTACGATAGTCGTGTTAAAACTGGAATGCTCTGCTATCGTACCAAAGTACAGTTATTTAAGTTTCAACAAAATATATCTGAAGGACCATTGATATTTCGAAAGTCCATTCGTTGTTGGACTTCTGTTAATTATTGTTTTCTTGAAGAGTCCGATAATTGATAAAGGAAGGTATAGAGGTGCTGTGTACTGTATTCATTCATCCAAGAATCAATGCTAAACGGATGTTCTCTTAAGAAGAAAGAACGTAATTTTCAACTGGATCGATTTTCCTTCCATGGATGCATTCTGCTGTTTTTTTTTTTTTTTTTTTTTTTTTAATTTCCTGGAAGACAGACACATTGAACATTTTTTTCTTGTCTTTTGGTTTTCAAGTTCCACTTGTAGCTGATCGTTACTAATCCTCCCCCGTGCTTCGAGATCCGCCTTAGAAGATCCTGTTCCGGATATCCTGGCAGATGACCTTCTTCGTCTTCTCGTCTTATACTCAAATCATATTGGGAGTAGAAAGAAAACTCAAAACATAAACTTATATTTTTGAAATATTTGAGAACTTTTAGATAATTGTAGACAAAAATATGTGTTAGTATCACACCTTCATTTTTAACAACACTGAGTGTTTTATTCTTAATGTATTGTGTGTGTGTGTGTGTGTGTGTGTGTGTGTGTGTGTGTGTGTGTGTGTGTGTGTGTGTGTGTGTGTGTGTGTGTGTGTGTGTGTGTGTGTACACGTATGTAATTGTAACAGCTATTCTCTAATATGCAGCCTACGAATGGCATGGCACTTGTTCAAGTCTACTGTATGATATATGATCATCACATCAACGACTTCTGCTTTTATTATTTGTAGCTTTGTACACCGGAATCCACTACTCTTAATTCAGTTACTCCTCTAGTTGATTCACAATGCTAAGTAACATTACACATTTGTGCCCCTAGTGTAAATCGAACCTCAAGCGACTCACGAACACTATTCAGTTACATACAAGCTCATTATTATCTACATAAAAAAAATATTGTTATACTAGGGTGGCAAGTAAATATACATAAAACCAAATGTTTGTGCGCTGAACACGTCTCTTATGAAACATAGTACACAAAAATGCTAATTATGTATTTGTCAAAGTATGTTATTTGCTGTATTTGTTATATGTACTAAAATATTTTAGTGTTGCCCATGAACGAGACAAGTAGATAAGCTAGGTTTTCTCGTCTCGTCTTGTCTCGATTCTCGAAAGTTTTTCTTCTCTCGAAAAGTTATCGTCTTGTTTTATAAATTTCTGTACTTTACTCTTGAAAGCAGTCTTGGTAGAATCTTGCACTTAATAATGGGAAGTTCAAATGCTATATAGAAATAACTATTGAATAAATAGCATTAATTAAAAAAAAACTGCACATTGCCCTGGTTCATTATTCAAAGTTAAAGTTCAAATTGAACATGAAAGTCATTCACAGTGCAGAACTACTAGTAATTGATTTTAACAAAATAAATTTTATAGTGTGTGTAATATAAGGGCTGAACAAAAAAAAAAAATTATAATATAATTATACAGTATGACATTGCCGAAGTTCGTCCAAAACACACATTTTTAAACACTCCCTATTCATTGTATTCCTAGTATTGATAACATTAAGTTATTCTTTTTAATGCTTAACACAGATGCAACACTATTAGAACCATTTTATTCGAAAAAGCCGTACCAAATGTTTCATTTAGTGCATTGCATTAGACAGAACGAAAGAGTGGACAGGATGAATTAGAAGTTTTCTAAGAAGAATGGTGAAAATCAGTTGAGTACAACGAAAATCCAATATAGAAAAAAAGTATCAGGGAAAGTTGGGGAAGTATAGCAATATTAAAAACAGTTAGAAACAAGAAAATAAATTGCTTAGGGCCTTATCTGAGAAGTAATTACCTTATTAGGAATGTGATAGAAGGTAAAGAAGGGAGCGAAAGACGATTATTTGGATTGATGAACAATCCTCCCTGCTGGTTTATACTGCCTAATACGCCCACACCTGTGGTGAACGTGGATCCTGTTTCGATTTCCAATGAGAGAGAGAGAGAGAGAGCATTTGAAGTTTGAACGAATTACGGTACCTGAGATTCAATCCTAAACTGTACGTCCCTGTCTTACATAGTTTCAGTGCTGAAAATGGATGCTGACCTTCAAACAAATATACAAATAAATTGTGATAATGATATTAAACAGAATCACGTACATTTTATGAAGAAATGGTACATGGATTGACACTGTTAAAGTCACCGTTACCCCGTGAAGATATTAACAAATTGACTCCATTAACGAACTCATACGAAATCATCAGTCTAGCTATGTTTTGCAAATAAATAAATAAGCAAAAAATGCTTTAGTTCAAGAGTTATCGTTGGAGTTATCGCTCCCTGTATCGTACACACTAACATTATAATCTTAAAAGACCCTCTATAGCATAATCCTAATAAATAAACACGATTGATGGACAATTTTAATAAACATGTCAACTCTAGTGACGTCTTTTGAAGGAAGTCACATCAGTAATATATATGTTGCTTACAGATGAACGTCACGCATAAATAGGCAGCGAAGTATTCCACGAACATTAATTATTATTTTAATTTAACCAGTTTTAGTTTTAGCGTGCCATCCAGCAGCGAGGCTATAGGAGACGTGAGCCTACAGTTTAACGTGAAATCCGAGCCACATAAGCTCCAACCAGCAATCGAATCCGGGTCTCCCACGCCAAAGACGCGTACGCTTAACCGCTTAGACGCGAGGGAGCTCGTGAATATTAACTATGGTGTTCATAGAAACTGAAACATTACAAGATTGAACGAATCGTTACTTTCGTGCACGAAATTTAATTGAGACTTGTGCCCCCACCCCCCAAAAAAGCTATAAACTATATATACGTAATACTGATAATTGGGTGATAAAGAAGTTTTAATTTCAACTTTACTGAATTTTTCAGATAGAACCACTCGATGTAATTACCAGGCTTTTGGGAAATGTTCCGATTTTTTCGTTAATATTTGCGATTTTCTTCTGTGAGTGACTTGTTTTCGTCTGTGTGAAGATTTGCTAGTTCCGTCTCGTAAATTTTGTAGAAGTATAAATTCTCCAATAATTCTTATCTTAAAAAAAGAAAGAAAGAAAAAGAAAGAAAGAAAGAAAGAAAAGAAAAGAAAAGAAAAAGAAAAAAGAAAAGTGCCAGAAGGAAGGTCAGTGACTACGTGGTGTTTCCAAAAATATGTTTCAAACCAAACCAAACCAAAGATGGTTAATTTCTATCAGTATGTTTGGCTTACAATTTAAGTTCTCGGTAATTTCAAGTATAAGAAAATAGATGAAATAGGTTCTGATTGTCATCCAACAAGATTTGTTGGATCGTTTAAGAAACAAATAAAAAAAAAAAAAGAGGAAATATTAAACTATTATATTTCCTGTAACCCTTATGAAAAATGGTGCTCTGTATAAGAATTTTCTGACAACACTTACATATATATATATATATACAGTGGCGGATTCAGGATATGATCAAGGGAGGGGCTAAACCATAATTTGACGTTTTATCCAGTCTAAAACAGAATTGAAGCCCATTTTATCCAGTGTAAACCTGAGCGTCAAGGAGGGGATATAGCCCCGTAGCCCCCCTTGGATCTGCACTTGTATATATATATATATATATATATATATATATATATATATATATATATATATATATATATATATATCACGTCCATCTGTGTGAGAGATCCTGACCGCCTATATACAGTTTTTTTTTTATTATTTCGTACGGAAAGTACGTTTATTCGGAACACTTATACGAAAAGTACGTATAAAACACATTTTCAGTTCTACGTTTGCTGCAGGTTGTTACATAGGGTTATACATAAGTACAAAATCAACAGGATTTACACATATAACCTAAGTTTTTACGTGCGCCTAAATTTTTACATACGTTTTTTTTTTTTCCTCAGTGTAACTTCCCCCAGGAACGACTATTGGAAAACTCTTACGTCAAACCAAAGAAATTAGCGGAAGAGTCGTAATGTATGACTTAACATGCGACAAGTGGCCAGCAAGTGACGGTGACATCCTACTAATAAAAGAGTGAAAGAAAGGGATATAGAACATGAGGAAAGCTCTGGAAACAAGAAAGTTAAAATCTTCGTATAGACACAAAGATATAAGATAAAATGAGCGACAGACGGACAGTAGAGGAGAGAGAAAGTAAGAGAAAGACAGGATGTCAATATCTAAAATTCGATATTTTTCGACTACTTCTTCTTTCTTTCTTTCTTTCTTTTCTTTGTTATTATTCTCAGAGAATGACGGAATACTGTTGCGTGATATATTCTCTTTCATTATGTCCCAACGTGTATCCTGCAAGACAGAAGAACAAAAAAAAATCTGGAAAGAAGAAAACGACAGTGAAAAATGCACGGATTAAAAATACGACAAAAACAACTAGACTGCTCTTATCAGTGTTACCAACTGTCCTACCATTAAAAATAACTAAATAAAATAGTCTGAATTGGTTTGGCCAATACAATGACTAACCTGTACTGCAGTCAGAAATTATTGTATGAGGAATAAGTCTATATGACGTTACGAAAGAGCATGTTTTGGGTTTATTAATAACGTGAAATCAATGCCAAAACATTGAAAATAACGAAGCTAACTAGAGGTTTGTTCTCTAACTCATTAGGAGACTTTTGCAGACCTCCCTCGTTCTCAATCTCTTCGAGATTGATTTCCAAGTGATCTATCCTACGAAACAACGCAAAATTTCTATCCGGGTCTCGTCTAGAAGATGTTACATAATTCTAGCTTTCTGTCTTGTCTCTTCTCCCTGAGCCCAGAAAAAATTATAAATTAGAACAAAAGAACTAAAAAAATATAGGAGACTCGGAGATATAAAGTGACGCATAATTTAGTTACAACTAATCAATATATTACTGGATTCCGAAAAAGCGTACAAGATTAATTCCTATTGCACCCAGTTGCGTGTTCATGTAGTGAAGTTTTGGAAACGAAAAAAAAAATACATAACAATCATTATTATGTTTTAAGGTTAGCTCAGAAATATATTTAACATACGTAATGCTTCGAGAACCCTTTCACAATATTGGGTAACAAAAACAACTTGTCAAGGAGAGCGTTATCATTTTGGGAGATCACGGGACAATTGCCCTCCGAAGTTTGGGAAACATATGTGTTATATATATATTAAAAACCTGTATACTAATACTTTAATACAAAACAAAAAAAAAAAAAAAATACAGCAATATAAAAGACATGAAACACTTATGTCGTGAACAATCTTATTCCTTGGCAAAATCACTGACTTTACTGATCAAGGAAGTCGAACCTTTTGACATCACGTTTTTCCAAGAACATTTTATAAGTCATACTTGGCCTAATCAGTAGTGCGATTTAAAAAGAAGAAGAAGAAGAAGAAGAAGAAGAGTGTGAAAGAGGTTTCCGGCAGGAATTAAAAAAGTATCGATTAATATGGCCAGTAGAACCATAATTTTCTTTTTCTAGGGGTAAAAAAATGCTGGGTACTCACAATCAATATGTTATTCTATGTAGTGATAGTTTCAGATTTTCTACGTGGGGACTTTTAAAACACAGAGGATGAAAGTACTGCGTACCCGTACCACCCCCTGGAATCCACTTAATTGTACGCGTTCTGATTGGTTGCGAAGGCAAATGTTAAAATTAAAGAAATGGAAAAAGTTAGCATTTACATCATCTATCAATCGCATTTCCTTCCATATAATATACTTTTGTCCCAGTCTTCGTAAAAAGTAACTATCCATTTCGTAAACGCAGGAACAAAATAATAATAATAATAATAATAATAATAATAATAATAATAATAATAATAATAATAATAATAATAATAATAATAATAATAATAACCTAGAGAAACCGCTTCTTAAGAAAAAGGTGCTGGTACTGTGTATCTTACATACCACCAGAAAAAAAAAATGTTATGGACATAACCAATATTAAATCTCCCCCCTCTCCAACACGTTGAATTAGATACTAACACTAATAGCTAGTTAAGGAGTGTCTAACCCGCTGCCTAGCAATCGGAATTCGAGTCTCTACAATTGAACATTTTGAGAAGTAGAAAAGGGCATGCGTTTCTTGAAAACCTGAGTTAAATTAAAAGCTGGTTCTATGTGAAATAGAAGAAGGTATCATTTGCTGCAGTAACTCCATTATATGTGCGAGTAACACATATATTTTATGTGAATGTGTCTTGAAGAGTATGCCAAAATGGTGATCTATAAAATTGCTCACGAATCTTAATATGGGTCGACGAGAGCAAAGGGGCTAGCTCAAATCTGTTCCTTCTCTAAAATTTTCTACACCACATTCATTAACCCATATATTCCCGAATTATTTTTCGTCATTGATTTCGGTGATATTTATAAATATTAATTGGTTAGTGTCAATAATTGCTAAAATGGTGAAAATAGTTTGACATTTATAATGAGTCATCTGTATATGGGTGGGTCGAAATCGAACCCCTGGGAATATTGTGGCTAATACTCTGGGTCGTTTTCGGCCCCATGGAAAGATATGTATAGTTGGGTCGAAAACGATCCCATGGGAATATATGAGTTTTTTGTAGTACCTGCATTTATTTTCCTATTTATGGATGAGTCAAACAATCATCACATCCCGTGGCAACGAAAATACGAGATTTCAAAAGTCTCAGTTAACACGACTGTTAAGAAAACAAATCACAGATCGGGATATTATTCACATTAATTTTCATGGAATGCGTTTTGTTATCTTCCTTACCTCTCTCTATTTATTCTTTACACTTCCTGGTTTCAGAAATTTAGAAAAGAATTATAATTCTCCCTTTCATTATAATATTTATATGTCAACACAAAACAATCACTAAAAGCAAGGTCGTGAATTGGGGAGGGCATGGAGACAATTACCTACCCCTAAGTTTGAGAAGCACATGACTTTTAATAAATTATATACTGATATACTACACTAAGAAAAATCCGTTGCAAATTTTGTAATTCAGAAGCGAAGTCGAATTATAGCGCTCATATTGACACATTTATTCGTTTCCGTAAGTTGAGTAAATTCTCAAACACAATTCTGAGTTGAGTTTGAGTTTAGCGTCCCTTTCTGCAGCGAAGCTGTATGAAAGTTCTGAATTCCGACACCCTATATATCACTATAGTTTCTTCGCCCATAAAATCTCTGATACAATTCATGTTTTGAAAGAAAATTATCTGTTCAGTTACTTATTGTCCACCTCGTTTCCTTGTTATGGCATTAAGTTGTCATTGCAACGGCACAAAAAAAATAAAAGAATAAGCAAAGAATGTCTTTATCCGAAGGAGGAAATATTTCTGAGGAACTAACTACGAAAATATAAATATTCTTTTTTAGCTAAAACATTGATAATGCAATATAATAGCGTATATACAGACAAAACTAGGCCTATACTACCAAGTGTTCACTTGAGAACTAGACTTATTTAATATTTAATATATTTGCAATAATGTAACCATAATTTTAACTTCCATAAGTTGCGCTTTAAATATTTATTTGATGACAAGGCAAACACAAAATATCTTATTACTAGCTAAAATGTCCGGGTTTTTTTGCACGGAAAAAGTAGGTTGAACCATTTCCCCTCGCTCTCATTTGGATACGCACTTCAATGAAATATAACGATAAAAACCCATAAGATACTCTATTTTTGAGGATAAATTTTCCATCCCTTTATGATGCATCCTTTAATCAAAGTGGCATGATAAAGGCCCAGCTTAGAACTATATTCCAAAACTCATATCAAACATTTCAGCCACTTTTCTTCTGATGCGATAACAAACAGCAGACAACGTAAGTTTTAATGCAACGAAAGTAATTACAGAAATTGTCCCTTCTCCCCCCTTAAAAACGTAATTTTCAAAAACTCCAAAGCACCTGTCCGCTTGTTGTTTTATCGATTAAACTTGACCTTAAATCTAATCGGAACTGTGACCAATCAGCTTAGCGATTCCAAAAACTATGTATTCGAATATAAGTCGTTTTCCAATATTTTTACATGCCATCCACCCTCACCAAATTGTCTACAATTCATGTCTGTATCCATAAACGAATGTAATTTTAACGGGAATTTCAATTGTTTTTTTTTTTTTTTTAATGAAGAAATCATACTAACAGTAAATTCATAATTATCGCAATACCAGTTGGTATTGCGTCATTATATTCGTCACAATTCGTATTCATTGAAAACAGAAAAAGGAACTTGTGGACTCCGTTTAAATTCCATTTATTTTGTTAATAATTACTTTTCAACGGGACTTCACGAGAATGTTATGCAACCAATAGTTCACTTTTGTACCACGGGTTGCCTGATTGTATTTTATTAAATGTTTAAATTTACTTTATTACACATAGGGACTATATGGGCTTTTTGGTTATCAATTATCTTATAAGGCAGAGTACTTCGGTGTAACACACCGATTTTGATAAGATTGCACAGACATAGAGAACATCGAAAAAGAAGCGACACGTATTTTTTATATCGTCGAACAAGAGCATTAAAAGGGTCAAATAGGGGCATAAAAATGGGGTCAAAATGAGATTATATGGAATATAGCGAGAACGAAAAGAGATATCGGAAAAGTTCAAATGTATGAAATACTGCCCATAGTTGACGCAAGGCCATAACGAACTGACCCATGCGAAGAAAGGAGAACATTCGGAAATGGACCAATCACGTGTACACATTGTCACAATGTGTTACGAAATGAGTGAAGAGGTTGGCAATGAGCACCAAGAAAGAAGAAACGAAAACAGAAAATACGTGTTTTTGCTTTGGGTGCATACGTCACCCGTATGCGAAAGAGATGCAGATTTATCTCAAAACGCCGTTGGTATAGACAGCCAGCGAGACAGTACTGCGCAGTGGGTTGCATATATCGCGTAATGGAACTAATGCATAGAATGCAATAGCAGGTAACCCACATACATAAGATAAACAGCAACAGTAGTATCAGTACCATGCATGAGCATCAACATTACATCACTGAAAATACGCGTACAACATAACATTAATAGTAACATTTTTGTTTTTTGTTACTACTGCCTACACACATTTTCGTTTTCAACATCCATCTCATCGTAGTTCCCATTACGGCCTGCCTTTCACGAGGTTGAATGAGTGGTTTGTATGTCGTAGGTAAGAAAAAATAAGAATGTAGTAGGTTTTCCTTTTCTTCCTACCTACCGCAACACGCAATCAATAGCAACAGTTATTGTGCCGACAATAATAACGAGTTTCATTGCAAACATGTGAGCATGTTACATATATACAGGGTGTTTCAATACAACACCGACAACGTTTGGGAGGTGATTCCTGACACCGAGATAAGACAAAAAGTATAGACCACTGAGAGCACAAATGCTTCCTTTCGGAGTTATAAGCTGCCGAAAACATAAAAAAATGAACTTTGAAGTCCCATAGCTCCAAAACTATGGGACCTACCGTAGTCGGCTCAAGACTTCACTTAGGAACTAAATATGTGTCCTATCCAAAACTCCATGTTTCAGAATCCTAAAGTACTCACGCAACAATTTTTATAGAGAGAGTTTAGCTACGGGCATATAATTTGAAGTACTCTCCTATTACCTGTATAAAAAAAGTTGCGGAAGTGTCACAGGATTCTGAAACTTGGATATTTGGAAAACGCACATGCTACTTCCTAAGTGAAGTCTTGACCTGACTACGGCAGGTCCCATAGATTTGGAGTTATGAACCTTTAAAGTTCGTTTTTTTTCATGTTTTCGGCAGTCTATAAATCCGAAAGGTAGCGTTTGTGCACCAGGGTTGGTCTATGCTTTTTGTCGTATCTTCGTACAAGGAATCACCTCCCAAACGATGTCATTGTTGTTTTGAAACACCCTGTATATATATCTTGCATGTTACGTAAAGATATACAAGATCAAAAATAAATTCTCCTGAAAACAAATGTAAAACATGCAGTGATGTTTCTATTTCCACATTCATTCACACACACACTCATATGACGCGTTCCGGATAGTAAGAATGAACTAAACTGGTCACTTTATTATTATTATTATTTACCGAAAGTTACATGTGGCAGCAGTCACACTTGTCTATTGGCAAATTGAGTTCGACATTCCTTCTTTCCAATAATAATAATAATAATAATAATAATAATAATAATAATAATAATAATAATAATAATAATAATAATAATAATAATAATAATAATAATAATAATAATAATAAATAGAGGAACGTTTTATAAAGTCTGGCTCAAACCTCTTGACGTCTGTCGAAAGCCAATAGTGTGCAGATGCGATGTTGTCGGATTTCGCTTCATTTCAAGTACAGGCATAACGTGAAACATGAACGCGAGAAATTAAGATATTGAAAAACAAATTCGTTCTTACAAATTTATTGACTCTAAAGTGACATATATCATAAGGACATATTTTTGAAATTGCTTGATCCTAATCCAGGAACAAAGTTATTAGACAATGTCGTCCAACTTGCATTGGATATTATGAAAAGAAGGACGTCTTAAACGTCAGGAGGTTTGAGCCGGACTGCAGAGTTTGCCCTTATGAAGAAAGTTTAAAATGCATTTTCCCCAAACCAATTGTTTGGGAACACATATATTACCTTTCCTCCGAGTCATAGAAGATATCAGATGAGTCATTCTCAATTTACTGGTGAGCACCTGTGAGGGTAGCCAGGATCTATCTGTAGAGGGACATCAGCTACCTTAATTATTTCCCGAGATGTTTCCAGCAATATTCCTAATATTATTTACAACCTTTACAATAGTTGTACTGCAACGTAGTATGAGGTTGTCTCAAAACAATTCTTTGGAGTTCAGAATTCAGAATACATTTATTGAAATTTGAAAATAATATTATAAATCCAAATATGCACCATTTTGTTGTATGACCTTCTGCCATATTTCCGGCAGCACCATAATTCTGTCACTATAACTTCTGTGGTTTGTAGTAAAAAACAAAAACAAAAAAAAAATTAACGCACTTTTCAAAAGCCTCCTTTGAAACTAACAACACTATTCAGAGAGTTCTGCAGATACCGAAACAAATGATAGTCTGACGGCGCCAGGTCCAAACTCTACTCAGGATGTATTAAAACATTCCAGCCAAGGTCTCATAATTTTTGACGAATCGTTAAAGATGTATGCGGTCTGTGGTTATCAATATGGTGAACGACATCCTTTGTGTTGACCAGTTCCGGTCATTTCTTTTGACTTGCTAGGAGCACTCGTGCTAATTATCGACAGTACATGTCCGAGTCTGACGTTCTGCAAGGAGGTAGTAGCTTGTGATGCACGATGCCCTTCCAATCCCACTAAACGCAGAGCGTAATCTTCATGGGCATCATGCTTCGACCACGATCTTTTTCGCACACGGTTGTCGTAGGTTACCCACTTTTCATCACTCTTGATCAACCTCTTCAGAAGAAGCTCGAGTTATAGAAATTCGATCGAGTAAATGTTTCTGAGTCAGGACATGAAGCACCTGAATATCGAGCTTTCTTTTGTTGCCAGCTTTCTACAAAAAGTTTACCAGTGTTTGGTGATAGATATTTAAAGGTCATTGGCGATGTCATGACTGCTTACATGTTGGTCTTGCTCGACTTTTGCCAGAATAGCATCCACTTTTGATGTGATCGGTTGCCCATTGCCAGGAGCCTCTTGGATATGGAAATTACCAGAACAAAAGTGATTGGACCATCTTTAGTCAGTTGTTTTTGATAACGTATCTTGTGCATAAACAGCACAAATTTTCACAGGCCTGCGCAGCATTTGCGCTTTTATTGAAATGAGATTGTAAAACGCAGCACAGTTTTGATTCCTGTTCACGGCGCAATATCTTTCGTCTGATTATAAGAATGTTAACACTTCTTGTACGTCTAATAGCTTTTTGTGTCAGCTGTCAAATGATGTTGGGACACTAAAGCTATCTCGTGCTCAAAAGGCTTAATACTTTTAGAGTACCTGATATCTTCAAGAAGAAGATAGGTTACTGGCATAAATGCAACAACGTCAATACTTTAGCACAATTAATATTAGAGTATTTGAAGATACTTCGGGCACCAAGAACAATCATCTTCAGTTGTTGTTGTATAAAGAATGACACTTCCCTACATTTTCCTGGTAAGAAATAAATTCGAATCGTCTAATTAAAAAAACAAAAGTGTATTTACATGAAACACCATACTTTTCTTCGCAAAAT
Organism: Thermobia domestica; assembly: GCF_964235325.1. Lineage (NCBI taxonomy): Eukaryota > Metazoa > Arthropoda > Insecta > Zygentoma > Lepismatidae > Thermobia > Thermobia domestica. The sequence continues at coordinate 148,568,480 of NC_137454.1, read as the reverse complement.
ATTTGTGTTTTATAAGCAAAGACTAGCCTTTGGCCAGCTGGGTGCTCCGTCCCCAGACCCAGCATTTGCTCGGCCTGTGGCCTCGCACCTCTTAAACTCACAATTCTATCAAATTTCAAGTTTCTTTTCGTATTTCAACTATCTAGAAGATAAGATTTTGTATCCCAAGGAAACGCCCATTTAAATAACATGTTAATATCTTTATCCCTCCTTTAGACCCCTTAGAAACTAAAAATATTAACATTTGGCAATTTTCCTCTGGGTTAGTTCCGAAAGGCTATAAGCATGCCAAATTTAATCATTCTAATCCTGACGGAAGTGCCTAATCATTTTAGGGAGTAGAAGATGTTCCATATAAATAACATGGAGAAGATTTTTCAGTTCCCCATAAAACCAACCTAAAGTTGGAAATTTTTATTTTTAATGATTTACTTTGGTAACGCCAAAGAAAACGTACCAGCATACCGAATTTCAAGTTTTTATTCCTATTTCAAGTATTTAAAACATGAGATTATATGTCCAAAAAAAGGCCCATTTAAATAACATTGGGAATTTCTTCATGCCCCCTTTAGATCACTTAAAAATTAAAAATATTCAGTTTTGGGAATTTTCCTGTGAGTTAGCCCCGGAAAGCTACAATTATGCCAAATTTAAACTTCCCACGTCAACCGGAAGTACCCCTTTAATTTATGTCAGTTCATGTAATTTCATATATAGTTAGGATTAAGATGGATTATGTAAACACATAGTTGTTTGTTTTAAAAATTATATATGAAATGAAATTTCTAGGCTTTCGTCCGATTGTTATGCCCTGTAGGCTAAAGGAGATGTATGAATAATGAAAGTGAATGATTATGAAAGGATCTGATGGAATAGGAATGTTGGAGGAGAAAACGAGAGAACCTAAGAACACGCTGTTATCCACCATAAAAATCGCATGGCTTGGGATGGAACCAAGGACCCCTCAGACTAGGTAATACATATATTCAGTGTTATTGATTAATACTGAAGCTAACATCCTTTACTTATTTAACTCTGTATCGATTCATACATTACACATTTATAAATCAATGTTGATTGTCGTCACCTAGAATATTATTTATACCATTAAAACATCAGTGTAATAAACTGCATAATTTCCTGTTTCTAAATTTAACTAACTAGCCACAGAGTTACCATATTATTCTCATTATATATGACTTGTTCGTAGGAGATTTTTTTTCGTCAGTACAACTTTCTCTTTTTGTAGCTGTGATGAAAATATAGGTAGAAAACTGACAAAAACTGTTTTTTGCTCCCGTAGGAACAGAAGCGGAAGTTGTTTCATACGTCCGTGTATGACTCTGAGGTGCAGTTGAAGAGACTATATATCCAAACATGCAAAAGGCTTCCTGCTTATGGTTGCAAAGTGTATCAAGTGAAAGAACTCTTACGGGGGAAAACCAAAAAGAAGGTGAGTGTGAATCACAATAGAAGTAATTATCCTAATATGTAATTATTATTTATGTATACTGTTTCTAAATTTGTTTTTGTACATCTAAACCTTCAGTTTGTTTCGATTTTGAGAGAAAAATAGGAAGAATTGTTGCATTTTTCATGAGCTTAAAGGTTGGTATGGTGAGGAGGATGTAAATATGTGGAGTATAGCCCCTAAGTATTATTCTCAGGAGTATGTGTCGCATCGTTAGAACACAGGCCACCATAGACATAATATGGTAGTTAACGGTATTTGTTTTGTATATTCACTAGTAATAAATAAATAATCCTTTCCAAGCAGAGTAAAAACTGGCTGCTATTATAATATATCTATGATGGCCAAAATTATTGGCAAATGACCAACATACTTTTTAGCGCCACAAAATTGAGATTTTTAAACTCTTATTTTTTCGAAAACCATGCATAAAAATTTATCCTCAAGCAGATGCGTAGCCAGAAATTTTTGTCGGGAGGGGTCGCAACTTTCAGGGAAGGGGTCCAATACTACAAGTTACTACGTCTATGTAGTATTAAACGTGTATTATTCTGCTATAGATAAAGATAAATATACAAAAGTAGCGTATCTGGGCTCCGAAAGTAGCGAATTTGAACTATTTGTAACCCAAACATATAGAAATTAATTATTTGGCAAATAATTACTGGTACCAACGAAATAATTTTAACATGAGCTGTAAAATGTGGTGGGCGTATTGCAAGAAGAAATTATGATCAATGGAAGAAAACAATTGTGGACTGGATACCACGAGACAAAAGCAGTCTAGGAAACGTCCGCATACAAGAAGGTGTGATGAAGAATTGGAAAAGAATTGCCCAAGATAGATAGTTGTGGAGAAGATTTGGAAAGACCTTCATCCAGCAGTGGATTGATAATGGTTGATTATGATTATGGTGATGATTTTATTATATCTGGACCTCAGAGGTAAACTAAACCAAGTCATAATTTCTTAACTTTACAGGAGAAGCGAAAAACTAGTTCCTTAACTAAGACCTATAGCACTGTTTTTCAAACTATACTAAGTAGGTACAAAGTAGTAGAATACTTTTAGACTTTCATTATTACACCACTAGAAAGAACATATGCTTAACTTAATTTCGACCAAAATGTGACTTAGCATACTTTTACTAGGTAAGGTAGGGTAAAAATTTAGCGAAAGTGGTACAGCGAAAAAATATTTTTGACTATTCAATCCTTCATATTGCAACAAAACTACGAAAATTAATACAAAAGAAAACTAGAAAGTTAAGAATCATTTGTTTTGGCGAGAGAGAGAAAATAGATACAGATAGCTCGAATTACCTATATACTTATATAATATGTATGTCCATGTTTCGCAAGTAATAGTCAATCAATATAAAATATCAACGTAATGAACGCACGATTAGTTTTCTCAAATAAATATCGCATACACCGCTCAGACCTCAAGAATAAGCTTAATCTATGTTACGGCACTGGATGTATGCTTATGTAATGCATTACGACTTTATGAACTTGTATAAGAAACAGAATGTGCTTAAATTGAGATGCGAACTATGCGAAACATCGGACTTTGAATCTAACTTGTTTGGTGATCCAACCCGAGACCACACATAGCAAAGATGAGTGTCGTAGCTCCCACCACAAGGTTCAGGAAATTCATGTTATAAAGTGGCAATTAAACATGAAGATGCGAAACAGTAATAAATCATTTGATCAATTTGAAACAAAACATGTTGTAGTAATAATTTGTCCTATTTGTTAAGTTAATTAACTTTATATTATGTTTTTAAAATGACAATCGAAGAGAAATGCATCGGATAATAAGTGAAAAATTGTAAAATTTCAATTTCGGTACGATTAAATACATTCGTGCTGTTATGTGTTGCTTTATCCGTAAGGAAGTATTGAACAATTCTGATTCAAAGAAATGAAATAAATTACTGTATAATACTGGAGTTAATTTAATAGAGTTTAATTGTATAGGCAGTACTGAGGGTATATGAGACAAAGTCTATTGGTGAAAGTGAAATATGGGTTACTATTAGGGTTTTATCCCAGGTATGATATACCCACTGATGATTGAACCTGGAACACACTCATGGAAAGCATTAGCGCTAGCAAATTAGCTATGAAGAGGTACAACATACCATAATTCTAAGTCAAGAATGAAGGCAAAACATAAGAAGTGGAAATGGCAGACTGTACCATAGTAATACTTTCATAATTTTAATTTCACACTATTTACTTCGAGACTGTCGAGACGAGACCGAGACTTGGCCCTCGAGACCGAGACCGAGATCGAGACAAGACCGAGACCGAGACGGCGATTTTTGACTCGAGACGAGACCGAGACGTCTATTTGTCAACCAAGACGAGATCGAGACTGTACAAAGTCTCGTCTCGATACCATTCCTAAAATTAACATTGAAACTTGGAAATAAATATTGGAAGGAAGTATGGAACAGAATAAATATGCAGGAAGGTGTTTCAAAACAACACCGACAACGTTTGGGAGGTGATTCTTGACACCAAGATAAAACAAAAAGTATAGACCAACCTGGGTGCACAAATGCTTCCTTTTGGAGTTATAGGCTGCCCAAAATATATATATATATATAAATGAGGTTTAAAGGTCTATAGCTCCAAAACTGTATGACTTATTGTAGTAGTATTGGAGTCGGAATTAATATGTGCAGATATGTAGAGATATTTTGTCTACGGGCATATAATTTGAAGTACTCTCCAACTACCTCCATACAAGTTGTTGCGGAAGTACCACAGGATTGTGAAACTTGGATATTTGGATAGGGCACATACTAGTTCCTAAGTGAAGTCGACTTGGCTATGGTAGGTCCCATAGTTTAGAAGCTATGGACCTTTAAAGTTCTTTTTTTTTTTTTTCATGTTTTCGAAAGGAAGCATTTATGCACCCAGGTTGATCTATACTTTTTGTTTTTCTGTTCTTCTTTGGTGTACACAGAGAGTGGCACGGCCATCTTGATTTCGTAACAGCGCAAACCGGACTGATGTGATAACGTTACAACTTACCACAGACGAAGACAGACGAAGCCAGCGGTTATAACTAGCGTCTGGTGAGCACACAATGCCGGAGAGCCAACCTGAAAAAAAGTAGAAAATATTGCAGTTACTTATTGACTTAACCTCGTATATAACAGAATGGTACATGCATGGATAATTGTGTATCATATATATTCCATCTATATCCATATATATATATATATATATATATATATATATATATATATATATATATATATATATATATATATATATATATATATATATATATATAATCACATTTACTCACTTGTTTAATCACCCGTTGCTAGAGAAAATTTTAAGTTACTTTGATTCACTTACTTTGTTCAAAAAGTAATTAATATCTATGGAAGCTAGTTTAGCGTCCCTTTTAAAACACATTAGTATGTATGAAAGCTGGTAGTTGTTTGAAGTTTAACCCCTATGAGACGTGGCAACAAGTTGACATGGAATCTAATGAATATGACCTCCCATCAGAAATCGAAACCGTATCTCCCGAATCAAGAGTAACCGTTTAGCCACTACGAAACTTAATCTTTTGAGTGGGAATAACATACTTTTCATGGCGCGGACATTTCTAGTAGTCTTTTATAGACAATATGCACATAAATCAGTTCAGAACAACGAAATAAATTGACTGACATCAATTTTAGTCACACCTGGAAAGTTATTTCTGGTATAGACTTAGGATTTGTTTTTGGGACCTGTGCATTCCTATTGACTATGTATGCACAATATGCACATAAATCGTTTTAGGATGGCAAAAATATCAATTGACACCAATCTTGACCATTTCCATAGCTTCACTTTTGCTTTAGAGTCACAATTTACATTCTGGGGCCTGGACATTTCTAATGACCAAGTATGTACAATACGCACATCAATCGATTCAGGATGGTGAAAGAAATTGATTAATATAAATCTTAGCTACTTCCGGGAAGACACTTTCAGTTGAAAGTCACAATATACTTACCGGAACATAGGCATTTCTGTTGACTCTATATATTCAATATGTACATTAATCGATTCAGGATTACGAAGAAAATGAATTAGCTATATACATTTTCACAACTTCCAGAAAGTCACTTTCAGTTTAAAGTTACAGTTTTCTTTCCGAGACCCCACGTTTGTAGTGATCCTACAGAAACATATGGATAAAATCCGATGGAAATCCATATTGCTTCAAACACTGACTGCCAACGTCAGTGTTGGTCTCTATAGATGGAAACTTTAACTTTGACAAAGCCATGATTGAAGTGTATGAAAGATTAGTCAATACTTCAATTTAAAATCCTCAATTCAAATGGGTAAAATATTCGTCTCAGCTAAGAAAGTACACTCTAGTGTTAGGATATTATTTTTCATAGATGCTATATTACTATAAGTATTGTTATTACTCTTAGTATCGCAACAAAAAGTCATTTAGAACTGGGTGTAAATTGTATACAAACAAGAAAAAATAAACAAATCGGGAGATTTTATCGTGAAATTGGTTGTTGAAACTCTTTTCATCACCCTTTTTCTTAATTTACTGTTTAGCAACATAGGTATATTATTATTATTCTTTCCCAAATAACTTTCAAAATGTAAATTAGAAATAAAGTCCATCTTGGCATTTGTCTTATTGCTTAACGTTTTTAGATACTCAAAACTAAGTAGAAAACAGATTTTGTGAAACGAATAATTCGTATGTTTTATTGTGTTAATGAAAAAAGTGTGTATGTAGGAAATTAATAAATGAAAAAGAATCATATCAACGCAAATTTAAAATTTACTGATCAACTTTGTTCCAACATTTTAAAGTTCATTATCCAAGTCTGCATTGCATAATTTTTCATGCACCATATTTCTTCATTTACACAGACTATTAACTCATAACTTTTATCGAATGAAGTATATATTGCATGGATAGAGAAACTGGACATTTCAGACCACCTAAAAATAATTATGACTGCAAACCAACTGCCCAAAAGATGTATTATTCTATTCGTTTCGCCATCCTTAATTGAATATTTTTAGTTTAACGTCCCACGATTCTATACTGAGGCTAAGAGAGATGGTAATGATAAGATGGATGATACTGATAAGATGACGAAAGTGGGATGAAACAGGAGAATCCTGGAAGGTAAGCTCGCACAGTGTTTGTCCACCACGAAGTATACTTGGCGGGATCGGGGATACGAACCAGGGACCCATACATCAAAGGTGAGTGCTCTACCACTGAGTACAGTGGCCTGTCAAGATTAGTGTCAATCGATTTCTTTTATCATTCTATATCAATTGGTTGCATACCAATTGATATTATACTATCTTATATACAAGGTCACTAAAAATGCTCAGGTCCCGGAAAGTAAATTGAGTCTAAATCGGAAGTGACTTTCCATGAATGTCAAAATTGATGTCAATCGATTTCTTTTGTCATCCTGAGTCTATTGAAGTTCATATTGTATAAACAGGATCACTAGAAATGCCCAAGTCCAGGAAAGTAAATTCTGTCTCTAAAACCGGAAGTGACTTTCTGGAAGCCTGCTAAATTGGTGTCAATCAATTTCTTTCCTTGTCCTGAATCCATTTATGTGTGTTTAGTATTTATGAATACTAGAAATGACCAAGCCCCAGTAAGTGTAAAGGTAACCAAACCCATCAGCTTCGAACATCGATATGTCACCTAAGACGCACCTGGAAGATCAAAAATAGTCCCCATCAGCATCGACGACCGTCTGCCAGCGTTCTGGAAGGCCATGGATTCCATCGCGAAAGAACTTAGTGAGCCGGGAAGCGAAGAAGGTATCAAGTATATTTTGCACCTCTACTAGGGATATGAACTGATGTCCTCTAAGGTGATTGTTCAAGGAATGGAACAGATGATAATCGGACAGTGCAATTTTAGCAAGTATGGCTGATGCAATACTGTTTCCCATCCAAGGCGTAGAATGGTGTCCCGGGTCATAGTAGCCACGTGGGGCTTAGCGTTGTCCTGTAACAGAAGGATCCCTTTGCGATTCAGAAGTGCTGGCCGCAAAGTTTTGAGGTTTTCTTGAACACGGCTCAACTGCTGACAGTACACAGTTGCATTGATGCTCCGACCAGCTGGTAGCAGTTTCCGATTAACGATGCCGCGTGCAGTCCACCAAACACACAGGAGGATTTTCTGTGCAGTGCTGGTTTCGGCTGTTTTGGAGCCGGTTGATGGGATGCTAACTAATGACGACGGCGCCATGGAGCTTCGTACAGGATCCACTTATCACAGTGAACATCCTGTCCAGAAATGGCTCCTTTGTTTAGACAAGACAGCAAAGAAACACAGGTGTCTGCTCGCGTTGCCTTCTGGCCTGGAATCAAATCATATGGGACCCATCGACCCAACTTGTAGCGCTTCCCAAGTTGATGGAGGTCCTGTCAAATGGTTTCTCTACTCACACTGAATTGTAGTCCCAGTTCCAGTTGTATGGTCACTGTTTACCTCAATTGCCAGAAGATCTTCATTTAGTACGTGTTTTGATCTTCCGGCACGTGGTGTTTCTTCGATTGTTTTGTCACCGTTCTTAAACTTGTTAAACCACCGATGCACTGTCCGCGTAGTCAAGACACTCTCACCAAAGGCCTGGCATATCTTCCGCCCTGCTGCAGCGGCGTTTGACCCCAGTTTGAACTCGTACAGCATACACGTTCTTATGACTTTCTGTGGACATCCCATGTTCACTTTGTCCTTACGCAAGTTCACGGTGTAACTGAGGTGCCACAATCAGGTAGTATGTTGGATATACCCACGCCAACTACTGACCTTTGCCTTTTCTCCATTCGCATTCAACTCAGGTTAATTGAAGACAGACCTCCACAAAAAGCGACAGAACTTTCTTGGTTACGTTTATAAATTATTCCCAATATAGTTGTATACTTAAAACTTGATCAATAATTCGGTTGCTTGAAGCCTGAAAAGACAGCTGTCATGAATTTAGTGTGTCGCAATAACTGAAATATAGGATTTTGCATTTTAGTAATATGAAATTACGTGTATTGTAACTTTCGTAGAACTTAAATTTGTAAATCAACGCATACGCGTAGTAACCGAAGTAAATATTATATAGTAGGGAAAATATATAATATTTAGAACAAACAGTTGACTCAAACAGTTGTAAACGGCTCAAACATTTAATCTCATTGCAGATTGAAACAACAAATTTGATTGACTCATTTTTATAATGAACATCTTTTTCGTATATTTAGTTTATTTGTCTTAGTGAAGTTGATTACAAATAGAGAAAACAATAGACATTTGAATTGAACAACTTATGAATTAAACCATAACTGCACGGTGTAAGTATTCTACACAATATTTTCCCGAGCTCTTATGTTTCACACAAATGAAACAAGCTAAATTGTATTTTTTTCTTTTATTTCTTTTGTTTTTTAATTTTATTTTAAGACGCGAAGTAATTCTAATTCGTCTGCTCAAATGATATTGTGTTAAATTATAGTTAAGTTATTTATTTTTTCTAGAACATGTGATCCTTGATATGTTCTTCATAATTAAACTTAATGTTCATATAGGTGCATATGTCCAATTAACATTTTCACAACGCATCACCAAATACGTAAAATAGACTTGTGACCACCATTTGTAAACAATGTTTCAATTTTTTCATGTTCAATGTTTAGAGTTATTAGAATATTAATATTCATGTGTTAAAAGTTGATTGTTTTCACGTTATATGAAATGTTATAAAATTGATACAGTCTTTATAGTAGTACTTGTTTTAGCATTTCAAAATTTCTTCCTTGGTTTTCTAATAGTATCTTCTTTCTTGATAATAATTTTGTTTGTGTATTTTATTTATATTAGGTAACTGAATGAGATTATATTTCAAGATTTGATGAGAACAATCATCAAAAATCATTGAAAAATACTAAAAAGAAAAGCATAATATCGTTCTTGTCATCATCTCAAACCCCTAACGTTATTATATAAATGTATTGCCAAAGATGAATATGCAATAGAAGGAACAAGGGACCACTAGGTGCCACTGGTATCGATAGAATACACAAATAGTTCGGGCTGTGTGTTCCCGTTCTATTCCGTAGTAGTAATCATTTGCGTACACATAACGAATAAAGTAAAAATAGCTATAAAATTAATTGCCGTTTTGAAGAAAAAATTAGGTTAAAATGGCGTAAGAACCTTTCTTACCATCTGTTGGACAACGATTTAAACTTAGATTTTAACTTTATTCGTTCCACTATTGATTGGACTTGATTTTTGTTGAAACATACAACTTAAAATTCCAGAATTTTGCTTTATGTCATTTTAAAGCTTCAAACGTTAGAATAATAAAGATCATGTGTCCTGGCGTTAGTATTAGAAACAGGTAAGCAAATATCAATAATAACATGGGACAAATGAATTTAGTTTTTATTCAGCTTTCTGTGGTGGTTCTTTGTTGAAACTTAATTAATTTTTTTAGGAACCAGTCTGCGGTGATCACTTCTTTTTCAGTAATTTTCTGTTCTTCAATTTTGTTTTCATTTTCTTTTCGGAAAGCTTTAAAAAAAGACGGGTCTTTGTCAATAAAATGAACTAGTTATTTGAAGACATTGAAGTAAAAATATCAAAAAACCAGAATTACAGAAACAAATCTTCCTTCTTTTTCTTTTTTTTCTCGTTTGGTTTGTTCTCTTATTTTTAGACAAGCTCTTTTTCGTCAGTGTTTCTGTGTTGTACAGTTGAGTGGAGCCACTGTCGCGAGCAAACGGCATTTTCGCGTCATCGATAGAGCGAACTTTTCGCAACAAAAGAGTTTAATTAATTCGCCTTTGTCATACACATGTCAATTTGATCTTGTTTTAAATTATTTCCTCTCGGTATTAAATTTCATTGGTCCATTGCTACTCTGTATATACACACATTTTTAAAAAAAAAATATATAGAAATACTATTTTATTCTGAAAAATCCAAATTCATTTTGCCCATTTCTCTTTGTATGAAGTATCTAAAACGTTTAGCAATTATAGGAATCCCATTGCAACCTGATCAGGAGAAAAGGTTACATATATCAGCTCGTGGGTAAATATTCAGTGGTAGTCAAACCTCATTCTGACATTATATTAATAATTCTCTTTCATGTCAATTAACTCAGCTTAATAAATAGCATTCCTGATTCTTGGTAACATGTAAGAGTTTACTTACCTTTTAAATGGAAGGTATTATGTTGATATCTTTTTAAAAAATCTTATTTATACTTATATGGATGGATTACAGATCTCCGATCTGGCTATAAAATTAGCGCTCGCGTCTTCGGTGCGGAAGGTCAGGGTTTAACTCCCGTTGGGAGCTACAGTGGTTCGGATTCCACGTTAAGCTGTGGACTCACGTCTCTTATAGTCTCGGCGCTGAAAGGGACGTCACACCCCAATCCATCCACTAATCAGTTACATTATATACTATACATTAATTTCAAACTTATTTTCCTATTTGGGTGTTTGATCGTGCCAGTGCAAATGGTTGGTTTCGATTGGAGTCTTTTCTCAGCAGGTGCGCTAGTGAGATGAGACCCTACCATTATTAGATTTGTATCTGACGTAAGTTCGCCCACCAGAAATCGAACATAGAGCCATGCGCACAATATGATCCATTGATGGGTACCCAAGACATGACTCGTTTGATAGGAATAATTCGTATTTCTAAGATCTTATGATAAATTCATCATGCGATGCAAAAATTTGAAAACTCAAATTATACAGTATAAAAAGAATATATGGAAAAGCCATTTTTAAAAGAAATAAAGTGCATTCTTCATTTTCGTTGAATATTCTTCGATGAGCATCTTTACATTTCTTCTTGACGTGCTCGTAGAGAACATAACGTGCAACAGACCCTGCCTCATCATCATCATTATAAGTTGAGTTGGCAGGTCATTTACTGCAATTGAGAAACTTTTATTTTCCACGTCTTCCGCTAATCTCTTCGTCTTCACGTACGATTTTTCTGTTTTTGATATCGTCCATTAATTGTAGTCTCCTTCGTCCCTTCCCTCTCTTTCCTGCCACATACCCTCTAGCACGTCCCTCATGATAAGTTTCTTCTTAGCCAATGTCCTAACCACTTTCTCTTTCTCTTCTTAATAATATCTAAATTCTTTTCTCTCCTATCTTTTCTAACATTCATTCTTTTTCCGCTCGACCCAGCTAATTCGCTTTATTTTTCTCCACATCCACATTTTGAAAGCTTTGAGTTGTTTCTCATTATTTTTGCGTAATGTCCATGTTTCTGACCCATACAGTGCAATACTCCACGCAAAGCATTTTATGAGGTTTTTTTTTTTAACTCTTTATTCAAAGTCCCACAAAATAGTTTTTTCTTCCTTCTAAAAGCTTCTTTCGCCATTCCTATCCTTGGTTTTATTTCACGTTTACATTTCATATCATTACTAATAATACTACCCAGGTATCGAAGACTAGTCACCTGTTCTTTTTTCTCCCCTCCTTCTTCTATACTTGACACCAACTTCTTCGTTCCAATAACCATGGCTCTTGTCTTCCTAATATTTGTTTTCATCCCATATTCTTCACAGCCCTTCCTCAAGTTTTCTAATATCTTATTGAATTTCTCTTCAGATTCTGCAACAAATGCCATATCATCTGCAAACCGTATACACTTAATCATTCTATCTCCTACTGAAAGGACGTCTTCATTTTGTAGACTCTTTTTCACTATCTCTTTTAAAGCCTGTGACAAACATCTTGGCATTTCAGCTAAACGAATAAAACGCAAGCTCTGACGCGATGTTACCGAATGCTAAGGGATGTGGTTATGGCTAAGCAGACGAACTACAGCGCGATCAGGTGGCAAAGGATAGACGTGGATCTGTACAAAATAAACGTGGCAATACCGCTGACCTCTCATTTGCTAGCAGCATTTAAAGGGAACTTGGAGCGCCGCCTTCAAATGCCAAGATGTTTGTCACGCCGTTTAGATAGATATTAAACAATGTAGGCAAGAGACAGCATCCCTGTCGAACTCTCCTTCCAATTGCACTCTCTTCTGTCATTTCCTCCCCTATTCTAACACTTACTTGTTGGTTCATATACTAAGTTTCTTATGAGTCTTCGATCTTTCCATTCCAGCCTAACTTTCTTTAGAACTTAGAACAACAATTCCCAATTCATAAGGTCAAAAGCCTTTTCTAGATCAATAAATACCACATACACGTCTTTCTCTTTTTCTATAAACCTTTCACCGATCACTCTTAATAATCCAATTGCATCTCTTGTGCCCTTACCTCTCCTGAATCAAAATTGTTCCTCCTCAACTTTTTGATTTGTTCTGCTATATAACCTTCTGTTCAGAGTTCGAAGCAAAATTTTTGCCTCAGACTCTGTCTAGTCAGATAAAGTAGGCTATAGTAATATACAGTAGGTCGCCTGCCCTTCCATCTCAGTGTTAGACATTATGTTAAATTTCAACCAATATGAAGTAAATTACCTTGATGAAAAAATAAAAGGATTAATGTAAAGTATGGCTTTCGCTCTTGGATTTCCCGAATAGTCAATAAATTAGAGTATCTCCGAATTCGATCCCCATCGAAACATATATGATTCATATTCTGAGGTCTATGCCTTATATAACCTCAGTATTGAAAAGTGACATAATTTTACGTTATTTTTGTTATTTAAGATTATGTTATTTAACTTCAGTGAAAACTTTTTATTATAGGCATACAAGTTAAACGAGCTGTGTTTTCTTTCGTAGGCTGCAAGACTTTTGGGTTTGGGACCAGAGAAAATCGTTTTACTGGATAACAAAACCAAAATTCTGGCTAAATCCCAAAGCACTGTAGATTTAGTGCAGGTAAGTTTTTTACTTTATTTTATGACTTAAGTAATTGTACTGATAATTTGTTTGTCTCGTTATCGACAGGTCCTACATTAGATTTCAATCATGTATATATCCTTACCCATGTTCTTATCTGTTTTTGTTTGTAACCTATTATTCCAATAAGGCATAATAATTAACAATGAGGTACATTATTCTTCATTAGTCTTGGGATGCGACTGTGAAATAAGCACTTTACGCATAATGTTTTAAAAACCGGAACACCAATTTTGCTTTTTGGAAGTTTCCTATCTGCATTCGTAAATACTGTGTGTCTGATAATTTTCTGCATTTGTTTTGTGGAATAGCTGATATTGCATTTACGCACCCCACCCCCCTCTCGCGTAGTGTAGTCGGTAACGCTCTCGCCTATGATGCGAATGGCCCCGGATTCGGTGGGGATACTCGGTCGTAAAAGGTAAAAGCTTTTTCAGACCAGTCAAAGCTTTTTCAAAGCCTCACGGAAGGCCGAACATCACTCATACGTGCGAAGCACTAACATGGACAAAGAAGCCGAAAGCCCAAAAATCTAATTCCTAATCCTAGTTCCATTGTGTTTACGTGGTCTTACTGGGTGAATGGAATGTTGGGAGGGGAGACATCAGTAGTTTGCTGCATTACTTTACAGGGTTATCAGGATATAAAAGCAGATGGAAAAGTCAGTATACATAGTCCATTTCTAATTTTGTTTTGTTACTGTACGCGATTGCTAAAGTGATTTGTTATAATTTAAATTGGAACATGCTAACACCAGAAAAATTGGTGTACAAATTAATTTAGTTCGATACTGGAAAATCCATTTGTAAAGTATTGAAACTATGTAGAGAAGGAAAACCTTGCACTATAGATGTATTAATATTAATACATATTAAAATGTCCTTCAATGTTAAAACTTTTTATATATACTGTATAGGATAATTTAGTTAGTGGTTAGGTGGATAGTTTAATACCATGGTCCCATGTTAACTATTTTTACATATTTAGCACAAAATAACTTAAAGTGGTTCCCTATGTACATGATTTTGGCTTCACACAAATTCTATTAGGCTCCACTTACCATGTTTATTTTCTTCAAGAAACTTGAGGGCACATGCAAGAAATTTCATGTAAAAGCAATAGCTTTGACAACATTGTCATATGACTGCCCTCAGCTTGTAAACTACGACATTAATTCGCAATCTTGCCGTTTGCACAAATGTATTGTGTATGTAAAACTTGCATGTTCTGACACCGACGACCTCATGTGTCTGGCGCATTTACTGATAAGAAGGATTTCAAATGTACAAACAAAATTACCTATCAATGTTTGCTTTAATTTACCCACCAATGAAAGAGACGTAGGTGTTCATTTTTAAATATTGCTATTCATATGCTGCATTGCAATTAGAAAATTTAGTTTTATGAAAGAATAAATTAGGTTGAAGATCAAAGGAAAGTTGAGGAAGAATATATCAGTTGGATAGCCGGATTTTAAAAGAAAATACTCTCTCTTTTTGTCAAAATTGAAAAGAAAAGATTTGTGTTAAAGCAACCAATTACGAAAGAGCATAGCTGTAAACAGGACCATATTTACGCGCGGGCCAACATGAGCCTGGTCCGTGCCATGGTGCCAAATTTTGGGAGTGGCAAATTTTCTCTGACGAAACATTGTCCGGGAAAATATATTATTTTCTATTATTGTTTATATTTTATTATAGATATTATTGTTATTAGCACAGTCTAATACATTATTCATATATATTTTTTTTTATTTTTTGTATCCACTTTCACTTAAATATTGATTATTCACTTCAGTGTCTCAAATTTTCTACGTCGGTATGATTCGAACACTTTTTGTATGCAACCTCTCAAACAAAAATGATATTCAGAGTTGCATACACTGCAGGATGCATTCGAAATGTTTGATAAGATGAACTCGATTAAAAGAATAATATCCAAGCGGTGATTTCAACCTCTTTCTGTATTTGCGCTCTATATATAAATTAATGTGGTATTATTATTATTATTATTATTATTATTATTATTATTATTATTATTATTATTATTATTATTATTATTATTGAACAACAAGCATGATTTTATTTATTTTGTTTATTAACTAAATGCTTACGAAAGGTAATTTTTTGTTTGTTTATCGGTATTTAATTTTTATAGCCACATATATTTCACAGACATGACAGTTATATAACTGTCAATTTAAGATTTCTGGCAATGTTTTCCTTCTCTTATAACAATAAATCTTTATTTTATAACATTCTTGTTTATAAAGTTACGTATTTCCTATGATTGTGCTACGTACTAGCAGCAAACATATTGTAATATTTTCGTAAATCATGGTAATAAAGTTTTATTTTCACAATCTACCGTTATTAAATAACTAGCACATCGTCTCACAGGAAATGTGACTAACTTTATTCCTATTTATAAAAGACAAATGTGTCAGCGCGTCACGTTAATTGCGAATAGTGAACATTCTTACTAATGAGTGTCACTAGCTGTCTATTGCCAATATATGTCGTTTACGTGGAGGCTGTTAATATATGATGATGTTTCAAAAACTACGGTAAAGAAACTAGCAATTTAACTTGAACATAAAATTGTGCGTAAACACATTACTCTCATATCTTTTCTTACAAGAATTTTAATCTCTATTCTCCATGACATGGTCCACAATGCACTATCCAAATCTATTGATGCCCTGAGACGAAGCGCAACGCTGTCGCAAGCAGTTTGAGAGACCCGTACTGCTATTCTGTGGAACTCTTCTGCGATAGCTTCCCGAGTTCGGCCGAACTGCGTATGTGATGTCGATACACTTTGTCCTTTGAAACACTCCATAAGAAAAAGTCAGGTGGTGACAAGTCGGGAGATCGAGCTGACGACTCCACAGACCCACGTCGATCGATCCAGCGGTTCTGGAATGCTTTGTTCAGCCCCACCATTCTGTCTGGCATACACTAACGGTTCTAAGTCCAGTGACCGTTATCCCCGCTTTCAGACTACACAGTGTTGCCATATAGAAACTTTCTGTCCAGAATTACAAATACTACAGTCAGTCAAACATCATATACATAATTATGGGCCACCCTGTATTGTGACGATTTAACTGCAAGTTAAGAACTATGTTGTTTCGATTTAAAATTATATCAAAATAGAGCATATTTAGTATGCTCTAAGTACATTTGAAGGGTAAGGGGAAAAAAGAAGGAATGTCACAAAACTACATTTTCGAGAAAACGGCGTTTTAACATTAAAAACCGTGTAGAAAGAATAGGATTATTAAATCTTTCGCCCCTTTTTACATGGACATTTTTACATCTAGGCATGCATGGCATATACAGTCAAATAGTACCAAGAGTCGCCAACAGATAGGACAAAGCACCCGAAAAATCACATACATGGACATTCCTTGTTTTTTCCCCTTACCCTTCATTTAGATTTGAACATTAATATTTGTATATTTCTATTATAATATACTGTGACGATTTAATTGCAACTTAAATTTATTATTTCAATTTAATTATTTCAAAATGAGTAGTGTTAATACTGAACACGAACGTGTATTGCTATTTATTATTAGAACAAGAGCTGCCCTAATATTTATGATTAGGATTAGCGTTAGCAATTAGATTTCTGAACTCTCGGCACCTATGACTATGTTAGCCCGTCACATATGAGGGATGACGTCCTTCAGCGGTCACAATAACCGGGGGGAGAACTGGGGAGGAAGAAGGGAATGGGGAAGGAAGGAAACGGCCTGGGACGATTATGTGAGGTACTATCTCAGCATTTGCCTGGTATAAATGAGAAAAGCCTCACTCATGATGGCTGGCCTGTAAAAAAAACTTGAACACATTTTCGACCGAGTGTCCTCATCGTGAACCAAACCCGAGACCGCTTGCACCAAAGGTTTATTACATTTAAGGTGGATCACTAAGTGTTCTCGGTGCTATGCTAAACGATGCTTGAATAGTGCGGCGTTGCCAGATAGTGTCGAGTGTTTACTGATGTCAGATAATAAAGGGAGTAATCATGGGATTCTGCTTAGATACTTACTGGAGAACTTAGTTTTCGACCCTTAGCGCGATTCCGCTTCTCAAACTGCAACGCTAGAATCTAGGAATTTTCTTATTGTGACTACTACAATAAACGTAGAAATTTGGCAACAACGCATTATGGCGTTCTGCGCAAATTTCGTCTCAAAATCTATTTCCTTAAATGTAAATTAATATTTAAATAAAATATGAAACATGACACGAAAAACGGTCAAACAATATATCTATTTCGTGTTAAGATTGTTACCTTAAAATACTTTACACATACAAATAAAAATTTCATAAAACGGAGCACTTCTAGTAAGATCTACCACCAAGTGCCATCTTGTGGGCTCATTGTAAACCGAATATAATATTTTTCTTTTATTCTTTACATTTTTCGGTGTCAGGAGACATAACCAAACGAATCAGTATCTTGTGCTGTAGCTAAAACAATACTCTATTCTGTAGTACAATATTTATAATATGTAACGTTTCATTGCACAGTAGTTAAGGGAATGAGCTAAAATATGTACTGACTTCCAGGTGGTGATTCACCTTAAATTTGAGCATTAATCGTAAGTTAAATAGGTGAAGAAACTAAAAACAATATTAAGTATAAACAATTACAGTTTTTAATTAAACACCATTTTAACTTGTGGTTTACAACCAGCTGAGGAACAAGGCTACAAATCGTGTAAATAATGGTTAATTGCTATTATTGTTCATCATTATTATAAATCGATAATTATAACTTTCTACTAATCATCTTTCTTGACACTGTGATTTAACAACACTGGAATGGTAGTACGTTTGCTAGTAGATCGTTTGCTGTATTTTTAGTTAAAAGACATTTCTGTTTATTTAATTAAAATCCTAATTTCAAACCTGTCAAAATTTTAAGTTCTTGAAGTACAGTAGATTGATAACATGATCGCCCGTAAATACGAAGCAAACAACTAATCCAAAGAAATTCATGATCTAAGGGACTCGTTCTTTTCTTTATTTAACATCTCACGATTACGCACCAAGACAAGGAATATGGAACTAATGAACGAAATACTCCACAGTCCCGTATAACTGAATCTCAATTAACCGAATTTCTGGGTTAACCGAATCGCAAAAGAATGATAATAATAAAAAATGAATGATAATAATAAACTTTATCTTGTTCTATAACCACAGTGGTGGTTTTATAATAGGAATGTCGCAGCTATAAGCCATGTCTACTATTACCCTATAATTGCTAATTAGTAAGAAATTGTTTTAAAACAAAATTGTTATACACGTTGAATTGTCATAATCGCAACCGAAGTTGCAATCAAAATGGCGCAGGCATAGAGCCCGAAGTCGCCCGTGTTAATCAGTTTGTCATATAGCTAACTTTTCGTGATATTGAAAATTAGTGTCACTAGAAATGGCCACACTCGTTAAAGTTCGTAACAAACATAAAATGAACTAAAAATAACACTCGTAGAAAATATAATGTTGTATCAAACTGGAGTTCGAGACAGTGCTGCCTATCACGACGCCATGTTGCCCCGAACTCCAATAAACTTTATCAAAGAAATGCCAAAAGAAAATATCAAATTTTTACACAAGCACTATTGAACTTCATTGTTTAAGTCATATGGCTTTAGTTTAGCAATGCTCAGTTCTAATATTCAGTTTTGAAAGCATCATATGTTGCCAACAACATTTTTTCACGCATAAACGAAGCACCATTGCTCCTATCAAATTCGGTTTAAACGGGACTCTAATGGAATAGAATGGAATAAAAAAAAGGTAGAAATCCTCAAGAAAGTCCACACACACCATGCTTACTTGGCGCGATCAGCTAAATGAATAATCTATTGTGATCAATAGTAATAAATAGATTTTGCTGAAAGGGTCTTTATTTTCTCAACAACTCATTCAGAAGTTCTTAAGTTCACATTAATTTTAAAGATTATTGACATAACTGATAGTAGCCTATAAGCAAGTTTAAAACTAATGTTTTTTCAAGATTGCTATTTATTTCAATTTCAATAGAAATGTACTGCACCTTTTGATACTCTAATGAAATTACTTCACATTATGTACTTTGCATTTAGAAACAGAAGGTTGTAACTATTTATCTTTAAATGTTAGTGATGTGCCTAATAAATATTTTTAGGAGACCCCAAAACTTGCATGCGCGTTCCTCTAGAAATGATTGATCTAGCACATTCCGTTTCGAAAGTGTATATAGGCCTATGCTGATATGATTTACTGGGTTATAATAAGTAATGTTACTGAACTATAATAAGTAATGACTGGCAGTATCAATTTGAGTATAATTTCCTGTAATTTAAGGATAATGTTTGGACCATAATAGTTAGATTACAAGTAATATTTAAATCATTAAGAAAAAGTTAAGAAAACAAACTATATGAATATGGAAGTGAGCGCATGGTTATGCATGTTCGTACAAGTTCATGTACCAATATTCCGTCTGTCTAGTTGCATCTCAAGTTCTTAACAAAATACATATTTTACGACTAGATTAGTTGTATAACCTTTAAAATCTTGTGTAAAAGAAATTTGTAATATTTTCTCTAATTTTTTCTTTTCTTCTTTTATAAAATCAGTGGCGTATGGGCGGAGGACGATCTCACGATAGACTTCAACTTGAATTTCGAGGAACGCGATGGTCCCTGATTGTTCCAACGGCTGGAACGCTGCGTGACGTGGGCCTAGCACTATGGGAACTGTTGCAGGAGCTGGACTCCCAGTTTTTAGAAGAACACGCTCTCGTACGACGAGTACCTGAACAAGGTAATTGATAAATGATATACAACACAATTAGGAGAGGCTGTGCACACGGAAAATTTAATTTGTATGTACAAAGGTTGTTTAATTTGTAGGGTTGCTTACGAGACAAGAATTGAGATTGTCTTGTCTCGAAAAATGTGTAAAAGTAATTTTTGGTATCAGAAAATGTATATGTTTCTATTGGAATAACTCTGTGTCGTTTTGTGGGCAACACTAGTAATTTGTTTATATTTGGGCCATTTGGGTGCCAAGTGATTTCAATCCAAAACTGAAATTCTTCAGGAGAGAAATTTGAGTTCAACGTCTCATGAAAAATTCATCTTTCTGTTATATTGACAACTAAAACCATAATTGTAGAGTTTATGGTTGTAGAGTTAGTGTCTATAAAAATCTTTTTAAAAAGGCACCCATATATAGAAGTGAATGATAGTATTATTCCATTTTTCTTTTCCTTAAATTTAGTACATTTAGTATCCAAGTGGCCCAATTATTCAAACATGATCTTGAATACCTTATGCTAAGATAAATTGCAAAGTGTCTAAGACCGTACTATTTAGAGATATTCGTTTGTAATAGTAGATTCCTATCAAGAGTATTTGTAATATCTTTTTGTATTTTAATGTAATGTGGGGGGATGGTCGTGATTTCTACAACTCCCTCTCTACTATTCATTTTACATAGGTGTTGATTTATTTTTAACATTTTCTGTCAAATTTTAGATCTGCATTTGTATATAACAGCAATATTTAATGACACTTATCCCACACTATTTGAGCATAAACTATTCTCTGTATTTGTTCTGTTGCAGAATTGGTAAAAAGAGCCCTAACACTGCAAGTAGCATATTCAGAGGAACTGGAAGCCTTGCAAAAGATCCTTCATTTCCCGGAAGAAGTAGCGCTTCGTCTCGGCAATACGGAATACCAATTATTCTACAAAGTCCCACCTATCGACTACCTTCGGCAGGTTACCCTTGACCTTGGAGGGGAACCACAAGCTGATCCTGGACCTGTGACCAAACCTTCGGTTCGGAGCCTTATCAAACGATTTAATGAGGTAAATACCTAATTGTGATCCATTTGTAGGCTCTAAAGAGAAGTAGAAATGATTAGCAGATTTTGGACTAGAATTTAGCGTCCTTTTCAGCAGAGAACATGTGTCAGACGTAGACCTACAACTTAACGTGATATCCGAACCACGTGAGCTTTTGCCAAGATTAAAACCCGGGTCTATTAACCGATTTAGGCATTTCAAATTATTAATTACACGTTTTGGTATTTGTGGATGTTCTTCGCATCTTAACTCGTAACTACTCTGGTGGGTTCTCACAGACCCTAATCGTCATTTGTTCCTATCTAAAGTCAAAGGTTCTCAATAAATAGTGCTGGATCTTGTCTACTCTCGCAATTTTGCGTTAACTATCATTGCATTAGTAGGAACAAAGACAAGTACTGTGGCTTTTTGCAATATAAATTAATTGGGATGTAATATACCCCACCAAAATGTAAATATTAGGTCTACTATTTATTGAGCGTCATGGATTGTAAATTCAGTGATATATATATATATATATATATATATATATATATATATATATATATATATATATATATATATATATATATATATATATATTCTTTGTAATTATAAATTTTGGTGTTTTATACATAGAACTCTCAAAATAACACAACAGATACCATTGCTGCTGGAGAAGGCGTTACTTTCTGCGGCTAGCCTATTTTCAAGCTGGAACGAAGTTACATTTTTTGAAAGTACACATGTTCAACTTTACATATAAATATCTGTTGGAGTGAATGTTAAATTACAACTTACTAGCAAATGCCAAAGCAGAGACTAAAAATCAAAGAGAATGCTCAGCATTGAATTAAAAAAAAAACAATAAAATTCAATATTCGTGAAAGAAACAATTAGGGTCTGTTAGACCTCATCAGAGTGTACGTGTAACTTATTTTCACAGGTGTAGTTAAGGGTTAATTGTTTGCAGTGGCTTCTCTTGAGAAGTTATGGCGGTAAAAATTGTAATTTTAGCGCTACAAGCTAAAGAGAGAAAGCTTACTTAATGTACATTTGTTCATATAGAAAGAATTATACATTAGGTAAGTTTTCTTCCCTGAGCTTGTAGCGAAAAATTGTAATTTTTTACTGACGTAATTTCCCTCAAGAGCCGCCACTAGTTATTTACCAGTTAGAACTGCCGCCTCAACCATTGACAGAGTGGAAGATACTATCTTGTTTTCCATGTTGCGAAAAAGAAGGTTCCTCCATTATAATCATATAGAAGCCAAATATACATGCATACTTGATCCGTTGGAGTTTTAGTTTCGTATCTTACTATTATGTCCCCAGGAAATGTTTCTTAAGAAATTAGGTTTTTTTACAATATTGACAGAACGCAGTAGCAGCAAAGTACACTCAGCTTTGGTGCGAAGGAATATGATTCATTCTGTATCTTAAACTTTCATTAGTATCTCTCGCTAGTTGGGAAATTATAGAGTTGGGTTACAAGTATGTGTACACTACAAAGTATGTACAAGTGTACAAGTACATCCTATATGTATGAAATTCTATTTTCATGACCACATTAGCTGTTACTGTGTTAAAGAAATAGCTTATTTCAATATGTTTACATTACAATGTATCTTGTCTTACAGGTCAGTTCATGGGTCACTCATGTCATTGTAACACAACCCACGCATGAAGATCGTAAGGCTGTGTTGTCGTGTATTTTGCGTGTTGCTCTTTCGTGCTGGAATTATGGGAACTTTAACGGAGCTATGGAAATAGTAGCTGGCCTTAAGTAAGTATATTTTAAAAAAATGGTTGACAGGTTTATTTCTTATTACAAAATGATTTCCATAAAATGCTACACAATTTTATATTCAGTGAAATTTCTCATGGTATTTATAACAGGGAATGCAAAGTCAGTAGAATGTACGTATAACGTTAGCAAAAAGTAATTTGTAGATTATCTTAATCATCCCCATGCATAGTGTCTTAAGTAATATAGCTTTTAGGCTATTATTGTTCCTTACCATAAATCAAGTGAATAAAATAGAAAGAATATTATTATTATTATTATTATTATTATTATTATTATTATTATTATTATTATTATTATTATTATTATTATTATTATTATTATTATAACCTTAAATTGACTACTGTAATCTACAGACTATTCAAAAAGGTATGTTTTATTGATCACAATATAATTACGTCTTTAATTACTATTATTAAATTAATTATGTATATTCTAGAGAAAATTGGAATCTTACTTTCCATTGAACGTTTTAATTATTTACATTTTAAGGTTACGTTGAAATGCATAGTGTATTTTTGGTTTATTGTCATAGCATTGTTTCTCTACTTTTTCTTTATGATTTTCTTAATTTACATTTTGAAACTAACTTTCAGCTTTCACTGAAAAAAAATTTAAGACTTATTAACTTAAAGTTAGTCTTGTCGAAATAACTTACTAAACTTATTTAATCATTTCCTTGACCGTAAGTTTTAATTTTTTAATTGTACAATTGTAATTTAACTATTATTTTAAAAATATATATGAAGGTTATCACTGAAATGCGTTTCTAACATATGTACGTTTTTGTTGTTTGTTTCAAGAACATCAAAAATGTATTATCTCAGATGCGAAGCTGTCTTGAATACATTTACCATTTAATAATTGTACCTTATGCTAATGTAATATTCTGTGCACATTCGAATATTTTCCTGATTCTATGCACATGTCTTATTTAGCAATTAGAAGTTTTCTGGTTAACTTATTTTAATATATTCATGTTTAAATCATTTTTAATACTTTAAGTTTTCACGAGGATAAACATTTAATAATTGAGTTTTTTTTAATGTGTTTTCGTGTTTTTCTTTAATTTGAAATTTATTCTGGTTATGTTTCAAACTTTGAGACTATAACTGTTTTCAAAACAAAAACAGAATATATTTTAAATACACAACATACTCACAAAAGACACACACACATACACACAAATTCGATTATTACAATTTTTAACACTGTTAATGTGTTGAATTCAGATATTTTTTTCTCAGTGAAAATCCGTAGGATCTCTCAGAAGCTAGGAACTTTACTCCAATTTCAGTTCATGTATACGATTGTTCATTAATAAAACTTATTTGCTTAGAGGGAGACTTATTTCGCCTCCTGTTACTCAGGAGGCAAAATAATCTTGAAATAACCCTGTTGATATACAAGGAAAAGCTTGTCGATGTATAAAGAAAGAATTCAGCACTGTCATTAACATAGCTACATAAATTAATAACATTATATCAGATTATTTATTATATAAGTTCAACCTTTATTATACTTATGGAAACAAAATGTCTATAAAAACGTACGGGAAAAAAACTGAATTATATCCGTGCAACATGGTAAAGGAGATGTAAGTAGTATATATGGCTATTTTCTTTAAGTTCTACTAATATATTGAGTGATCTTGAGATGCAGTCACGATTAGAAATTATTCTCCTTCAACTTAAATTATATCGTTGAAAGTTTTGATTTACTACAAGGATCTCAGAAAGCACTGAACAATGTACGATCTTTTTGAAAAAAAAATGTAAAGTATCACTTATCTTCTGAGAAATTCGGCGATATCAGAATGATTCTGAGAAATTCATCTATAAACAACAAAAAAAAAGTGTTTTTAAACATGACTGACTATACACTTAATTGTATCCAGTTGTATCTTTGATAAATTTAATTAATATCCTGATTACAATTCGGTTCCTGTTAAACTATTTTCATAACTGTATCTTTGTTAATGCGTCTTTTGTGATACTTCTCAGATTGTATCTTAAGTGGATTTTATGTAATATATTTGAATACAACTCATTTCAATGCATATTTCTTGATTTTATCTACACTAACATCTCATGGCAATGTCAAAAAAAACTAAAACTACCAAATTTCGTTTAGTGTGCATTGTGTATGTGTGCATTGTTGAGAATTGGTCTGATGTACGTAATGTCATGTGTGAGGTTTTGAAAAGATTAAAAGATTATGACAGGACTAAACTGAACTCTTAACCTTACTTCTTCAACCAGTCGTACGCAATACATGCTTTCTGATTATGTTGCTGCTTTGTAAACATTCTGTGTAAGCCAGTGCTGTTAAAATTAATCGAGCATTCTTCATTCGAATATTTTTTTTTCCTTTTGCAATTCGAGTAATTACTCATGATCCGAATATTTGAATATTCGAATTTCAACAGCACTAGTGTAAACCACTACCAAGGAATATACATATAATAAACTCTCACAAAATTTGAAAGGATCGGGACCAGTGGAAGGTTCTCCCGACATAGATGAAGAAGGACGTTATGCAGTGTTAAAAGCAGTATAACAACTTACACACACTAATACAAAGATTTGGGGCCACGCATGAGGTGAAGGAAATAGTTTTAATATGCTTTTTAATTAGAAAATAGAAATGAGTTATTCATTTTCAGCTCAGTAACGCAAATGAATATACATTTTTCTAGTTCCTTCTTTACCTTTTTCCCCTCTGAAGCTGCAAAGCCTGATGAGTAGTGGACTTTTGTTTATGACGTCAAAAGTAACGTCAACAACAGCGCCACACTTTCACGACATTTCATTTGACTAATTGGCTGTTACTTGTGCAGTCATTAGAATTCTAATTTCAACAAGAGAGAACATATAGGAAAAGTGCATACATCTGAATATTTCTTTTGTATGGTATAATCAATGAAAGAACAGTAAAAAACAACTGAAAATAATTTATGCGATGGGAAACCATGTACTCCCACTTATGCAAACGAAAAGCGAAACTAATTTCATTAAAGGTGCTCGTCAGTTTCCCCTTCTCAAATTTTAAAATATTTTCAAAATGTTGTGGAAGCTAAAGAATACAACTAAAACTTATCTGCGTATTTATTTAGAACTTAATGTTGAAGAATTCATCCTCAAAAATGTCACCATTTCAAGAGACCCTCGGTTGCATGTAGTTAGCGTGCGCATCTTCACGGGAAGAAACCTGGTTTCGATTCCCAGTGAGAGCTTTTGCGGTTCGAATTCCACGTCAATCTGTAAGTCCACGCTTCATATAGCTTCAACGCAGAAATAATTGTTAAACTCAAACACTTTTTGATCTAATGATTTAAAGGTAATAAGAAGCAAGAGTTGTAGTATATCGAGTGTAAGTACTATGTAACTACTTTTGTGTGTATTGTATTTTTTAAAAATATTTTTAAACAAATGTAATCTCTAATAGAATCAATCCATACACTTTCTAATTTCCTTGCCTTCTTTCTATCAGCCTATTAAGTAACAGTGGTTGAGAAACAATTGTGTTTTCTGTGATGACCAGTTTGAAGATACTTCTGGTTCAGGGGCAGGGGTTTCTTTCGGCCTCCAGCCGACATGAAATGTTGTAGGCCGGCGGAAACTACTTGCCTCTGCACTGCTTCCGTCTTCTGGAGTTCTTTGCAACTATCGTCTTTTTTCCTTCGCCTCTCTCTTTTGTGGATAGTCTACGATTAAGTGATGATACTGGTACTGTATATTAGAAACTAACAACAGTAGTTATTTTTTGGATTTGTATATTCAATACTATTGTATAAAGTGTGAAGTAACTTTACTTTAAACAAATGGTGTTATTATACTGTATCTTATGTAAGGAATACTTTTGTCTGTCTGGGTGTTTATAGCGATAATATTCCTGACAATATGCTAATGGCTTCATTTTTCTTTTGTTACCTTGTGTTACAGGTATGCATGATATTCAAGCATCTTATTAACAAAAAACTGTATAATTTTGAGTTATTTATTTCGAAATATGTTATGAGAGGACTATGTACAAAGTTTCTGAATCTATATGCAATACATATAAGGCTCTACCAATCTTGAGACCAATCTCAATAAGATTTTTCAACGTTATTTTGAATATTGATTTAGATTTCTGGGTTCTCGGCATCTAAGGCCATTTAGGCCGTCACGTTTTGAGGGATGAGCACACTATCCGGGGAAAGGGAAGGAAGGAAGTGGCCTGGGACCTATAAGTTAGGTACCTCGTGTGAATGAGGAAAACCCAGGAAAACCTCATTCAGGGTGTTTTACACTTTTTCGACCAAGTACCCCCTCCGGGAATCGAACCCGGGTCCCTCACACCTACGCTACGCGGGACCACTTTATTTTGAATAGCTAGGAATGAATGATACACAGATAGAGATACACGTATTTTCAGCATTTTTTAAAAATACAAATTCCTTTGCAATTTCTCAATAATAACGTAAATAAATTATAGCAAGTGGAATGTGGTAATTATTACGGAATATAAAGCGGAGTGGCGCGAAATACATATGTATTTAGAAAACGCTGAAGTCAGAAAGGATACGAAACAAGTTTCAAAACCCGCATGTTCTGACTGAAGTTAAGATGTTCTTTGTATGTCTGAGTAGACATCTAGGAGCTAGCATGAGAGAATGAATTGACAACTCAATGAGAAGCAACAGGAAATATATATATTTTTTCAAAACATGTCATATATATTTTTCAGTGAGCCCTTTTTCTCAATTGCTAGAAA
Organism: Thermobia domestica; assembly: GCF_964235325.1. Taxonomy (NCBI): domain Eukaryota; kingdom Metazoa; phylum Arthropoda; class Insecta; order Zygentoma; family Lepismatidae; genus Thermobia; species Thermobia domestica. The sequence goes on along the minus strand of NC_137454.1, from coordinate 148,540,653 downwards.
CTGTGAAAATGGTTATAATTAAGTTTCAAATTTAATCGGTGCTACTGTCAAACACCAGACACAAATATGCAGAATGTTGGAAGAAATTTGTTACTTTACCAAAAAATAGTGCACACATCTATTTAAAAAAAAAAAAAATATATCCCAAATCAGACACCAGAAACACCTTTTCGTGCTGAGGATATTATGTTCTACAGGTAATTTATAAACTTCAGGCCCCTCCCCTTCATTTCAATTACACTCACCGATTACAAACTTCTGGATTTGAGAAAAACGTACTGATACGAAGATTCTCTTTAAAGAGAAAGGCAGTATTTACCCTGAATACAATCTTGATTAAAATGTAGTTTCTGTATAAGTTACACGTTTTATGGAAAAATTTAATTGGCTAACTGGCTAATTTTCTCGATTAGTCCTTTCCTCATAGAAAATAAAAATTTGTCGGCTACTTATAAGTCGTTTATTATCCCTTCTAAACGCCATAATGCTAAAATACAAAGTAATAATAATAATAATAATAAAATTTAAAAAATACTGAAACACTTATGTGGAATTGCAAACAAAAGAGCTTGGCAAGAGCATGGGCGGCGATTAGGGGAGGCAAAGGGGGGCAGTTGCCCCCCACTTTTCTGAAATGGCCTATTAATGTATGTAGTTTAAACCAGGGAAATTTGTATATTAACATTGATATACAAATATTCAGATCATGTCTTGCCCCCCACTTTTAACGTCCAATCGCCGCCACTGGGCAAGAGGATTCGAAAATATGGGTTTTATTAAGTAATAAATAAATAATCTAGCAAATAATAAATTTAATACATGAGTAATAAATAAAATCCTTTGTTGTTAATTAATAATAGCTTGTGTTTTGGTCCATTGTATTAGAAGTCCAGTTAAAACTCATACATAATAGAGAATATCGTTAAATGAACGTTCATTTGTTAACGATAGAAGCCAACTTTTCTCAGCGCTTGTTATAGCATACAAACGCTCATAATTTATAGGAAGGAAGATGAATTTACTAGCACTGGAATATTTCCAGATTTAACATCCTTTGAAAGACAAATATTACAAATAGCTTGGCACTTGACCAATCAACTGAACCTTCAAATACATTCCCGACGTACTTATACATATATACATTCACACACACACACACAAACACATATGCGCATTCAGACAAAGGTCATTTCAACAATTCCCTTTCATTTTTCTTATTCTCGATAGGAACCATAAATTATCTGCCATTCACATGAAGACAAGATGGCAGGGGAGACAAAGTAAAAGCTGACAGTTGAAATAGTATATTGTGACGATAGTCTTGTTGGCGATATATGTTTCTTGCTATTCTGAAATTTCTCCATTCGGTGTTTCTCCATTCGAAGTTTCATGCTATTCTCCATTTGCTATTCTTATGCGTATATGTATTATTATTAATTTTGTAGAGGTGTGCAAATTAACTTTCCTCCTCTGACGAATTTACTAAAATTACTAACAACCTAAACTCCTACTACTAACAACCTCCACACTAACAACCATATAATCATCTATAGTCGTTGTAGAATGTAGAGTCGATAGTTAACCTCCGTAATACACAATTCTTCCATATGTGGTGTTCCTAATCCTCATTCTCAGCTTTCCTCTACTTCAGCTCTTAAGAGCTTGACATACTAAAATTTAAAAAAAAATACAATTTTTCTTTTGCTTGTTTTTCATAAGTGACAGGAGATAATGAAATGCAACTTATAACGTAATAAGTAAACGTTATTCTACTACAGAAAATATGAGACTGAAAAAGTTTCAGTGTTAACATTTTCGGCTTTGCTGTGGAAGTTTCAGGTTTAATTCCCGGTAGGAATCTATATAAATTTTGAATCCCATGTTAAACTGGGTGCATGAAGTCTACAAAATTGGACTAACAGCAATTTTGTTCGAGTCATTGTTCGGAACTAACACAACTTCTTTGAGGGGCTGCTAGCTAATTTCTATTGTCACGCAAAATTTTCTCTATATGGGGCGTTCAGAGCACAAGGGAATCAAGTTCGATCAACAAAGTTGTCAGAAAAAGAGACATAAGAGAGAAAAATAAAATCATAAAATGGTGAAAGTTTGCTCTTCTATTTTTTTTTTTTTTTTTTTTTTTTTTTTTAGTTCTCGAGTTAGATCTGTCAGAGTGGCAAACGAAACACAAAGTGTGAACGTATAAAGTCAAGGTATGTCTCATATAGATTTGCTGCTGAAAAGAAATGCTCAACTCTATTCTTTAAAATTTAACCAGTTTTAAACGAAAATTCTCATAAAATTCCCGGTTTATTCTACTATGTAATTTATGGTTATCAAGGCTAATTGTTTGTAGTTTATAACTTTATATAGAAGATGTTTGGGATGTAAACTAAATAGATTTTGTAATCAGTAGCTAGTATTATAATCTATTAAAACGAAATGGTAATAAATTTCAAACTTGGCAAGAAATTTGTCCCCCAGAAACACTGTCTTAAAATCTGGAGTATGTTGGACTAACATGTTCAGAAAATGAAGTTGATTTGACGCTTCACTTCAAAAAGTTTATCTCAAACATGTTAAAACTACACGTTAACAGATAAATGTATTATTTTGATATATATGCATTTAGTGCACAAGGGAAACAAGTTCACCTTTGATCATTTTGGATTTATTAAGACTCTATCTAAAGCTCCTTCCAAAAGTTAAAGATTTGTGTTAAGATATTGTAAACAGCCTCTTATAACACAAAACAGTGTAAACCTTCCTCTATGATTATATGTTCCACACAAAATTTGTCTATTTTTCTCACAACTTGGTTTTGTGACTTGATTCCCTTGTTCTCAGAATGACTTTTATATAACTATGTAAAGTGTTGCATACAAGTTGTATTTTTAAATGTTGTGTCCATAAAGAAATACTATTATGCCTCAAAAAGAAAACGATTTGTGTAATGTTTTACCTTTCCAGTTATTATATTAGTAATTATCACATTAGTAATGTATTGATTAGTAAGATTAAAAAGGAACACAAGAAATATGTCCCTTTTTGGTCATTAAGCAAAATGAAGCTGGTTTAGTTAAAGGTGTCAACGGTCATCTCTACAATTTCCAGCATTAAAAAAATAGTAAACAACAATTAAAAATTAGTAAATATATTAATATCACACAAATTTAGAAAATGAGATATACTATACATCGTCTACAATGTGCTATTAAGTGAACTAGCAACTCCTTCCTCTAATTAAATATTTGCTTACACAAAATTTGCTATCGCAACGCAACTCAAAATATTTGTGTGAGAATCGTGGTGGTAAGACTGTAGAAAAAAGAAGGGGTGGAAGATAAATGATCTCAAAATGCAAAATGTGTAATACTGACGTCATATCGCAAATTAACGAAGTCAACATGTAATGCCGATTATCGCAAACTAAAACTCAAATTTTGAGTTGCGTTTGACGCTAACCGATATCTAATATAGCGTCAGGTCTTTTTGTATAGCCCAGAAATCTGACGAGTGAATGCGCAGTTTATGATTTCACAATATTAGTTCATCCAATATGATCAATGTTCTTGCAATGTCAAGAAATTACCTTCTTTGTAAATAGTCGTAACATCTTCACAGATCCCTGCGTCACGATTCTTTCTCCTTTTTTTTTACATCGAATTATAATTGTATTTTTAAATATAAAAAAATGTCCCTACTTTAAAGTGTATTTTATGTGTTTTATGTAAGTAAATAATGTATTTTATATAATTTCAACTTGCTGTAATAAGTAAGGTTGGTAGTATTCAATGTCCTACCTTTAAAAATTCTCATACTGTTTATTGTTAATAACAGAAACTAAGAAAAAGTGTCAAGAATCATAATGAAGACTTGTATTTGATCGTGTTTTAGTCAACTACGTTGTGTGACTTAATTTCATCCAAATATTGAGTATTAGTTTGGCAAATATTGAATCCAATGCTATCATTGAAAATATATTGATTTAAAAAATCATTACATCTATCAGCGTGAACTTTTCTTGAATCCAGAACTATTTTTTTTTTTTTTTTTTTTTCGAAATTGTTAAGATCATCCATCCAATATTTGCCTAATTTCTTATGTTAGTCGATTAAATATATCACATGCCTTGTTATTCTCAACGTCTTTGTAAATATTCCTAACATTTTCACTGATCGCTGTGTCAAATTTATTTATTTAATCATTTATTTTGTTGTTCTGTATTGAATTTGCTAAATGAAAAATTTGCACTTACTTTACAATGTATTTTGGATGTACCTAAGTAACTCCAAATTGGTGTAATAAGTAAGGCTGGTATTGTATCATTGATAATGTGTGGTAATTAATCTATTTGTAATTAAGAACAATTCTAGAAATAAGTGAACTATAAAGATATTATCATAAATTGAAACGTCACAATAGGTAGCTATATTATAACTGCCATATCCTTTCAATATCACCTCTGATCAATACTTTAATTTCAGATCGAACAAACTGAAGCCGTTTTGGCTGTCGATAACAGAGAAAGAATCGGTTCCTGTGCTTGACTTCTTAACGTCAATGCTTCTGTCCTCCGAGTACGAAGTGGCTCTTGGGAAGGCCAAAGCGATGCCCGAGTGTCAAGTTGTTCCATTTTTTGGTGCCTTTCTCAGGGAGCTGCGTGATATAATGGCTCACACACCAAGCCTTGTGGTGTTGGCGTCAGGGGACAACGCTCGGCTGGAGGTAAGCCATCTCATTTGAAATGAATTTATTTCAACCTCTTGTTACTTTTCATCTTTTATATATATACTCTTTTATTATGATACATATGAACGGGCCCATTAGCTCGATTTTTCTAGATTATTGTAATTTGTAAAAAAAAAAAAAAAAAAAAAAAAACTCAGTTTAAGGTTCATTAAAGTAAAATACAACGTACAGAATATTCAGATCAGTGTTGCCAGAGTTACTGATTTTGCAGGAGATCTCCTGCTTTTTCTACGTTCTACTGATCTACTGCGAAAGAAAATTAAAAGTGAACAATCTCCTGCTTTTTCCTTATTTCGAGAAGTTAAAGAAATATATTATTATTAATATAGAATTTTCATTTTTTTCCTTATATGAAAGGAGGAAATTTTTCTGTATGCATCCACAAAGCTCTGTACAGCATATAGTTATTGGGCTTTGCTCATCTTCTATATGCATGATGGTAGGCGTTCTTTAATTCTTACTGTAAGATTTACGAGTACGTGCTGTTTAGATTGGTACTTGGGTTGGAAGTGTTTGAACGTCGTTACTCCAATTCCAAAAAATATCTATAGCGTCCCCCCATTTCCTAAAAAAATTATAATAGGCAAAGATAGGCACAAGGGATGGTGCGTCACCCTACCTTTTCAGAACCACTTTTACCCCTGGTTGGAAAAGTAGCTTAGATCACCTCTCCACGATCGTCAGCGAAACACCGTCTTATGTTACGTTTACGTGTGACTGTATCATATAGCTATACTATAGTTAGGTGTATGATAAGACATTTTCCCACCCCACTTTGTTCTTACACTACGTCTTACTTCACACACGTTTGTATCAAACATTATTAATATATCTAAAGGGGGCATGAGGGTCTTTCTATCTCCAAAAGATTACCTTATCATTGGAAAACATTTTGAAGTAATTACAATTCATATTTATGTTTTGCATGTATTGTTTTATTTTGAAATGGAAGTAATAATGAATTCTGGACTGCTTGTTTTGACCACTGTCCCCTTAATAATGACAAAATTTTTCTCTCCCTGGATTTGAACTCAAATGCCGCCGCTTTATTTGTCTACTGCTTTCTCCTGTTTTTTATCTTCGAGTCTTCTGCTTTATCAACTGATCGGTCTGGCAACACTGATTCAGATGTATATCTGCACCATAAACTTCGTGTTACGTTCTAGATTTCCTTGTGAACATATGAGTCCTTGGATTTCAAGAGGCGTACGTTCAAAATTGAAATTTTCCAGTAAAGAAATTTGAAATTCAACACGTCATGAAAAATTCATATTTCTGTTATATTGGCAACCAAAATCATAATTATGTAGTTTATGATCTAATACAGGGAACTGCCATAGTTTAGTTTGATTAAATTGTAAAATTTGCTAAGTAAATCATGCAAAATAATAACCAGATGTTTTTATACAACCAATTAAGAAACACAATAACTGGCATACATAATGAAATTGAACATTTCAACTGTAATTAAAGAAACGAGATTTATCCTAAAAATTTAACATAAGCAGCATACATAGGTAATTCGTATAATGAAATTAAACATTATAATTATGATTAATTAGATTTGTGTAGCTCTAACTTTCCACTGACAATTGCTTGCAGTTATGGATCAAGTTAGTGGAAATTGTTAGCAGCGACTTCAAATGCTTAGATCTGTTAATATTGATAATAAGAAAATTTAATCTATTCCGTAAATATACTGATATCACGAGTTATATTATGGTTACGACAGTGGTTGTAATAAATGTTCTTGACGCTTCGTGTCTACATCTGTTGACAGAGTGCGAATTACAAAGGAGTTGAGGGGGAAATCCCCTTTGCTAATACTGGATGCTGCTATAAGCAAAGGAGATTTCCCCCTCATTCCCCTTGTAATGCGCACACTGTCAACAGATGTAGACACGAAGCTTCAAGAACATTTTTACACAACGACTGCGGTAACAATAATATTTACGGAAGAGATTAAATTTTCTTGCTAGTTAACATGGAACATTGAAATATTTTACAAGTGATTGAAAATTTCTATTGTTTTAATACATTATAAACATATGATGAATTAATATTTTACTTATAGTTACAAATGCTACTTTATTGGTTGATGCCGAAAACAAAAATAAAAGTTTGACTCGAATGGGAATCGAACCCGGGACCCTTTGCGCTTGAGTCTCAGGTTCCTCTCACTCTGCCACGCCGTCACTTGATAAGTTTGTGCGTCTTACGATATATGCGGCGGGTAGAAAACTTTAAGACGGTTTTTCTCGGTTATTTTTGACTATTGCGCTCTCGCAGTTTGTAATATTAACTCTTTATATGTGTACTACCACCTTGCAAAAAATGGCTCCGAAGATCATTTACCAAAGACTGCCTTCTCCTTGTTAGACGTTATGTTGATTCCCTGGGCTGTTAGGCGTAGTTTCACAATAAACTTACATACTCATGTTGCAGGTTTTTTTTTTTTTTTTTTTTTTGCTGCGGACTGTACCAAAATGCAATCAATGAGAACTATTAAACTGAACTGTGTGCTCACTAAATAGCAAAAGTTTGATTAGTTTCTTAGAGTGTGTCTAGAATTTGGAAACTGTTCTAACTTACAGAGCAATGTTTCTGGGCTAAAATCATAAGATAAAATTATAATTGTTTATTACGTTGTCAGCAAATAAGCTTAGAAGATACGCAGTCATCCTCTATCACTTGTTAAGAGCGCAGCGTTTTTGATACAGTGTCATAAGTATTTGCTCACTGGTTGCAGCTTACTCCTGCAGAAGTTGAATTCAAACATCACAGTAACGAGGCACTCTTTTCTTCTTAACGGAAAAATTGTTTTCTTGAACATAATTGATCAATTTCAATATAATTAATCTTTTTCTTCCTCTTTTCCTGCCTCTTCCGCTATTCATTCTATTGTAGTACTTAGCTCAGAGTAAGTTCTTATCAAATATGGCCTAACAGCACCGCTTTTTTCTTTTAATAATCTAAAATATTGTTTTTCTCTCCCTTAATTTTCCCAATATTCATTCGTTACTTTCCCCTTCTACCTAGCTAATTTTCTCCATTCTTTTTCACATCTACTTTCGGAAGCTTCTGGTAGTTGTTTCTTGTCGTTTTAGTATTTTGTCCACGTTTACGCGCTGCACACAAAACATTTGATTATTCTTTTCGTTAACTATTCGGAGGCTAAAGAAAAAACATTTTCTTTCTTTTTTTTTAATGATGTTCTTCGCCATACCTATTCGCGTTCTAACTTCTCGTGCATATCTAACATTTTTGCTAATGATACTCAAAGATAGTCAACTGTATTCTACTTTTTCTTCCAACTTCTCAGTTAATGCAGTTTCTGTATTTCAATTTTAATTGTTATTTGTTGTCTTTTAGACTATTATTTTCATTCAAAATTCTTCATAACTTTTACTTGTGTTTTCTAATATGTTAATAATCTACCCTATTCAAATTTTGCAGCAAGAGATATATTATGTGCAAACCGTATACACCTAATCTTTCTACCGATACATCTTCTTCCTTCCGTAGACCCTCCTTTAGTGTTCCTTTTTTTTTAAAAAAAAAAAAGGGGGGGCAACTTTCATATAGAAATCCTCTTCCAATTACACTCGCCTTCCTTATTTCTTCGCTATTCTAAATCTTTTGTCTCGATTCAATAAACATTTAATCATTAATAAACATTTAATTAGTCTTCAATATTTCCATTCAATCCCACTTCCTAAGCACTCCCTCAATAGCTATCAATTAATTCGATCGAAAGCTTTTTCTAAGTCAGTAAATACTACAGTTATTTCCATTTATTTCCTTGCTCTTTTGTAAGCCTTATGTCGATTATTCTTAATATGATAATATCATGTGTTTTGTCATTAATTCTTCTAAATGTTAACTTTTCCTTAAGCACTCAAAGCATAGCTTGTGCTGCATAAGATATGAGACTAATGATTCTGTAGTCCTGATGTCTTTCCGGATTCATTTTCTTAGACAATGGTATTATTGATATCTCAAAGAAATCTCTTTGTTACTGTCGTGTCTCATATACGTATTTTATTTCACTGTTCCTTCTTATTCTTAATAAACGTTATCTTCTTAGTTCTACTTCATATTTTGCATATCTTTTTCTCAACCCCTTGTAATCCTGGAATACTTTGATTTTCTTTACAACGTTCAGATTACGTACCCCATCCATACTTTTATGCAAGTGCTCAATATTTTTGCCGCCTTAAAATCTTAGGCCTGATCACTACCTATCCCTTCTCATCTTTAGATATTATCTTTGTATCTTTTGTTTACTTCGAATTTCCATTCATTTTACCTCCCTCTAGAGTTCCTCCTGTTGCCCTATATTTTCTAACTCTTGTATGTTCTTATATTTTCTTCTGTAGAATTCGTTCTTTAGGCTGTCTGTATCTTTTCGTAATTTCTTATTTAACTTCCTGTATATTTGTGTGCCTTCCTCGGCATGATACTGTTTCCATATCTTTCTTTCCCTCACTTTCTGTAACATCTCTTTCCTAATTCATAGTTTCTTAAAAGTTTTATGTATTCTAATACCAGTTTTGTAGCCTGCTGCATTGTTTGCCTTTTGTTAGTGCCTTCAACTATAATTTAACATTTGAATATTTTTCTTCGAATTATTAAACGGATGATTTCTTACATTTTCATTTTTCAGCATTTTATTATTCAACTTCTTGATTCCTACTTTTCTTCTGGCTCATTTTTTTGTTTTGTTTGGTATCCGCTTATGCCATCACAAGGTATGATCTAAGAAGATGTCCGCTTCGAGAAATTTCTCGCTCTCTTTTTAACTACTCTAAAAGTATTCCTGAATCATAATACCTAGTAAGGATGTCCATATGTACCTTCTTCTCTTGTGTGAGTTAGTCAACCCAAGAGTCTGCCTAGAATGAGTTATGCCTGCAAAAATATGCAAAAATTTATCAATTTGTGTCCTCTCTAATTTTTACGACAATCCTTACTTGCTTGCACATCATCACAAACATGAATGCCTCGTTTCTTGTATGTTCTCTTATCAACAAATGTGGAAGCATGGACTAATTTGAGTATGTTCTATCAACATAAAGAACATCGAACTCATATTCACCCATTTTGCCCATATGTAAATCATTTCAACTTTTAATTCATCTTTTTATATATTTAATTGTGCATCCCTTTTCTCTTCGTCATAGGTATAGCCTGAAGGTGTATTTCTTATTTGTCACAATTAACGTTCAAATTCTGATATTTTACTAATGCTTCTTCGTCAATAAAATAAGTAGATATAATTGTATTAGTATTATCTTGATTCATATAGTGTAGATATTGTATTGACACTTTATGAAGGAAGATTTTCAAACACACACACACACACACACACACACATATATATATATATATATATATATATATATATATATATATATATAGTATCGATTACATTAAAATACTGATTTGTAGTGCTACATTTCAATGTTGATGTTATTTAAATGAAATTAATATTATGCGGATTGTGAAAACTGAATGTTAAATAGTAAAAATGAACTCAATCACCTGGAAAAGTATTGGAAATGATAAGAGAAAACAGAAGAAAGTTGGAGAATAATTTTAAAAAATAAAGGATGGTTGGACACGTTATGGGACGTGGCATGCTGTTAGCTATGGAGTAAATGTAGAAGGAAAAATGCCTAGAGGAAGGCAGTGATTGAGATATACGGACCAAATGAATCAAGATATAGGGAAGTAAACGTACATGGAATTGAAAAGTTTCGCCAAGCACAGGGAAGAATGGAAAGCTGCGCCAAACCAATCGAAGAATTGCTGACCTGAAGAGAAGACGAAGAAAAAATTTAATAAACGTTATGTAATGTAAGTTAAGCGTGTTAAGTGAGGAAATTTTATTATTGTGCAAGTAACCTTTACTGAACACGTTGATCAAAGAGTATGTCGTTCATTTAATGAAATAGCTTCAATTCATAGCAACTTCAACTGTTGGGTGCAGGTGTTGAAATAATTGATAGGCATTATGTCCTTTTCAAATCCAGAAGTCAAATGAGTAATTCTGAGAGTAAGTTTGGTGAATACTTCATACTTTGATTTAAGAATGTTGTTTTATGTACAAAATATTAGATTTCTCAACATTTAGTATTTTACATAAAGAGATTTCGACTATATATACGAGTGTGGACAAACAAGTTGCCAAGCATCCTTTAATTGTTGAATAGAAATAAAAAATAATTTTGGAATCTCCTCTTAGCCCAACAGAACAAGCCATCCGCATCTACATCCAGACTATTGATAGATCATCACATGCCGACAAAAAATGCAGCCATTACTTAGATAACGAGGAAAAGGAAAAGAAGCATTTTTATTAAATTAGAAATTGAGAAATTTTTATCTCGATTGTTTTTTATACTATTTGTTTTTTTCAACTGATTGTGCCGTAGCGATGTCCAAACACATGTGCATGAGTTTTCGCAGGACTATTCCATTTCCTCCTCATTTTTCATTCCATCATTTTGATCTAATCATCATTAACATCATCTCTCTTACCTCAGAACATAATCGTGGGACTTTTTTTAACAAATGTAATACCATGCATAGTAGAAGTTAGCAAAACATGTTTATATAAAATGTTGAGCCTGCGACATGAATTCAACCCTTTCTTCGCCAATATTAAACCTAGGCAATAGGACTGTTTTTTAAGCGTCAAAGAAAACACATGCCAACTTTCATCAAATCAAGATTTTTTACGCAAACTATCATACACAAATGCAATTTTGTTCGTGTATGTCAAGTGATAGAAGCTTACTTCAGATAATAAAACTATATGTTAAGAAATAATTGAGAAAGCAAAGGCATTAAAAGGACCTCATGAAGATAAAGCCTGTTTAAGTCCAGGTCTCAACTTTGATGACCTATAACTCGGGAACCAAAACTCTGCAAAGGAAAATATTACACATGTATACTAAGCATGCCAAGCTAGCAAAGAAAAATATTTGACATGCATACTAAGCAAACCAAGCTAGCAAAGGAAAGTATTTCACATGCATACTAAGCAAGCCAAGCTAGCAAAGGAAAATATTTTATACGCATACTAAGCATTCTAAGTTAGTAAAGGAAAATATTTCATATGCATACTAAGCAAACCAAGATAGCAAAAGAAAATATTTTATACGCATACTAAGCAAGGCAAACTAACAAAGGAAAATATTTTATACGCATATTAAGCATTCTAAGCTAGCAAAGGAAAATATTTCACATGCATACTAAGCAAGGAAAGCTAGCAAAGGAAAATATTTTATACGCATATTAAGCAAGGCAAACTAACAAAGGAAAATATTTTATACACATATTAAGCATTCTAAGCTAGCAAAGGAAAATATTTTATACGCATATTAAGCATTCTAAGCTAACAAAGGAAAATATTTCACATGCATATTAAGCAAACCAAGCTAGCAAAGGAAAATATTTTATACGCATATTAAGCATTCTAAACTAGCAAAGGAAAATATTTTATATACATACTAAGCATTCTAAGCTAGCAAAGGAAAGTATTTAACATGCATACTAAGCTAGCAAAGGCTGCAAGCCAAGCTAGCAAAGGAAAATATTTTATACACATACTAAGCAGTCTAAGCTAGCAAAGGAAAATATTTCACGTGCATTCTAAGCAAGCCCAGCTATACCTCTTCAGCCAATTTTGTTTAAGATCAGATGAGTTCTGTAGATTGCGTACGATATTTGTGAATGATTTTTTTAAAAAAGTGAAACGAAATTAACAACAAAAAATCAAAACTTGACATGAAATACATCGATCAAGAATCTCATTTGATACACCACTCAAAACATAATGATGAATACCACTCAAACGTAGTGAAATATAATTTGAACATAATAGAAGTTCATAAATTAACTTATATGAGCTTTGGTGCTTCTTGTTGATGTGCAGCACTGAAATGATCCAGTTAAAAGCGTTTATTGGGTTTTGTAGTATGAAATGTCGTTTCTGGGTAGGGATTACGAGGAGGGATCCTTAGTGTCCAAATCCCCCTCTCCGTGAAATCCCGACTTTTCTAAGATTTAGTTTAATTTTAGATGTGGCTTTAAAAATTTTAATACAAATAATTTATCCTTATATTGAATTTGAACCCCATAGAAACTTTGAACCCCTCCCGAAAAAAAAAAATTCCAGCGTGTGTGTCTGTTTCTGAGGATGAGAAATGAAGCAGCAATAAGTCAAGATCAAACGTAGGCAAACACCAGATCAGTTTTTTTAGATTACGTATAATATATACTTTAAGTTCAAATCCGAAATTTGGTGGCCTATAACTCAAAGGCTAAGGTCTGCACAGGAAAATATTTTACATAAGTATTAAGTAACTCCAAGACAAGTTTGGTCAAGGTTGAATACAGTTTGTACTTTGCATACTGTATACACTGTCGTTGTGATTTGATTTTTTAAACATAAAATCAAGTGAAGGACAAAAATAATATATTCTCGTATAAATAGTTTAATGTTTTATTTTTATAACTTTCCAAAATATCGGAAAAGCAGTCAAGTAGTCTAGTACTCACGGACTACTACTGTACATATTCATTTGAGATACAAAATTGAGCGGAACCTTTAGCTTTCTCTCAATCCAAAACTTCTTAAACAAGTTATTATTATTATTATTATTATTATTATTATTATTATTATTATTATTATTATTATTATTATTATTATTATTATTATTATTATTATTATTATATTAATTTATTTATTTCAAGTTGAGACTTTTTAAAATCTCTTAGTGCTTAAACTGATAGAAAAATAGACACGTTTCAGGTCATTCCTACCCCTTCTCCTTTTCTTTGTAAATGAGTTCTTATTTTCTTATTAAGGCTAATTGTCTCATATTTTGATCAAATATTGGAAGACTGGGATTTGCTCGATAAGGGGAGAGGGATTTTCAGCACCTCTCTTCCATTCTTCAGCTAAGAGTGAGATGCGAAAACAAAGTAAATGTAATTCGTAATCTGGTCTTAAATATCCTTTTAAAGAAAATCGATTCTTAAAAATGTATCATTAGCTTATTTAATAATGTTATGTAAGTGCTAGATGCTAAAATCTGTTATTTATGAGTATTTTCAGTTATTTTTAAGAACTGTAGAAAGTGTTTTTTTTTTCTGTAGCCAGAACTGAAAATGATGTGCAAAAGGATTTTAAATGTGATTTGTGAACATAATGTGAATGATCAAAATAGTCTAATTGTGTATATTGTAATTTTAGAAATAGAATATATGCTATTTTAATACCGATTAATTAGGCGAGTATTTGAAGTGTACTTACATGTATTTTCTGTATATATATACACTATTCCTTGTGAATGTAATATGGACAGTGTACGTTGTTCGCATGGTCGTCTCAGCCTTTCTCATGTTCCAGTTTATCTCAGACTACAACGGGGAGGACCACTTCTTCACGCGGATAGGCCCTGGTGGCCTCATCAACTTGGATAAAGTCTACAAGACACAGGCTGTGTTGGATCGAATTGCTTCTTTCCATCAACACTATCATTCTCGGGGACAGGACGTCACGAGCAATTTTCTCAGGGACCAGTTAAGGTAACTATCTACTTACCTGTTACTAAGTATATGAGAAAATGAAGCTAAAGCTTAAGCCTCTTGGGACAATATGCAAAAGGTGACTTTTTCTTGCCGATTTCAGATGACGACGAATTAAGAATTAAAAAGAAAATCTATTTTACCACAATTTTCTCCTCAAGTATGAAAAGAAGCAAATCAAATACAGAGAACCCCATTTGAACGACTATCCTTACATGATAAATTTATTACTGGTACGGAATTATATTCCTGCAGCAGTTCCAGAAATTAAAAAATAGGCTAACCCTTAAATTATATGAAATGCTGTTTGTTTTGTAAGATTCAACTAGTCAAGTACAACTACTACCAAACTGTTTTAAATAGTTGACTGGGGATAAATTGCCAATTTGAACTGCTATCTTGAAATTTTATTAACTAAAAATCCTCATATCTCAGCTCAAGCTGGCTCAATTTTCTCCAAATTGGCATCAAAATGAAGCAGAAATATTACATTTTGTAGTCACTTTTTTTCATCAATGTACATTGCTTGCAGTTCTTAGTTTGGTCTCTTGGGACATATGTCATAAACAAAAAAAAGCAGAAACTATCCTCATTTATAATTGGTTATTTGAACGTATGGAACACATAATAATATTAATAATTAAAACTAATCTGAATTATTATTATTATTATTATTATTATTATTATTATTATTATTATTATTATTATTATTATTATTATTATTATTATTATTATTATTATTATTTATTTTTCTAGCCTATATTTCAAGTGCTTCCCGCGGGTACTCTTCCTCAGGGCTCAGGCTTAAGACTTTCTTCTATAATGTCTTTACATAGAATAACATCTAAACCAAACCTGAAACTTACGTCGTGTTGGAAGACGTATGCAACGTAGAAGACTGCAGACTAGATTCCAAAAAATATAAAATTAGGTTTGATTTAGGTGTTAGTGCAATAACAAAATTATACTATATTGAAAAGAAAATGTATATATACACATCTCTGTTGTTACAAAACAAGCTACAGAAAAAGTCTTCAGGCTATGCCCCGACAAAGAGTACCCGGGAGAAGTACTTAAAATATAAGCTAAAAGAACTCATTAAGAAAAGGAACATTTTTCAGATTAGTTTTAATAATTATCATCCTCGTTTAATTCGCACCTAAAATTAACACGACCAGTTTAAAACATAATTGATATAGTTAGTTAGTTATGTAGTATTATAATTGTTATGTGTTTTTAATTACTTTATGCATTTAGCGCTTAAAAGATCTAAAACGACAATAAAATATAGTATTACTTGTCCTCAATGACTTGAATACTGGCAGAGTTAAAAAAAAGTATAGCTAAAAATACCACAAAAAACGTCTGAGGGGAGCGGGTTAAAATGTGTAGGGGATTTTTCTTACACCGGGGAGGCGAGAGGACGATATGCCTGGAAGAAACGTTGGTTATAGATTAACTTCGTTGCTTTGTTGATGACTTTTAAGTTTTTCAAGGTAGGAACTGCCTTCTCTGGCGTAGAATATAATAGTAAACAAGAATTTGTTTAATTCAAAAACAAGATGTTTTGCTGCCATGAGAAGTCTAGCGATCAAACTCTCAGTTGTAAATACCAAGGGCTAATAGATAGTTATTCCTGCTTATTGATGTAACTGTCTTCACTTTTCTCTAAAAATTAATTTTATGCTTTCACAAAATGCTGTTATTTTTGTTTCATTTTGATGTGTATTAAGTGAAAATAGATCAGCTAGAAGCCGAAGTATTGTGACTTAGAAATATAAATGCCCGTGAAACGTAGCTAATCGATTGAACCATCATCGTCTCTACAAATATTCTTCCATTACTGGCATGTCATACCCTTGCTGAGAAATTTCCAGATACTGTGGCGATTCTAACATTTCTTTGTCTTGATTTAGAAATATTCGAACCCAACAACGTTCATCGAAAACAATATTCTTCTTTCATCATACCTTCTCACAGATTCTTAAAATAGTCTTATTATTCATAGATATGATAAAAACAAACATGACCAGCAAATAAATAACATTTTGATATTTCATTTGCGTTTTACTTTATTTGAACTGATTTCAAACGTAACTAACTGCCTTTATCATCAGAGTTGACAAATTTAGAGAATTGTTCTATAATCGATTTTGGTATGATTTTCTTACATTATTATAATTTTATTTTTATATGTAACAATCAAATATTGTTATAGCTTTCCGTTTAATTCAAATTTAAATGTATTAACACTTTTGTTTATTATTATTTCTTTCACTTTTTTCTAACAAAATGTTGCAGACTTCACTTATTTTCAAACCTTCTTCTCTACTCAAGGTGTTATTCCTTAAGTTTAATTTTATTTATTTTCTTAATAACATTTTATATCCATCCGTGGTTCTGCTAATAACTTACGTGTTTTCAAACAAAATTTTTACAGCTTTCTTCTATTGCAGGTTCTGCTAATGCTGACTTTTCTGATTGATTTAAATATATATAGTTAAATCAATCAGAAAAGTCAGCATTAGCACAACATGCACTAGAAGAAAGCTGTAAAAATTTTGTTTGAAAACACGTTAGTTACTAGCAGAACCACGGGTGGATATAAAGGGTTATTAAGAAAAGAAATAGAAATAAAATTAAAGAATAACACCTTGAAAAGAGAAGATGGTTTGAAAATAAGTAAGGTTTGGAACATTAATACGTATTACAAAAAGTAGAGAATGATGGTTACATACTGAATGTATATATATTCAATTTGTAACCATCTTATAAAACAGTGTAAAAAATATACCAAAAACGTACAACATTTCTCTAAATTAGTTCATTTCTGATTATGAAGGCGGTCAGTTACACTTGAAACATCAATTAGAATGAAATAAAACATAGATAGAATACCAAAACTTTAATTTATTTAAACATCTCTGTGAAAATTATGGGTAATATATAAATATGGTCATCGTTTCCTTTTAATTAACGAAGTTTTATTTTTAAAATTAACTTGTTTGATTTTCTTTTTATGTGCAATAATTTTGTCCCAAACACTTAACTAACTACAACTACATTCAATTCTTTTCAACAAATGAAAATGGATTCTTAATTACAAAATGTAATTTTTCTGCTTTATTTGGTGCGAATTTGCTTAAAATTGGACCCAAATGAGTTAAAATATACTGAATTAAGATTAGCATTATATGAGATTATGTGGTTCGGGTCGCACATGAAACCACAGATTCATATCTTACTTGGCTTCGATATTGCAAAGGAGCGTTATTCACAAATAAACAATCGAGACTATGCCTTTTTATGACAGAAGTTATTCGGCGTTTTATATAGTTGGTGTAAAAAGGGTAGTGTATAACATTCCTAATTTTTAATTCAAACAGGAGGTATGTATTTACTAACGCTAAATGACTTAATTTTATTGATTGTTAATTAAAAATAACTTTATTGGGAGAAGGGGTTCAGTGATAGAGCGCTCACTTTTGGTTCGAGACATTTCTCGTTTGATCCCAGCCATGTGAGTTTGTAGTTGACCTGGCATCGTGTCCCTGGGTTTTATTGAATTTCTCCCGTTTCTCCCATATTTTCATTCCACATATTGCTTCATAACCATTCACTTTCCTTAACATCTGTCTCCTATAACCTAAAGGACATAAACATGGGATGTTTAATTAAGAATTTCGTTTCCTTTCTGGAAGTGGGGGTGGGTGAGTACGATATATTCTCACGCGTTTATTTATGTTACAGCTTTTCTAAGGTTTGATATTAATAGCTAAGTTTAAGGTTTATAAATCGCAGAAATGAAAAAAGTTAACAAATGTTGACTGAAATTATTCTGAATTGGTGTAATATACAAAATAAAACGCCTTATTCACCACATGTGAAGATATGTGTAAATATAATACAATTAAGTTCCCAAAAGTACTTTTATCGGTTACGAATAGTCGTGTTACTATTTGGCATAACTTCTTTAAAATTCCATTTTATTTTAATGATTTGTCTTTTTCCTTGGAGTAAGGGTTTAGAATCATCTTCGTGATTTCATTTCAAATATTAAATTATGTGCCTTTCCTTTAGGAAAGAATATACACAGTGCGTTCAATAAGTTCCAGGACTACCTGGAAATAAAATACTTAACGATGCCAGAAAAATTTATTACCTCGTTAGATTTCTACATACATTCATTCCTGCGCCATACACTCGCAGTACCGGTCATAGGAAAATCGTTCACTGGAAAACTGTTCAGTAGCGTTGTCACATTTGCTTGAATCGATAAAACATCCTCAAAACTCTCCCATTTAAGGGCAGATTGCTTAGGAAAGAGCGCGAATCCACTGAGGCTAAATCAGGCAAATATGGGAGTGTTCAGGATCTGATTCTTCTTTTGGTCAAAAACTCACACAAAAGCGACCATTCTTAAAACGCAAAAAACCGAAGATTTTGCTTCGGCGGAGACAATCATATCCATGCGCGTTTTATATTATTCTGCACGTTTCTGTCGCGGTTTTTACCCCATTTAAAACCAAATCTGATTACAGCACGTTGCTTCATTTTCTCAACGCTGACAATGAATAAAAAAAAAAACATATATGTGACGGCACTGCTGAACAGCATTCCAGTGGACGACCTTCCAAGGGCGTTTTAGCATCTCTACAACCAGTTCCGCGAGTATATGGAGTATAAAAGGATCTATATAGAAAACTAATGTGGTTATAATATTTTCTGGGATCGTTAAGTATTTTATTTCGAGTTAGTCCCAGAATTTATTGAACGCACTGTGTAGATAAACATTTCTAAAGTTCTTTATTCTTTCAGCTATTTGTATTTACTGTAGTAGAATTAGCACTACAAACTAGATTTCTTGTAAACAGATTGAGATATAATAAGGTCAGACACGAATGTAGAAATTTGGCGGAATGAGAGGAGTGTTTTACAGGCAAACGAAGAGCTCTTTTACGTATGAATGTGTATATATATATATATATAAATGTTATATTTCATATCAAGTTTTGTACTATTGGTACGCACCTGTGCAAGATTTAGCAACAAATAAGATACTCACTCCATAATTGAAATATTTTAGGTTCAATCTCTTGTTTTTGAAAATTAATCAATATGCCAAAAATATTGAATCAATTTGACAAATGATTGGCTAATTAGGTTGCTAATTGGTGCACCAAAGATGTCCTATCAACAACTTTTCAACGGTAATCGGTGTAATACCCTACATTGAACCAACAGATAACCGTCAACTTTCCAATATTGGCACCTCCATTCAAATTATATGCCCTACAGGTATGGCAAAGAATAATTTTCAACTTTTTTTTAAAAAAAAGATTTATGTTGGCTTCTTTTTTTTAACTGTATCCAGACGCCATTCAAATATTGAGGTTTTAACCTCAAAGCTCGTCAGCTGCTCTTCTAGTGTATCGTAACCATTGTCTACAAACGTTTTTTGTACAAAGTTAATTATTAAAAACTTTCTGTTTTACAGCATCCACACATCTAGTATAGAGCGTTCGTATCTGTTAGATGAGTGTGAGGACCACGATTATGACCTGGACTTGGACACATATCATCCTGTGCAGCCACTAAGCAATGACCATGGAGTGAGTTTCTTTCCAATCTCGGCACCGCATAGTGGGATAGACCATCATGTTCTTCAGGTATGAAAAGTTATTTTCTTAATTTAGTGCCCTATATAGTATAAGAAAATACTTATACTTAACCTTTATAATATCCTTGAATCACATGCTGATTCGTGACTACGTGTTGTCATTTAACTGGTATTTACAATGTACTTAATTAAATTGAACTTGCTTTTCCACTCCTGTTTCACTTAAAACATCACGTGAAACACCGTATTCTTAGGTGTTGACGTCACGGAAATTTTCGTTTGACTGAAAACTAGTAAATGTAAATTAGTACTTATCTTTCATAGAATTGTATGTCTTCTGTTTCTGTCTGCTATTGTGTGTTTATGTCCCCTACGGTGTTCTATGTTTATATCTATTAGGTGTATATTTATGCATGTAATAATTTCCTCACAGCTCTCCGCTTCCTCTTGTGACAGTTTCCTTCCAATTTGCTATAAATGGGTAGTTGATGTAGAAGCTTCATTATTGCTGTTGGTGATATGTAGTTTGCTCTTGGAAGATTTTTCTTAGTTGGATCTTCGAAGGTCGACTTAGTCACATTAATGGAAAGTCAACACAGATGTGGCACAGGTTATAATTTCTTGTATAGCGTCATGTACATTTTGCGTTATGAAGTCTTGTCAGTTATAGATCACTTCTACTTTGCATATTTTTGGTGACTTTTGTGATATTTCCTTTGTAGGTACAATCTCTTCTTGGTTGTTGGGTTGCTAGTTTGACATAACTTCGTTTGAGATTTTGTTTGATGGGAGTTCTGATTTCAGCATATGCTGGCGTTAGGATCGCAACTATTTTTTTTTTTTTTTTTTTTTTTTTTTTCAAATATATATCGCAATCTTCTTTGACGAAAAGTTTGGGGATCATTTGATGCAGAATTTAAAATTGCCATAGGGACAATGATGTATTTTTTGCTGTATATTGCCCCAGCAGAAAAAAACACGTACCGTACATGCGCATGTACAACATGCGCCTGGAAAACCCTTGAAATTGGAACACTGTTTTACGCCTGATCATATGCTCATGTTTTTTAAAAACATTGCGTGTTCAGTCCCTGGAAACGGAAAAACACAGGTAAACAAGGAAGAAGAGAACACCTGGTTTGTACCTGGAAAACACATGTTTTGTACCTATAACCGAACGGAACATCTGTGGACTGCATGTTTTGCAACTGTTCTTAACGTGTTTTCTCTTCAACAGCAGCTGATCATCCGATGAACATTGCATGTAAAAGGAAGAAGACCGGTGCTATTCTAGTATTGTTCGAGAGCACTGAACATGCAATGTACAGGGATCACAAACATGCAGTGAAAGGGGAACTGGAAATAGGCAGTTCAGACGATACGAACACTACATTTTTCGATTAGTTAATACTGAATGCACAGGTCCCAATTTCAAGATGGCAGCCATTATTTCAAACTAGCGGGCATCTACACTATAGAGAACAATTTTATGTTTTTTAACCTGTCCCTGGTCTTTAGACCTACTAGCTATTTTCCATTTTGTAGTAATTATAAAATGTGTACACTGTTGAATGAAACTTGAGTTCGAAATTTTGCTGAAGGAATAAGAATCAAGACTGAATTTCCAGCAACACAGTGTTTCTAAACATACCAGTATCTGCTGCTGGTCCAGGAAAATATAAATTCGCACCTGCAAATTTCTACCCACACAGTGAGCCTTCCAATATTGTCGAGATTAGTCTGTTTTGCTGAAAATTCAAGAATTCATTCAAAAGCAACATGTAGCTGGACACTGCATGTACATGATGTTGATACAAGCAACATACACCTAACAACAAAACAGCTTTTTTTTTTTTTTTTTTTATGAGAAACCCATCTGAAAATGGTCTTTTCCCGGATTTAAATCTGTCTACCGGGCATGTTTCTTTTATATTTCAGACAGTGTACTGTTTCTCTGTAACCTGCAAATACATGCTGTCACTACATACCATGTACAGTTTATGTTTATACAACCCTTTTCTGCTAAAACAAACCACCTGGAAATCCTATTTTCCGTATTAAAAACATACCATGTACCAGACATGTAAACGACAAACTCCTGCTAGATGAACAATTCTCTGGAACCTGCATGAACATTCGGCAATACAGGGAAAAAACAGCTCATGTTCACAGCAGATTTCTTTTGAAATTCAGCATAGCTGAAAATCACGTTAAAAAACGGAACACATTATATGTAATGTGCAGAAAATTTTCGTTCAACATTTAAAATACCGGCCGGCCTGGAACGCAAATGTACATGTTTACAATATCGGTGGAGTACAGTGTATGTGTTGGTACCATTACATACGTAGACACGTTTTCACTAAATACCACGTGCTACACATGAACTTACATTCGCTGATCTGCACATGTCTGCAGCCAGCAACATTTTCTTCTGAACATTCCATGTACATGCGCGTCGCACAGGTACTGATCAGTCAATGTGCAGTGCACACATGTGATTTCATGTCAGGACAAGAATTATTACATTTAAAAACAGGTGTTATTTCCCGGATAAGTGCCTGTTTCTGTTCCAAACCATTTACTTTACACGTAACACCTGTAGCACATGAGCAAAACATGCGAGAACAAGCACTGTACATTGCCTGTTTTCTCAAAAATTTTCATGAGGGGCACAAAAGTTCTTGGAGATCTCTGTTGCAGAGTTTGAGATAGAACTCCTTTATTGATAGCAAATAGGTTTACTTCTTCAATACTGGGCGAGATACTCGTACCAGCAGGGAGGAAGGTCTAGGAAAGCATCTAGATTCTCGTACTGGAAAATTTTTCTCGTTGATGATGACTCCATTTTCTATTAATTTCATTACTTGTTGTGAATCCCGGATAAATAATATAACAAGTTCGTTATTACTGTGGTTGGAAATTATTCCAGTTACGTTATAGAAGGATATTCCTTGAGTTAATAAATCCTTTCGTATGTCCTCTATTTAAACTAGTGTTGGCACTCGTAAGACTACATATCTGATGGTAGCTGATTTGTTCTTGGTTTATGACGCGGATTATTTCTTTGTTTCGCTATGCACTTGTTTACAATCAGTAGCAATATTCTTTTTTTGTGAGAGTATTAGATAAATGGTTTCATCGTTTAGTCGCTGTATATATTTAACTGGGGATAATTCTTGATCAATTTTATCTCCAAACAGTACTGTTGATTGACAAGCTTCAAAGTAAATGTCCGCCAAATTGCATCCAAATCGGATAATTCTTTTACGAAAGATGTCGTGAAAAATTATTTTCTTAACATATTAAGAGGTGCGTACTGAAAGCTGTGAGCAACATTTCTCACAACCGTAATCTTTATTTGTAAGTGAAATAAAATATATCATCTCAATCTATAGACCTTTCTTTCACTTTTCCATATAGCCTCCGTTTTTTGCACACATTTTCCCCATCGTTCTGTAAGTTTGAAAATACCCTTGCGATAGAATTCCGTTCCAGCTGCCCGTAGACACTGACGCAGTGCTTGCCGAATATCCTTCAGTGTGTCGTAGCGATGGCCTCGCATCTATTCCTTCACAAAACCGAAAAGATGGTAGTCGAAGGGTGCCATGTAGGGGCTGTAGGGAGGATGTGGAGATGTTTCCCACCTAAATCTCCTGATCTGCTCCATAGTGGCACGTGCAATCTGCGAACGCGCATTATCTTGTTGAAGCACGATCTTCTTTCCAGGACGTTTATCACGCAAGGCACGACGGAGCTTCAAAAGTGTCTGGATGTAGCAGGCAGAATTTATGGTTTGTCCAGGCTCAAGAAAGTCAACCAGAATGCAACCCAGAAGACGCTCCTCATAACTTTCCCTACCGATTGCACTATCTTCGCTTTCTTCTTGTGTGGCGAATTCAAGTAGTGCCATTCCATACTCTGTCATTTTGTTTGATGTCCATAATGATGGAACCAGCTTTCATCTCCAGTCACAATACTTGTCAAAAAGTCATCACCTTCATATCGAAATCTTTGAATAAGGGTTTGGGTAATGGTTAGTCTCTGACGTTTGTGGTCCTCGATTAATAAACGTGAGACCCAACGGGCACAAACCTTCCGATAAACTAAGTTGTGAATCATTTCTTTCACCGCAGTATGTCCAGCACAAAGTTTTGCAGCGACTTCATTCACAGTGATACGCCTATCTCTCCTAATCAGCCCATCAGCTCTTACCTTGTTACGTTTTGTGGAGGCAGTTCGAGGGTGCCCGCTGCAAAGCTCATCTTCGATACTCGTGTTTCCATCCTTAAAATGTTTCACTCACCTCCTAACACTGCTGGCACCCATGCACACATTTTCATAAGCATGCTAAAGCCTGCGGTGAATTTCAGAAGCAGATTGGGCCTCTTTAACAAGTAATTCAATCACAGTACGCTGTCGAAACGAAACATCGCTGCCCGCCAATTTGGAAATTCTGCCTGTAGTCACGTGCTAGCAAAAAACATTGTCAACGTCTGGAAAGAAAGAAAGAAAGGTCTGTAGATTGAGACGATATACTTGGTCTCACTTACAACTAAAGATTACGGTTGTGAACACATGTTGCTCACGACTTTCAGTATGTCCCTTGTACGTATGAGGAAACTCAAGTTGGGTGAGTTTGCCACTTTAGCTCATCATTGACCAATTTTAATCCCAAGCATAGGGGATGATCGGGAATTACTAAAGAAAATATACAGGTATATTGAAGGTAGCCAGCATCACTCTCCATTAACTTTTACTTTCCAGATTTTCCCAGGGCGAATCTCTGAACTGCACCAGAACGAGGGCAGTGAGAAAAATACGTGAATCCCATCACCACTGGGAGTCGAACCCTGGCCATCCGGTTGATAGATAAATGTTATCACAGCGGATTTGTTTTATTAATTACAAATCTTAGAGAGCCGTTGCCTTATGGTCACACTGAACGGACGCAGTTGCTAAATAGTAGTCTAATACGGTAATGTGAAGCTCACAACTTTTTTTTAACTTTTGAATGACAATTATTTTGATGTGATCTTTTATATTAAATAGAAAATCAACTTATTTTTGTGGTTTAGAAAATGAAAGAATATGTATATTTACTGTGTGCTTTGGGGTAAATAAATATAAAACAATACGATAATAAATATAATAACAGATAATATAAACACTACCCTGACGAAAGTAAATGGACACCCAAAAATAAACTTGTGGCTATTGCTATGTAACAGTACACAAAAGGAAACATTCATAATGCTAGAGTTAGTACAACACGAGAAGTTTCCAGTAAGTCGTCGATGGTGTCATGTGATAAATGATATCATTCGTTACAGAGTGTCTTTCATTTGTTTGTGGGTTTGTGTGGCCCTTTGTGCAGTTTTAATCACAGAAAATGTCAAGTTTTTCTATAGAATTAATGTTCTAGGAACGTTCGGGATACGGCAGAATTTGCCTCTTCCAGCAGGCAGTCAACTTTGCTATATGACATAGAAATCAACAATTCAACAACTGTGTGGCGTCCCGCGACGGTTTGCTTATCTTAAATAAGCATAGTAATTCATTTTGAAATACATAGATGTATTTCACAGCATTGATGTGCACATCGCAGAAAATGAGATCACTATGACCATTATCCAAATTAGTCCCATCAGCATGATATTTACGAAGCTATATTTCATCGTAGGGTGGCGGAATTAAAGTGAATTGTGGTCTGTCGATCGTCTCTACACCACTGTCGACCGCTACCCGAGAATGATCGAAATTGGCTTTCTCTGAAGAATACAACACAATTTTAAAAGTGTTATGGCTGTTCCCATGGCAGTGGTCCAATTATGTTTCCGTGTCATTTGTGGTTTCGTAAGCAGATACTTCTTTTTCGCGATCATCGGTTTCCGGACTACGCAGGTATTGCTTGACAGCTCCAGTTGATTTTTTAACCTCGGCTTCGATGTCGTTGGCAGATTTGGATATCTAGGTCCTTGCTTCACCTCCAGTGCTTGGGGTCCCTGGTTCGATCCCAGCTCGCGCCATGTGAACTTTGTGGTGGACAAACACCGTGCTCGTGGGTTTTCTCGGGTTCTCCCGTTTCCTCCCACTTTCTTCATTCCACCATTTCACTCATCTCTCATCCTCACCGTCTCCTTTAGCCTAACCGGCATAACCGTGGGACGTAAAACTTAAAGATTTAATTTTTTTTCTAGGTCCTTGCACTCCTGACAACCACACGGCTTGATCTTGAGTCTATGCATGAGTTTCCATCCAGTTTGAGCTGCACTGTAATCCTATTAACGGTTGCTAACGGTACACATAAGAAAGCACTGATAACTCACTGACTTCTACTACACTCTCAATGTATAATTATGCAATTTCCAGTAAATTCTGTCAGCCCCTTACAGCTACATCCATACACGATGGCACCACTTGCTATACTACAGGCTCATACCACCATCTATTTGATATTCATCGATTGTTCGCATGTTTACACGAAATTGTGTTACTCTCATAGTGTGTATTTACTTGTGTCAAGATAATGTATTTATGGTTGTAATATAAACTATAGAGTAATGTCTCGTGGTTCCTTGGTGCAGAAAGGAGATGTTAAACTCCAACATAACCAAACAATCTTAAAGTGTGTAAGAATAATTTATTCTGTTTAGGAGTGCTCATTGATCTGAAATTGTGACCTAACAAAGAAAAAGTTCCAGTAATAATAATTTATAATAAATAACTGACTTATCACTAGTAAGTCATTAATTCTTTGTCGATCCAGGGATCACTTTTGTTCTTTATTTTAAACCCTCATTTTATAAATGCAGCAATATTACAAAAAAAGGTATATAAAAAGTAATATTACGATATTACTATGAGGTTCTACGTGTTGCATTGAGTTATAATTTAACTTGTTCATATCTTATTTATATTGTAGGTTCTTCACCATGGGAGTACAGCCGTACATTGGGATGCGGACGGATCTCGGGCAGCGCTTGTCTACGTGAAATTAGAAAGAAGTTGCTCAACTCTGACCTGGTCTAGACCAAGTTGGAGCAGTTTGCGTGGGGCCTCTCAAGACTACTGCTTGGCAGCGAATCCTGAGGAAGCAGTAGCTCCTGGACTCAGTCTTAAATTCGCATCAGGTTCAGGAGAAGTTGCCGTTCCAGGATTGGAAGAAGGCTATCTCGATCTTCCTGCAGTCAAAGAGATCATGCTTGGAGGCCGTGACAGAGATGTGGATATCACGAACGCTGCACGCCGCTTTGGTCTGGACCATTTTCCTCTTTCTGAATGTTGCCTTGCTCTTGTGTATGGTGCTAACTTGAGTGACAACAGAATTCTAGTCTTCCTTTCGCCGCCCACACTATGCAGGTTAGTCAAGAAAAAGAAAATATAATTTTAAAGAAATTAGTGATCTTAACTGATATGTCGGTTATATGGATAACATGTACATTATTACACATTATAGCGGCCCAAAAACAAAAAGGATGGCGACATTTTTAATATATAACTGATACCTGAGCACAATTTTGGTTATGTAAGGGTCCAGATAATTATGAATTATCCATGCAAGCAGAAAATGATCCCGAAAATTTCAGATACGCAACCTGAAAACGCGATCCCTTCGGTACCTGTATGGTACATCTTCACACTGACCTTAACCTAAAATAAAATTCATCAGATTTCCTTCCACTGCTTTATTATTTCATCGGTTCAAAGTTACAATACGCAAAACAGAAATTCCGGCCACTAACATATATCTTTACTGTGCTTTTGCAGTAAAATAACTCTCGGAGTTCAGCTGATTAATTAAAGAGAACGATGACGTAATTTTATTTGGTTCAGTACAATCGTTCCACATAAATTCAATACATATATTTTTTATTTAATCTATTTTCTTGGCTTTATTTGCATACGTCGATTAACTTTAATTCATAAATTAATATATATATGATAGTCTTTCATTATGCCAATCCATTAGTGTCATAATCCGTTGTAACAAAGAAGATTGTACTTTAAGCAACTCTACTAAAAATACGTTTGCTCCGATTAAGTACATATCAGTAGCTGAAGTTGTGATTCCATAACATGTCTGTATCTGCATAGCAAATTAACCAGCAAAATAAGATTATTATTATTATTATTATTATTATTATTATTATTATTATTATTATTATTATTATTATTATTATTATTATTATTATTATTATTATTAAGTCTATATCAAGTTATAACAGAGAAGTTACCAAATTTCAGTGTATTTAGATGTCATGATCACAGTATAAGTTTAGTTTAGGATCGGGACGAAGTTATTTACTTAAAACTACATAATTGATATATTATTGGTAACAAAATCAATAATTATAAACTTAACTTCGATTTACGTAAATAGTATTCACAAAACATTGATAAATTAATACCTTTTCTTAAATTTTTATCTTCGACTATAAAAGAATCCAACTAAAACTTTTTAATATTTGAGTTCATTGAGCCTAAAAAGAAGTTTTTTATATAAAATGAAGACATACAGTAACTCAATGAGATGACATGACACAGAAATATTCAATAAACGCAAATAAAAGAAAAACGAATTACTGAAATTCTTTAAGTAATTACATAGAAATGAACACATTATAAATTAAACATTTAGGAATTGCAATGTGCAAATTCTAAACATAATTTTCCCCAGAAAATTAAAGATTTGTAATAGTACGAAACTCGGGCCATTATATTATTAAACATTTGAATATAATTAAAATTATCTGGTATGAATTAAATATATTTAATAAGTCACTAAGTAAACGTTTGTTCACGTCCCTTCTGAATATATTTCAGATGATTTGAGGAAGATGATCTAAATTTTTAATAACACTATCACAGTATGTCTATATAAAGCATACATTGAGATGCTCTATACAGAGATCTAGCAACTACCATAGTGCCAGATTTTGATAACAACTCCTCTTTTACTTACATCTCCATCCTTTGGAATGAAGCGTCACCATACAACAAACATACTTTCCTTTTATTTGTACTTCATGGTAGTATTTAAAACTAATTTTTGGTAATAATGTGTTTTTCCATATTCACTTGTGGATTCTTTTGTTTACAGTTATAAATTACGTTTCTAGCATAAGAGTTCTTTCTTCAATTGAGTTTTCTTTGCATATATAGATGATGTACAGTAAGCGACGAAAGTTCTTTCCGTTTCATGAAATTAGTTTCGCAAATAACTTCAGAATGGAAGAACAATTTGAGTACAGTTTTCAGTAAATTAAAAAGATTGTAATTTTCTGTACATTCCAGCCATACCATTGTTATTTCCAAAATAAATTTTACCAAACGGAAAGAACTTTTGTCGCTGACTGTACATGATATGCTGCTGTAATCTTTGGCCTGGTACCTATATATATATATATATATATATATATATATATATATATATATATATATATATATATATATGTGTGTGTGTGTGTGTGTGTGTGTGTGTGGTCTTTAAATTACTTGACAAAGTGACATAATCGAATATCTAAGTATGAAAGTAAACTTTGAAGAACGAAAGAGAACTTTCCCAAGATGTTTACTAAAATAATTTCATTTTGAAAAATGCTTTCTACTGGTAAGACAAATCTACGATTGTACTGTTAATATAATATAAACTCAATATTTTTTCTCTTATTATATCTTTTTTCAACTTCTGTAAATTAAGATATATATATATATATATATATATATATATATATATATATATATAAAATTTAATATCTTTCCCTTTTTATAGAATGTGGTACACAGGCCTGTGTTGGGTGGTTCGTGGTCTCAAACGACAATTGCAGCTTACTGATCGACGGATGATCTGGCTTAAAGAGCAATATTTGCAATTGTACTTCGAAGAAGAATTATGTTGTGGTCCAATGACTGCTGAAGCCATTAAGGTAAATGCTGAAATTATTAAAATAAACAATATACTACAATTTATTATATTATTTTTATTTTATTTTATTATTACTTTTTTTTAGAACCTGGTGTATAGTTTTTGTTTGGGAGTTCTTCAATTATGCACTTCTAATAATAACTATAAATTTTCTGTAGTCATATAATTATGTTTGAGCCATTTGCTATGCATTTAAATTTGAATAACAATCATATGATCTTTGAAAAACTTAGCAAATTCAAGGAAAATTCTCTTGACATGTTAAAGTTCTTGGAAGTCCTGTAAATTCATTCTTGAGAACTTGAATAGGGCAGTTGAATAAAAGAACACATGTTAACATGTTCAGGAATTCTTACAATCATTTTACTTTCAGACAATCATAATTCCTAAAAACAACTTGCACTTGCAAGCTTCCGGCTTTATCCTGGAGCCTTGGTCATGGAGATTAAAAGCAGGAGAAGGAATAATAAAAACATTAGGAAAATAGAAGAAACGTACTCACCAGTGTCGACTATTGCGAAAAAAATACCTTGTTCAAACTCCTGATCACTCATAAAATGGTGGAACAGTGCACTGTAACATGGCAGACTGAATTTCATAAGACGGGTGTTCCTTTAACACCTATTATATTGGAACAATCCCACCCCACTTACAAGCTCCTTAAATGTTTAGTTATTTTCTTTAAATAAATGAACATTAATTTTACACATTGTGTTAAACGCAGTCATAAAGTAATACAGCAAATTGCTAATTCGGTGATCGCTGACCATACTAAAATGGCTTCAATAGACATAGTTGACATGTATCCATCTATTCCTTTCAAATTGGTCTAAGAGTTCCTAACATCCACCTTGTATCTCAAGAAGCTTAATACATCTGAAGCCCCGTCTCCTTTAGCCTAACCGGCATAACCGTGGGACGTTAAACTTAAAGATTTCATTTCATTTCATTTTACATCTGAAGTAAATGAAATATTCAACCACTTGGAATGCTGTTTATCATACAGTATTTTTTCTTTTGAAGAGAACATTTGTCACCAAGTAAGAGATTCAGCTGTGGATAACTCTTTACCCTCTTTCTTATCCAACGTAGTTCTCCATATCGTTGAAAGTAAGGTTCTTCAAGAACAGAAACTATACGCTGTTCAGCGTAAGCTCTAAACTCCGATAAACAAAATATGTGTATCCTTCCGCTTGTCACAAATACGATAGGCTAGTGATGTATCACTCCCACTTCCCACGGGGACGAGCAAATTATACACGTGCATTTTGACAATACTGTCTTGTGTTGTCCAGTTTCTTAGAAAAGCAACAGAAATGAAAGAAAAAAACTCGAAAGATAAAAAAAAAAAGTTTTGAATTTCGCTGGTAAGCAATTGTTGCTTAGTGAGTACCGAGGGCACGCAAGACAAATGCATGAACTGCAGTGTTTGCAAAATACAAACGGATAGTTCGACTTGATCAAGAAAGTAAATGAACTGGTTAGACAATAATATTTCTACTACTAATAACAGTAGGAAAGGGAAAGTCATTCACATTTTTGTTACTACATGAAAAATTTTATTATTATTATTATTATTTTTATTTTTATTATTATTATTATTATTATTATTATTATTATTATTATTATTATTATTATTATTATTATTATTATTATTATTATTATTATTATTGATTGGAATTTCATGACTTTTTCCAGCACTGAGCGTATAAGAGACAGGGCCTATTTATTAAAAGTGTGATCCGACTCACTCTTTAGGTCGCAAATATATATTCGCACCAAAGTAGAACCCAGAACCATGCACGCAGAAAGCATCCACTTTAGCCACATGACCACGAAGGGGTATTGAAAAAAGTTGAAATGATTTTTTTTAGTTTTACGTCCCACGGTTATGCCGGTTAGGCTAAAGGAGACGGTGAAGATGAGAAATGAATGAAATGGTGGAATGAAGAAAGTGGGAGGAAACGGAAGAACCCCTAGAAAACGCACGCACACGGTGAAAAAAGCTGAAATGAACGTATATAACTTTTACAAACAAATAAATTCCATTGTGTTTGAAATATAATATTAACTATTAAACGTCACGAGTTATGTACTCACCAATTTAATCGTCGCCTCGTCTTGCAGAAATTCGATTCCCTCTAAATCAGAATCACTTTCAGTCTCAGAACTGGAGTTATCAGCTGTGTTGATGACGGAGAGGTCGACTACAGCGTCCACTTGGTCATCCAAGTCCCACATTTTCTTTTCTTCTTTTATCACGTGCTGACTGCACTTCGTCCAGTCTTCTCGAGTTATCCTAGACACGGCAGACTCAACGAGAGGTTTTACATCACGTAACTTGAATGTTTTGTTGTGTCTGGCTACGAAACTCTTTATTTGACTCCATATAAGCTCAATGGGGTTTATAATTGCAATGATATGGAGGAAAACGAACTACAACATGACCTGCCTCTTCAGCAAGGTCATCTATAATATATTTTTTAATGTTATTTTGATCAGTACCAGCCGCTTGGAGCAACTCAGCCTTAACATTATTTGCGTTAAAATTTATGTTGTTCTTTTCCAACCAGGACACTATCTCTTGTTTTCGCCAGGCCTTCGTCGGAAATCTTTGAAGCTGCACACTATGATATGGTGCGTTATCCATTATTATAATACTCCCAGGATGCAATTTTGGGAGTATCATTTCAAACCACTGTTTGAAAACATCACCATTCATTTCTTCGTGGTAGTCCCCTGTCTTTTTTGACTCAAATAGAAGCATACCACCGTCAACAAAACCATCATCACTTCCGATATGTAGAAGTATTAATCGTTTGCCCTTACCTGTGGGATTTCGGAGCCCTAAACTTTGCCCTGACAAAAAAGCCTTCTTTGCTGACGTAACCGTAGATTCTACCCACACTTTTTTAGTAGTGTGTCCCTCATTAACCGAAGTTTCATCTAAGTAATAAAACTTACATCCCTCTTCTCTGTAGCGACGCACTTTGCGAAGATAATTCCTTCGTCACAATGTAATATCGTCTCTTTCAGTAATAATATTTTTGTTACTTCTCTTCACAAATTCGAAGCCGATATCTATTAAAATTTGGTACAAACTTGTTCTTTTCAAGTTAGGCAGATCTGAGTCACTGTTTACTGCTAAGAATTTTTGCTAACGTTGGGGGTTCGTTAGCGAAGAAAAACCTATGCACTTTAGAACGAATTGCTTTTTTTTTTTTTTTTTTTTTTTAATACAAAGTCGTCACACTGATCTAACATAGGCCTAGCACGTTTCCTTTTCTTTGCCGGTGTTACTAAAGTACCCTTTCGCGTTTTTCTTTCCGCGCACTTTGAACACTCCACCAAGATACTCCCTAAATTCTGACGTAAGGTAATATAGGTCTTTCACAGCTAACTCAGGATACTTTTCACTGAACTTGTTAAACACATTTAGCACTATCTGCTTTTCACCACTGCGTAAAAGCTTCCCTTGTTGGTGTTTCACCACAACACTCGCTGAACCGAGATTCATGTCAGCCATCTTTCAGATTTTAAGAACAGAACACGCCTTCACAGTTGAATTGGCGCCATAATTACTGCGCATGCTTAGTGTTTATTTGTATTGTTTCACTACCCACGCTCGATTGCAGTATTATTAGATAATCTGTATTATATTTTTGTCATTTATAATAATGTAGCGATTTTATATGGAGCTTCATAGTAAAAGTAATAACCAAATCATACGAACTATTTTACGAAGGAGTATAAGCGTCGGTAGGCGAACAGCAAATCAGCGAGATTTAATTTCATGTGGCTTTGTTTATCGCAGTTTAGAGCTTAGGCCGAACAGGGTTTAGGCGCAGTGCGGTATTACACATATGTTGATGATGTACTTTTTCTGTATGTGGAAAGTTCATTATTGGAGTTTTTATTAAGCAAATGATATCAGATTTATAGTAATTTAAAATTCACCATAGAACATAAGGAAGATGGTAATCTTATCTACTTAGATTTAAAATCAATATATAACAAGTTGGTTACCACCATAACCAACCACCATAACAAGTTGGTTATCCATGACCACCATAAGCTCACAGCAGGCATACAATATATACATTGCAGATCTGCACGTTCATCAGTAACCAAAGCAAATATTTAGAAGGACGTTTTGTGTGTGCTATACGACTTACCTGTTAAAGTCCAAAATTGATTACTTATTAAAGATAGGTAGTATGAATGGATATCAAAAAGTCCATTTTATTAAGTTGGTATAATCAAGTGAAATGGAAGTTATATTTCGACAGTCCTGAAACCGAAACCATTGACGTTAAATATGTTGAATTATCCATATACCCCAGATTGACAAATACATTAAATAAGATTACACAATATGGTTTCCGTATCGCATTGGAACCTCTAGAATCTTGTAAAAGATATCACTGAATTCAAGAGTTACTACGATGATCTTTGCGAAAAATCAGTGGTCTATGAAATAAAATGCAATTGCCAGGAGGATTATATAGGTATGACAAAAAGAAACGTCAATATACGGGCTAAAGAACATATCAGGGACGTAAAATTAGAACACTTGGTTTCGGGACTCTCAAAATATTTCAAAGAAATGCAACACAGACATTGATGATTCAAGAACTTTGTTGGGAGTTAAAAATTAAAGTGAGCAACTTGTTTTCGAAAATTTCTTTATTCACTAATATGAGCTGGCAAAATTCCACTACAAAACAAAAGAATATAAAAATTTAGCTCACCATGTTACAATGTACTGATCTACCATTTGATAAGTGATCATAAGCTTGAACAAAGTGTTTTTTCATGCTGCTCTATTCTAGTGAGTCTGTTCTTTCTATTTTCCTGATGATTCCTTCTTCTGTTTTTAATCTCCGTGACCAAGGCTCCAGGGAAGAGCCGAAGCTTGAAAGTGCAAGTTGTTTTCAGGAATTAGTATCTGCTGTAAGTAGATGACTAAAAGGTTCGATCTTTTAAGTCGTTAGTCAGTTTTTCTGGCATCGTTGAGTAATATATCATAGTTTTATCATTTATGTCATCATTTGTTTGGAATTGACTGGTGATAAAAAGACAAGGAAGAAGCTAAGAAACAAAAAAGATAACAATAAAAATATCAAGATTTAAAATAGTTACAAAACTACAAACAAATTAATAAGCACCACAATAGAAACGAAAACATGGGTTAGAATTAACTTTGCCTTCATCACTATATGCTTGGAATATTATATGAACTCAGTTTTTGAATTTTCTTTTATTAATAAATACAAAAGTTACTATGATTGTCGTTCTTGGACACGATCGATATCCATATTTATTCCAGACTCGTCATCTTAAGGTTCTAATCCGAGAAATAGCAAAGGTTGCGCATTAAATTGCAAATTCACAAATAAAATCTACCTCTACACTATGCTTACTTTAGATCCAAGATATACTTTACATCATGGAACACCTTGTGCTCTCATTTAATAATAATAATATGTTCAATTTAGTTTCTATTCCGTGATATTCGTTTATGCTTGTTCCACATTAATATTTATCTTAGCCGCATAATTTGTGGAACTACACTTTTTAACGATTTGTAACCACTTATCTTTTGTAGCCTTGGATGGATGACCATTTCCTTAGTTTATCAATATTACGTCAACAAGAGATTTACTAGTTCGGACATCATATATTTCGGATACAATTGGGTTAATTTGCTTTGTACATACAGATTGCCTCGCATATAGATTGCAAAATTTTGAAATTTTTTAAGAGTGTTGATGTACAGGTTGTTAGTTTGAAGATTGAATTAGTCGCTTCAGTGTTCTTCGATCATCTGGTTAGGAGTTTAAATTTTTCTGGTGGTGCAGGTGAGCCATGCCAACTAGCGATTAGAAGTCAACGCTGTTACTGCTTTCGTCCAATTTAACATCAAAATGTTATTCTACTGAAGGGCACCAGTTTCGCCATGGATATTAGCGGGAACCATGCCTAAAGTTTCCAAAATGGAATAACTTCGAAAATATGTGATTTCTTTGTGTGTATTTGATCCAGTCCGAATGATTGTTTTAACATGAATAACAGAATTACATTCTGAGGTTGTGCTGCGGGTTTCCAACCATTGAACTACTTAGATGATACGGCGTAAAAAAATGGATTTGTATGTTATCGTTGTTAATAACACGCATAAATATATTAGAACGAAATTGAGCCTCATTATAACAATTCAAACGTGAAAATATGTTTCTGACCTGATACTATTTATAAATAATAAACAGTGAAAGATAAAATTGTTGTATTGCCTGTTGATAATACTTTTATTTAAATAAATTAGATGTTGGCATATGGTTAATGTCTGACACTGCAACAGATGGTGATTTATTTCTAAATTAATACATAGCCAATTGAATATTAAATTCATAGACTGTCCGCAATATGCGAATGTTTCTTATGCTAAAACCAGTTCTCTTTTGTTTTTTTAATTAATATTTTTTCTTGTGTACAAGAATAAATGTTTTGCTTCAACATCATTGATATCATGAAATTCTCTATTTGTCGTAGGTTTTTGGAGGCAGAAATTGGACGCTTCCCGGAAACATTCCAGGAATGTCTCCTCCAGACAATGGATCTATGCGCCGTGGTGCCTCTATCAAATTTAAGAAGAAAAAGTCCATAGGAAATATTCAAGCTTTAAAGGTGGGTCCGTAGCACTCTTCCAAAAGTTGTGTATTTTTTTTAATAAAACATTTGTGCTAGTAATAAACTTGTTAGTAATTCGTGTTGTGCATTGTTTACTGAGATATATTTATGCACAAGGCATACTCATCAACAAAAGTGTCTTAGTTTATCTTAAGAAAAACACAATGAAGAAACTAAATAAAAATATCTTAGCTTTTAAAGTTGAACATTTTGTCTTTCGAGCTTACACAAAAGTGAAGAAAAAAGAAGAATGAAAGAGAAGACAAGAGTTTGGTCTATTTCACTGCTGGCTATATTTAGCATTATGACAGCATTTAATATGGCCGACAATAACAAACTACCAAACTTGTTTCATCTGGTGTTATTTTCCCTCTTTGTCGCTCTTTTCTACATTCTAAAGACATGATTTTTAGTTCCTTTATGTAGGTACTTCTACTTGATTTTGTTTGTAACTATTATCTAAGTATATTTAATTTTATTATTATACGCGCACGCTTAGATTCCTTTGTCCTAACCATCAGTAACGGATCTAGAAATTTACCTCCCCCCGCAAGAAAATTTGAAAGGTCCCCCTGTATGGTCAATACTTTTTTTAATAGTACATTTTAATGAAATATTCGTGCTGTTCTATTTACTATGGATTAGAGATTGAAATACTTACGTTTTACAAGAAATCCTTCCTCCTCGGCTTCAATTCCGCAAGCTCTCGTATAAGATCTCACTTTTCAGTAGTCGAAGCCCTCTAATGGTTGATTGCCAGCATTCCCTAGTCGCTCATTCTCTCCTGTGTCATTGAACACCTTAAATAGCTCTTAATCCTCTTTCAGATTGAGGATCAAGATGACCTGTCAGCGGAAGCTACAGTCACTGGTAAAGTCAGGAATAAAGCAAGAGTAGTCAAAACTTCAGGATAACGTGGGGCAATAGTATTAAACTCGACTTATAGTAATACCGCCAATTCAAGAACAGTGTTGATCTTTGAAATATGGGTTTTAAGTCAAGTGCGAAGGGAAATTAATTCCAATTGTAGCGACGGGCCAACGTCTTGCTGGTACTTCTTTTGTAATTTTTGCAGCCTTAATTAATATTTCTTCGTCTGAAAGGTTCACAAGTACTTTCGGGAATATGAGTAAAAATTCATCAAGAATTGTCTGTAACAATGTAAAACGGTTGTCTATTTCATTGTACGTGATATCTAGAAGTCTATTGTAAACATTAACCCTGAAGCAAACCTCTGTGTCCGAAAACCGATGATCTACTAGTTCGTCGAAGTGTTTTTTCACTTTGGGTTGCCTTTTTTTCTGAACCTCGCATACCTCAACCTGATAGCTACAATGGACTGATACTGTGAGGCCCATCTGATTGAATTGAACTTTTTCAAAGTGATATCTGATTCTCCTGTCAATGACAAGCTTTAGGTTATGTACCGTGCAGTGAATATAGTATATAGGTCGTTCCTCAATTTCTTGAAGTTTCTTCTGAACAGCTGAGTAAGCATCATTCATCACAGCTGCGCCATTATATCCTTATCCTCTGCATTTTTTCAGACAATCCCAATTTCTTCAAATGACTTAACACTAGAGTTGCAAGTAAGGATGCAGTTGGGTTTCTTACTTATAAAAATCTAAAAACACTTGAGTAGTTTTGCAACTCTTGCAAGAGATACAATGTGTGGATAAGCGTATTTTTAAACCATTGGAAAGTAAGAGATATATCATGCGTCGTTGTCAGTCCTGGTAGTTCATTACTTGGTTCAAGTAATTAAACTATTGTGAAAATATCATTCTTTCAGTATTTTAGTTTGTTCAGTGAATTAGTTTCAGTGTTTTAAAAATTAATATTTACAGGCAAGGTGCAAGGGGTTCTCTAAAAGCCCTTGGGCCCCTTTGGCTATGCCCACCTTCCCCTGCATCGCGGGGTCTTACGGTTTATAGATCCGGAACTGCTAGCCATAATATTTGCTACTAACTAATAAATTGTTCGATCATACATATTGTTAGTGAAAACTTACCAAGAACTAAATGTTTCTGTCATGAAAACTGTATTCAAATTGATGCTACAGTTGCAGAAAAAAAAACAACAAAAATTCTCTTCTTCTGATATCAATATGAAATCTTTATGTAAAATTACATACATATTTGAGATCAATTCGAATATGAACACGTGATGTCTGCTACTTTCCCCGTTGCTTATATTGTTCATGTTATTCTCTTCGTTATATGAAATATGAAAATATCTATGTAGGATAAATATTATGTTGTTCTCCGCAAATCAATTAAATCGCTTTTGCTTGTTTAGTTATTTAGAAGCTCAATCAAAGCTAAAGCAGTATTGTATTTTACTTTCCGTATTTGAGCAAATTATTTTCAGAATTCCAAGTTTCTCGGAGAGATTTAATTCTGCA
This sequence comes from Thermobia domestica, assembly GCF_964235325.1. Taxonomy (NCBI): domain Eukaryota; kingdom Metazoa; phylum Arthropoda; class Insecta; order Zygentoma; family Lepismatidae; genus Thermobia; species Thermobia domestica. Next base: position 148,501,659 of record NC_137454.1, on the reverse strand, counting down.
TTTATTTTAAATTTAGAATTATAGAACGAAACGAACCAATATTCATAATTCCAGAGAAAGGGTGTAGTTTTTATATGCAACTATTTAGCGTCAATAATTATAAACCAATTACTTAATGTTAAATTGCACATATTCATAATATATTTTTGAAAAAATCATTGCAGTCTTTAGGATAACAATCAGAATCGTTTGCAAGTTAAACTGAGTCCATTATTATTATTATTATTATTATTATTATTATTATTATTATTATTATTATTATTATTATTATTATTATTATTATTATTATTATTATTATTATTATTATTATTATATACATAATATGCTAATATGTATATGCATGCTTACTTTTTTTCTGTGTAGTTCAACTTCCTCGTTATAAAATTTTCCAACTTCTATTAAATCCAAAATACCATTATGTAGGTTTATACCAAATTGTAGTTTCTGTATCTGTACCTCATTATCTTATTTCAAGCACGATTTTTGCTCTGTGGGTCAAAGTCTCTTTATGCTCTTTGACACTGTTAGGAGCGCCGACTGCAGGATTGCTCCGGTACTCGAGCACACCCCAGAATTTAAGCTAAAATTTTTTACACTTCTTATTGTACAACACAAATAATCGCCGTTCAGAATGACGTGACGAGAGTTTGAATTGGGGGTTGATTTCTTAGAATCCTAAAACCTGTCTGGTTACGACGACACGGTGCTTTCATTCAAGAATATATACTTTTCACTGTGAAAAAAGGAACTCGATTTTCATTCAAAACAAACTAAATTGTACTTACAATCGGTTGATTTTCAAAATTTTCCGGAAGCTTTTTTACGGATCTTCCTCTAAGCCTGAATGATATTTTATACCTCGAGATTCCCCCGCTCGTCAACTATGAGAACATCCACACTATTTTTAAAATCCTGGGCCCTTCAACACTATCATATGGATACGCTTTAGAAAGAAATAAAAATACTTGTGTATTGAAAAGTTATTTTATTAACAACTCTGAAAATAATATTATTTTTAAAACTTGCCCTACTTTTGTTCTGAATTATGTAACTCTCATGGCTGAAAGCGAAAACAAGAATGTAAAGGAAGATTGAACAGTTTCAAAATACCAGACTTCTCCTCCCCTACTTAAAAGTACTAAATAGTTATTGCATTGCTAATGCAATGCAATGCAACTTTAGTTATTGTTAAGTTCTGTGGAAATCTTCCTTGAATTAACTTGGAAAGAAAAAATAACTGAAATAACCATCTTGGTTATAACTTTAAAATAATTCGAGTATTTTTTATGATAAAATGAAATTACACAGCTCTAATAACCAAAGACACTTAAATTTGATATAAGTTAATTTGTTTCGTTTCAAATATTAAAGAAAATCAATATAGAAACACGTGAGAAGGGAGGATTTCATATTCATTGCTTTTTTGCATACGCTTTCTGTGCCACGTAAATTGTCAGGTTGAAATGAGTGGTTAGAAATCAAAATAATTATTTTCTGTTCATTGTCTTGGTTAGAAATCAAAATAATTATTTTCTGTTCATTGTCTTTAAATCAGAATATTTTTAAAGTGTTTTTTGACATAGAAAGGCACAGTAGTCCCGCTGCACTTAATAGTATATGCTCGTTTGGTTCTGATATTTACAAATGATTTAATTCTCAGTTAAGAGCAAAAAGAGTCTTTGACTTTCACGAAAGAGCTTGGAAACATGACTCTGTGGCTTGCGTAGTACAAAATGTTTGTTTTGCAGGAACTAAGTCTCAAGCAACATGAGCCTATAGTCGATACGACTACGATTCTTCGACGTCCAATCGCAGCCAGTCCTCCAAGATCACGCTCCATATCTTGTGATATGGAAAGACGACAAGGCACTCCACAGAGTTCCTCCGATAACCTCTCTGCAAGTCCAACTCATGGACAGGTGCTACACAGGTGAGTATGGTGAAAAATCGTTCAAAGTAGGTTATAAATATAACTTCGATTATTACAAAGTTAAGTTACAAATCTGTTTTATGGTAAAGTTTTATCGAACTGGTTTAACTATTCATAATTACATCAGAGTAGTAAGTTCTTTGTCAAGCCATACGTAATTTTGACAACGAATGTTTGTACAGCCATCGATAAAATAAAATATCATATTTCATATGTAAACTACATGCATAATATATTACCTTTTTCATCGTAGACTGTTCAGTTGCTGCTGTAAGTTATAAATACTGTATACTTTGCTTTCTGATGATGGGCGTCATGTTAAAACTAAAATGTCATTGCCACTAAACATGTCAATTCATGATAAAGCACATCAATGCGTACATATTAATGAACTACTTCACTTAAAAAAGAGAAAATTGTTGTGTGTGTGTTATGTATCAATGTTATTACTTCCCTCTATGTATTTCGCAAATCCCACAGTCTGTGTTTATTATATCGTTCTCCAGATTACTTCTTTAACTGCTTCTTAATTCATTTTCATCATCTTCTTCTTATGGGTTTGCAAAATAGTAAGGAAATAATAATCCTTGGTAGAAAACATGTTATTTTTATCAACATATTACGAAGTTAAACGAACACTTCGATACGAAGTTAGACGATAGAATATGTCTAACACAGGAAAGCAATATAAGAAAACTAAGTGGATGATATTGACAGTCCAGAAGTTATCAAAGAAAGATGGTTAAAAAAAAAAAACTATCTTCATTATGTGAGTTCTTATATGTATTGGGTGGATATTTTCAAAAAAATAATTTCGCTTTAAAGGTTAATATGCTTCCGAATCTTTAGTACACAAATATTAAAGTAAATAAAGTTTTATACACAGTTTACTTACATAAATTTCTCAATTTTCAGTTTAACTTCCCGCAATTTCTATTAAACGATTAATTTTGAAAATTAGTTAGATTGAATGCTATAATTGATGGAATTAATATGCTGTAAATTTACCATGATTATTTTGTTAATTTAATTTAGATGATTTTGTTTCTAGAATGAAACATATTTATGGTAGCCTTATAATTTCACAAACCGATACTTACGTTGTATATAGTACAAATATGAAGATAGGTCTTTCGTAGGCATTTCAATTTTGTTGAATACACAAAATGTTTTGTTCAAACATCAGGAATATTCTCCACATACAAAATATATATATGAAATATAAATGCGTACATTTGTTAAATATTAGTTACATGAATGAAACAACATGACTTCTTTTTACTTCAAAATCTATTTTATTTCTGCATATCCTAATTACTATATTTCCGTGGGTAACATACTCTAAGTTCTACTTGTATCTTAGAGGAGTAATTCAAAATTATCTGTGACTATTCTGTAGAGTTGCACTGGGTGCTGGAAAATCACAAAGTCATTTCCTTTTACGAACATAATAAAATATAATTTGTAAACGTACTCTTTTATTTACTGTGTCTAATATTTAATGTTTTATTAACTGTACTATGTCAGTATTCCCTAACATATTTCTCAGCAGATATTACATCAAATTATTAAAATATGTGTCAAAATATTCATACCTTTAAATAATTATACAATAAAGTATACTTCAAACGCTTTGGCCTTTTGTAAGTAGTAAATGTATTTTTATTTCACTAAATGATCATTGTGTTTCTACAGAGAGAAGGGGAAGTCTGTTGGTGGTGGTGAGTTCTGGCAGATGCGACATTTTAGGGCAGGTTCCATTACGCATGAAACTCAACTGGATTTCATCGACTTCGTCGCATTATTTAGGTCATTTAGGTAAGTAAAATAACTGAAGATGTTAGCATGTAATTTGGTTTATTATCGACTATCAGAGTAATATTTCCAACAAAGCACAATTTAACAATTCTATTTTTAAAATGTAACAATGTTAGGACTTTGAGTCATCGTTTTAAGATTGCTTGCAAGTAGTGTTTGTACCAGACTCTATACCAGCAGAATAAAACATCAATTATTGTTGGCAACTAACGCCATTATTCTTCTTTTCTTAATTCTTTTTTCTTAATTTTATCAAAAACTACGCATTATAATTTACCTCAAGCATTTCATTTTCTTCAGTTCAATGTGATTTGTCGATAGGTATATGTGTATTATATTTAAAGGAAAAGTTAAAGTTTCAGAGTTAAGAATACTTTTGAACTATATCTAATACACTATGTATTGCCGCATTACATAATGAACTCCCTCGTGTCTAGGCGGTTAGCGTACGCGCCTTTGGCATGGGAGACCCAGGTTCGGATCCCATGTGATTCGGATTCCATGTTTAAGCTGTAGGTCCACGTCTAACATAACTTCGCTGCTGGAAGGGACACTGAACTGGAAATTAAACCAAACTAATGTCGTAACGAAAAAAGCTTGATGCGAAGTGTACTTTAGTATCAGTTTTGTCTTAAGAGGTGGTATGGTTACCGTACAATATTGATTTTTGTTTTCAAAAAATTCGATTTTCTCGAAAACTACGCATGAAGGTTTACATTCATCCATATCATTTTGTTCAGCTCGATAAGATCTATCATTTTTTTAAAAAGCTAACAATAATTTCTGAAAAGAAATCCAACATACAACATTGTTATTTGGCAATAATCAATAAATTAACAACATGAATGATACTATTTCATAGAACTCTGTAAGTGCTAGACCTATAAAATAGTGATGTTACTTCATAGAAATGAGAAATAAAGAATGAAAACAAAAAAAATTGGAATTCTCATGTTCAAGTAATGTTACACCTTTTCAAGCAAGTGATAACTTTCAGTTTCAATCAACCTAAATATTCTGTGATTTCAAAACACACACACACACACAAAAAAAAAAAAAAAAAAAAAAAAAAGAGAGAGAGAGAGAAGAGCATGTGAGAAGAAGTGGGGGTCTTATAGATCCAAGATTTGTATAAAACATTTAAGCTTTTTATTACATTAAAACTGGTTACTATATGTAAAAATTTTACAATTAATTGCCTGCGATAGAAGGGAATTAAAATAAATTTCCCTAGTTGTGGTGGTAACATCATGTAACTATTCGTATGCCTTACGATCTCTAACTTCGGTGGTGTCACTATGAACTTATTAAAATAATAATAATAATAATAATAATAATAATAATAATAATAATAATAATAATAATAATAATAATAATAATAATAATAATAATAATCTTAGTATATATTTAATGCATTTCACATGATCTAGTTAATAAGTGTCTGACCATTTGATTAAATCTATTTGTGAATTAGTAATGTCATTCGATTCAGTTTTTTGAAAGAAATTTTAAGACCTCAAAGTAATTCAAATTGAACGAATGGTTTAATATACTTGTACACCTTGTTATATTTTTTCAAAGAAAGTAGTGTTGCACATGACATTAGATAATAAAACAGGTAACATGTATGATAAATGGAAGAAAGAACAATTTTTTCTCACTCCATAGCTTAAGTAGATGTAAATTCAATTACATTCGAAGCATGAAAAGTACAGTACTGGACCAAGAATCCTGTGTGGGTATACTGTTTACCTTGCTGCTACGTTAAGAAGTACACTACCCAATCCATTTCTTGACTAACCACCATAAGTGTCTCTGGCAGGTAAAAATTGAGGGGGACGCGGATGACTAGCTTAAAATATACTTGTAGACCCAATTAAATTTATGCAAAACTCTAATTTAGATGGGAAGCTACTTGAGCTAGCAGGATCAAATTTCTACCTATACCACTACAATTAATTAAAAATATTATTCTATCGGTAATAGGTTACTTGCTACATACTCCCCTTTAAAGTGTCTCTACACTATGATCCTTGGGGAACTTCGTCTTGATGATGGAATATCATTAGTCCTATCCAATAATTATATATTTCTCTACCAACCTTGTTTCCTTTTCCTCATATCTTCTATACTCACCACTCAAAGTACTTTTTTTTTTCATCAATGTGCTGACATCTTTTTTATTATTTCACATTACATTCTTTCACCCTTATAAATTCCTAATGCCCCTTATTGGTTTATCGTGCCAATCATCTACGTTTTTCCATTCTCAACGTACAAATTTCGCAGAATTGAAATACAATAATTTTTTGTCGTCCTTTCGCAATGTCCACATTCCTACTTTTTACAATGGAATAATTAACATTCAACTCTCCTTTGTAACTTTTCACTCAATGACTCATATAGCGTGTTTCTCATCATTATCACTGCAATCAACATTATCATATTTCACCATTTCTCACATTGCTTTTTATTTTTCGTTTACAATTCATACCTTCGTTAATAATATGAAGCATAAAATGTACCTCTTATTATGAATGTCTCTTTAAAACTAGCAAGCTATTCGATTGTCTTTGCTCATATTTATACAATTATCACAGCCTCAATCATCACAGCCAACATTGTTTTATTTTTTTCATATTTATTTTAATCTCAAATTATTTTTACAGTTTATCTTCTCTGATATTATGTTACATTTCGACTCGGATTCCGCAACAACAGCAATATCATCTGAAAAGCAAATATACTAACACTTCTAGTTCCTGGCAAAATAAACCTGTTCTATAATCAAAATCTTTCTCGCTACTCTTTTAGATAGTAAATGTCACTGAAAGGAAAATTTTTGTCGTGCACGTCTTCCCACTTCACTGCCCTATTACATTTATTATATTTTAACTTTTAATGGTTGGTTCAAATGTAAGTTTCTTCTGGCCATTATCTTTCACTTCATCCCAAGCATCTTTCTGATTGCCCAGTTCAAACATTTAAAAGTATTTCCTTCTTTTTTGCCTAAAAGCTTTCATCTACTTTATTCAATGCAAACTAATTGCATCTTTCTGCTGCTTTCTCCAAATCAAAGCTATTTAACTCTTACTTCTTCGTCCATATAATCATTCATATTCGAAACTGAATTTTTGAATCGTGCGATGTAAAACTACGACACTGGTATTAAAGTATTTTAGATCTTTCAGTATACAGTGCATCGCCCGATTCGAACCACATACTGTGTCTGTAGAAAGCATGCGGATTTTAGTTTGAAGATACCAGCACACCGGCCACCATAAATACGAGGCTAATCATGGTGTCTATAGAGGCCATGCTGCTGGTAGTATGAAGGCTATCGAATAAAAAAACAAGTGTAGTTAAGTGTAGATCATTCCCAGGACGACGTCAGTGAACGTATCGAACATAATTCACTACGTAGCCGTATAATGAGGCAGCGAGAGGTTGGATGTCCGTTTCCTTGAATTGCCAATTGTGTGTCATTGCGTTACTGGTAAATCGCTTGTATGCACAATGGGAGTCAAAGGATTCTCATTGCCAACTGGCCCTCTTCAGACCTCCATGACGTACCGAAGTGCTCTTGAAAAGGGAGATCATTTGGAACACTATACCTGGCAGGACGGCGATCGCCAGTGCAGAGTCACCATGGCTCTCCAAACACTAACTACAGTGAGCGAACGAATACTGAACAATCGATTGTTGAAGACTGAGCTACCAACCTACGTTACCTTCGCACGATTACTCCTGAAACCTAATCATCGCCCGATCATCGACATTTTCCGTAGTATCCGGAGAGACTGCAGTAGAAAAGACCGACTTTACGTGAACACTTTCTGAGATCCCATCTTCCAGCAGGACATCGCACTTTCCCATAAAGCCAGGCGAACCCTGCATACTCTATAAGGTCTGTTCCTGTGAGGGAAGCCAGATATAAGGGGAATGGGGTTCGATACTCGTTTGTTCCAGTGCGAGAAGACCGACTAATAATAATAATATTGGGATTCGAACCTTGGATCTCTCAAAGTCTCCTTTACAACTTCATTCAAATACACAAATTAGTAAATTGATATAAGAAACTGGCAATAAACAAGTATCTTCACTCCTCCACGGTCCTAAGATTCGGGCGTTATATGTATCAGGGGCGTAAGCCATACACCCACCATCGCTGTTACGTCAGCTCCAAGATACATTGGTTAATACCTGTAAAAAAGTGCAAGGTAGGATAGCCATGCGTGATTAACACCAGACGAGTAGTGGGAGACGAAAGTAAATGTTTGAACTTCTCTATTGATAGATACCTTACCTTCTGACAAACACTTCACATCGTGTACGTTTTAATTGGTACACATTTCAATCACTAAGAAAAAAAGGCATAACGTATTAAACACATCTGGTTAGCACTATCATCACCTTTAAAAATGATAACAAGAATTGTAGATAACTTTGTATTAATATGCACTATGTGGATTACACTACATATGATTTAGAACAATACTAATATTTTCATATTACTTTTAACATTTCACTCGAAAAGAAATTGGCCCAAAGATTTCGGCACGACGCGTAAGCGCGCACGACGGTTCCGGCGCCTGTACGAAATAAAATTCACTAATGCATTAACAAATAGTAGACTTCCATTGCTGTTAAAACATAATTTGTACACGTAGTACTGTTCCAAATTTTAGTATGTTGCACTAGCTTGACATCGCGGTGTGTGTATTACAGTTGTTTGATTATATGGCTTTCATTATTCAGGCTTTACTGGCTTCCTGAAGACAGAAAGTTAGTACATTCAACTCGTATAACGTCTTGGAGAACACACACACTTCTCTTCATGCGTCGCACAATTGCCAGTTCACAGCGCAAGAATACACTGACTAAACTAAAATATAGTTCGTAGAAAACGTTAAGTTTTTGCGTTATTATATTGTTAATAATATATAGTGAATGGTTCATAAGTTAATAGAAATCACATTAAAAAACACTGATTGTTTGAATAAGTTGTACAATCGACGATTATTGATAGACTTCACATTGTCACGTAAAAATCTGTCATCGTCATGAGGGCTTGGTGCGTGGGCGGACAGCACGAGGGTAGCAAAATTTTTCCTCCAAATATGGGCTGACGGGAGGAAGCAAGACTGTCTGGAGAAGTGAGGTGAGAAATTCCTGAGCATTGTTCTTCTCCAACTGTTGATTAGTCGCATTTCATTTCCAAGAATTGATGTTGGAATAATACGAGGGTTGGTTTAAAAATTCAAGCCAATCCATCTTGTTACAACTCTTCCGGTTTACGCCTTCTATTCTAGCCTGCTAGATATCCGCAATTAAGCCTTATTGAGTGCTTGAGGGCATGGGATGGCGTCTGACCAGCTGCTCTGAAAACGACGATCTTCCAAGACAAATAGGCATCTGACCACATATCCATCCGAAGTCACTTAGAAGTTAAACATTCTATAAATAAAATACTGTTACATGTTCAGAATCTGCCAATGGTAGCACATTGGGAACAGTACCATTTACAGCCGCCTTCTTTTTGCGTTCCAACTTTGGGCCATATCCGTAAATTTCTACTGTGTGTTCCTAAATGCGATTGCATTAGTGTAGTTCTATAGTCCTCATATAGTTTAATTTGTTAATTAATGTAGTTTTAACTCTATATAGACTTACGACGACTTTCAACATTTGATTACAAATTACAAATATTGCTTCTTCTGTATTCTTAAAAGAAAGGGAAAACGCAATAAATATATTACCTACTTTTCCATTCTTCAATTCCATATATATCCTTGAACTTTCCCCTTAGTATCACCATTTCTGAGACTCACGTTTACTGTGTTTCCGTTTTCAAAACCAAGAACACATACTTTATTCTTTTTGTCATACAACTCAATGTATTCTTTCCATAATTTCAAGCCGCATTTCGCTCGTTAAAGACTCATTTCCATCCTTTGGTTACATATTATTAGTAGTTTTTTTTTCTTTATATCTTTCTATTTCCATTAAATTTACCTCCATATACATTATTCAATTTTTTTCTATCCTTCTGTCCATTTTTACGTCTAATTGTATATTTCCCCGTCTTTGTCGATTTCTTTTCTGTATTTGCAATTCATCTATTTATACATTATTTTACACGTTTCAGTGCAACTTTGTTTCCATACTTTTCTTCCTCTAGTTTTTCCAAATTTTCTTGAACAACTCATGTTTCGTAGCTGTGTTAGCTTCTTGATACCCTTTATTCGTAGTAGTACTTAAAATATTGGGTTGGGTTGGCAAATGTTGGGTTAGTACTTAACATAATGATTCCTGCCGCTTCCTTCCTTCTCAGTTTCCCGCCAGTGTGATCACCAAAGGACGTCATCCTTCATACGTGACAGGCTAATATGGCCATAGCTACTAAAAGCCCAGAAGTCTAATTCCTAATTCCCCTATTTCCTGCATCTTCTTACTCTCAATTCATACACTTCTCTTCGAAATTTAAAATAAAACTGGAATTACTTCACCAGATCTTTAGACTTTTCTGTATCTAGCGTATTGTCTTCTACTTTCCGTTCTAGATAAATTTTTAAGTGTGATTCCACTTCAGTCAGCATAAGATTGTGGTCTGACAAATTTTGCGATTTTTTCCTTCAGCATTTGCGTTTAACATCTTTGTCTTGACATAACAATTATATGTTTTAATACTATCCATTAATTGTAGTCTTTCTTTACCTCTTTTGTTTTTCTTCCACTACATCACGGCACTCAAAAGACAATTCCTTCTAAGAAAACAAGTTTTATATAAGTAGGTCTATATAAACAGTGTAATAAACAGCACACATAACAGGTATGTGTTCCTTCTATTTCTTTATTTTTTCCATTAAATTACTCTTAGCCCTAATTCCCTTCCTCTTCTACACAAAATGTTTGGGAGAACGCGTTCCCCATGTGTCCCTCTCCCCCGCCAGAGACACCTATGCCAACTACATGTTGTGAAGACTGTGTAGTTGGTTAAGAAGCAAAAATAAATTAGCACAGTTAGTCGGAGAAATGGGTCCAATGTGCATTTTTTCAAAAATATCTTCAAACAGCATGTATCTGCAAGTAATGAATACAAATGAGTAGCAGTTATATTTTGTATCTCATTCAACAATACAATAATTTATTTTGCCTTGGTACCAAAAAGATATTACTAGCGGTGGATGCAAGTAAAACACAGAGATTTTTGTTAAAAGGAATATACAGATCATATACATCCAAATTTTATTTTATTTTATTGCAGTCTTCGAGCGAGAAAAGATCTAAGAGACCTGTTCGACCAGTTTGCTGTTACAAGTCGAAGTATGTCCGATAGTTCACTTAATGACAGCAGAAAGAGTTCACCAGACCAACCAAAACGTCAACACCAGAAAATAGGTAAGTATTATTGCTTTACGAAATTACAAACTTTAGATTTAATATTGTAACTGAAACAAAGCTAAAGTTATGAAACTATACGGAACACGTAATGAAATTAAAATGTTGGTTCCTGATTCCATGATTATGTCCAGTAGAGTGAAAGAGCTCATCCATTAAGCATGTAAATAATAATTGGCCAAATAATGTTAAAGTGGAACATGATTTGCGTTTACCATGTTTGTTAATCTTTTTATCAGAATTTTGATTTTTTAAAATAAAGGACACTCAATTCTTAGATTTCAATCAGATTTTAACCCAGTAGCTTAAAATTTGTTAATTAAAAAAAAAAAAAAAAAAGATAAATACACATGTATTGTATATACTCCATATTACACAAAAATCATAAATGCAAGCTATCAATTAAGTTGTGAAAATTTGCTATTACAAAAGTAACATCGGTATTTGTGATAATTTACTTCTAGTATTGTCAAAATTATGTTCACATTTCGCAGGTGAAAATTTTCTACACACGGTCAGAAAACTCTTACAAGAACAATTGTTTTACAGTACTGAGGGATATTAGTAATTTAAAATTAATTATCTAATTCAGAACAAAATTAGAAACGAATTGACATCTGAAAGAACACAAATTACCCCGTTGCCATTTTGTGAATACTCTGTTCAATCGTCCGCTATCACTATTCTCTCGCTTAGTTTTTGATCGTTTGGATGAATGATAAGGAATGTGCACATGGATGAGTTTCAAAGGCAGAGAGGAAGGAGGAAGGGAAATATAGAAATTACGATAAGTCAAAGGTTTTAATAGTCAGTTATTACATTTTTTACCGTTAAAGGAAGTATTTTTATGTGTGAATGTGTAACATAACAATGCCTAAAATATCAACAAGTTATCAAAATATGAACAAATGAAATAAAACGTAAAATCATGATATAGTTTGCGGTATCCGAGCTCGTATTTGAATTTGTGGAATACTATTTGCATTTGAAGCTTCTTTTCATTTCTATCGATAAATACTTTTGATTAGCTTGTTTGAATTTAACGTGGCATTGCAAAAGTATGAGATACGGGTCTGCACTTAAGCACGGAATTCGAACCACATCGATTCCACAGGAAAGCAAACCTGGAATCTCTGCATCACCGAGTGCTGCAGACCTAAGTGGTGACGTAGAGAAAAACACAATGAAATAAAATATCACTTCGTATACATAAAAAGTTACAAATATGAGTCTCCCATCTCCCATTTCGATAGGCAAATAATTCTAAACACCTGTTACAAGGCGAAAACATTGCAATGTTATTTCCGTTTCTACAGTAACCTTCACTTACAATTACCATCACGACGTTTATGGCTGGCTCCTCTCTTGGTGACCATAATAATTGTGTGATGTAGAGACCTTTCTCAATATAAATTTCCACGTGGTTTTGAACTGTCAACTTCTTTCTAATTTTGCTACATGTGTAGGTAGGCAACTACAAGGCATATTTTTTATTGTATTTCATTTCTGTTATAATTTTCAATGTATCTCATTAAAAATATGTAGTAATCTTGAAAATGAAAGTACCATTTTATATTGACAAAGCCATTATGTATAAAATACATCAAGATGAATAAACAATCAGTTAGTCAATCAAGGAAAGCAGATAGAATAAACATGTGTAGGAAGATGAATACCTCATCAAGAAAAGCACGGAGACGAGAAAACATAATCGATATATGTGTTTTGATGATGAAAAGAGTGTATTTCGTGAATTAGCCAAAACTCAAAAGCTGGAACATTTGGATTAAATTCTGAATAACGAGACAGTTGATTAAAAGCGAGACAAATGGATATTTTATTTTAAGTCCACTACTACAAGTTCGGTCATATTATTTCTCTTCCATATTCATATTTTATTTTTGATTTTCAGGCCTTCTGACTCGGAATAGTTCATTGGATCTCTATGAATACAGGAGCACGAATCAAAAGAAGAAGATCTTTGATGCTATTGCTGCTGCGAGTATTGTTACAAACTGTGCTGGTGTCGACACTTCTAAGTCACAAGTCATTACATTAACTACCTTCAAAAAATTTCTCGAAACAAAACAACTGGAACACTATTCAGATGAAGAAATTAAGTGCCTTGTTCAGGTAAGTTAGAAAGAATTGAATTAAAACAATAAAAAGTTTCCTTTCAATTTCCATCCCAAATTTAATCAACAAATAAAAAAAAATGATGATTTGAAACAAACAAGGTAAAAGTTATGAAGATACTGACATAGAAAACTTAATAGTCAGCTGATGTCTATGCTGTAAAACTTTAATTCTATTGTATAGAATAAATGTGAAAATGATTTATATTTTATACTATATTGAAATACTATAAAACCTATAAAACACAGAAGCAGAGTTATACTATAAAAATCTTCACTTAAGAGGTTTGAGAACAAACAGGGCATAAAGAAACCAGGTTCTACTACAACTATCAATAATCTTAATTCGATGCAATGTGCTGCATCCAAATCTCTAAAAATATGTACAAAGTGGCTTATGAGTAGACAGGAGATGCTTAGTTATATGATGGTATGGTAAAATGTATTTTGATTATATCATTAATTAATTCTATATTGCAAGATTCAGTGATAGTTGTTTAATTCACGCGCATTCTCATTATTTACTTCTGTTGTATGAGTGGAAACAAGCTTATAAGCCTCTTTTACATTATCTTTTTGCAACATTAAGTTTCAATTAGACAACTAACTAAGTAAATAATTTCCCCTTGTTGGAATAATGATCTTTAAATTCCTCTAACAAGAAATTTATTTGAGTTGTAGAAATTGATTTAGATAAGGTTACTAATACAGTATGTTCCGTGTAATGAAACTATCGGTAAAAAGGGCCAGATATAATAAACTTTTATGAGAATTACTCAGCATGCAGTTCAGACTATTTCTCTGCTTTGGCTGTTCTACGGTAAAACAATCACTTAGGAGATACCTAACTGATTATTTCGTTTGAACACAGTTTATTCGGAAGAATAGGTAGATAGTGCTTACAAAGTTAATACAATTCAACAAGAAATTAAAAATTAAATACCAAAAGAACACATTTTCGTAGCTTTATTTTTTCAATTTTAAATTCAGTAACATAAACAGTATCTTACTGTACTGTTTGTTTAACCAAACTATTAATATTAACTCTAAACTCAGTCTCTTGATTGTTGCGAACACTAAGACTTCGTTAAGTGTAGGATCTGAGGGCAGCATGACGTGAAGGCAAGCGTAGTAACTAAAGATATGATTTAGACTAGCATGGCGTAAAAGTGTAGGTGTTCTTCATGCATAACATTCTGATAGTGGCTTATGAAGACCGAAATCCATAGTCTGAACATGGTCCTATAAAATGAATTTCGCTCAGAACATTAGGATAAACTATTTAATTACACTCTGCTAAATTATGAATTGCTTTTTATAATAAACTTTTCACTTTTGTACCATGTCATTCCATTTTTGATTTCAGAGGTTAATATTTAAAAAGGTGCTATTTGCGAATCAGGCAGAATATCTTAATAAAACTGTATGCACTGACTGTAAGGTTACTAGATTTCTTTCAATGAATCTGGTTACGTTTTCAATTTCAGTTAAGGAGCACGTGGATTTTGTCCGGGTCGGATTTGTAAACGAGCTATGATTTTCATAGAAGTATCTTCCTGATTATAATAATAAAATCTTAATTCTTAATAATAATAATAATAATAATAATAATAATAATAATAATAATAATAATAATAATAATAATAATAATAATCTTAACTGAAAAGTTAAAAGAAAAAGTTTTGAACATTTTCTTCAAATAAGAAAGCAATGTAATACTGGGAAAGTTACAAAAATAAATAAAATATACAGAAAAGTAAAATAAAAAAATATATATAAAGAGAAAAATAAAATGGAGAATTAATTGAGGAAATGTTATAACAATTCAAAGTAAAACTAAAATATTGGTAAAAAAATACAGAGCTGCAAACATAAACGTAGGATATTCTGATAACGTAAATTACAACTGTGCAGATGTAACATAATAGTAATGCAATAAATATGTAATAACAATTAAGGTCGAAGTGTACAAAGATGAATTTTGTAATAGTCAAAAAGAAAGAGAAATTTTACTCATCAGACACCTCTGTTACTTTTAAATAGATGACTGCTTCAATAATACTGGTGAAAGTATAAATGCTCCA
Source organism: Thermobia domestica (assembly GCF_964235325.1). Lineage (NCBI taxonomy): Eukaryota > Metazoa > Arthropoda > Insecta > Zygentoma > Lepismatidae > Thermobia > Thermobia domestica. The sequence continues at coordinate 148,486,291 of NC_137454.1, read as the reverse complement.
TTGATAGACTGAATGGAAACTTTACATGATAAGAACAGTATAAGAAATAAGAGTATATTTACTAATAGTTCTATTCTCTTCTTATAGCGTCATGAACCAGACCCTTTGCTACGCTCTCAGAGCTGTTTGTCGTTCGAAGGCTTTGCTCGTTTTCTCATGGACAAGGAAAATTATGCATTTATAAGCGAGAGGATGTGTCCAGATGAGTCCGATATGGATCAGCCTCTTTCCACATATTACATAGCATCATCTCACAATACATATCTAACAGGGCATCAACTAAAAGGAGAATCGTCGGTAGAGCTTTATAGCCAGGTAATTTGTTATTAGTACTTTGTTTAATATAATTTGTTATGCACTTTTAAAAAGTCAGCAGAATTTGTATATAAAACATTGCCGTTAACTACTGATAGAAAATACGTTAGTTTGAATAAATAACGACAGTTCAACATTTCACGTACTGTCAGAATTCTGAAAAACTATCCATCAGTATCCATGATATAATATGTACGTGGATCTCCTTCCCTGAACTAGTAATAGAAGGGTAGAGATAACAAATAAATTATGTTTAATGTGTTATTGAACTGTCACTTATAGCTTAATAATTATGCAATATTTTCATGTATTCGGGCTTCTTTGCAATATTATAAACAGTTATATAATACATAGATATGCACAATCCTTTACTTTGATTCAAAGTTCATTATAAATTAATTAGTAATGTGGAAAATGGAAACAAATTCATGTAATTTTAAAATCGAATTAAAGGAAAGTCAAAGAGTGAAAAAGTGCGGCTGGACTGTAAATCAAACTTGGGTTTCCGGTTTATTGTGCCGAAGTTCTAACAAATACACCAATATTCAGTACTTTCCCACATCAGTCACACTTTCATCGCTTTTTAAGTAGATTTTTATCCATTTTAATCACATGAATTGTACTACAACTTTACTTGTGAATTGGACATCCTAGCCTTTACTTAAAGAGTGTTAGGAGGACCTAGCTCATCTGAAGAAGAATCATAATGGAATTAGAAGGAAAATAATTTGATCGAAGATAAAATAGCGGGTATGAACTTATTTCAAAGTTGAGAAAATCGAAATATTTATTATCCTTTTATTTTCAATTGTAATCTAAACTTAAATGAATAGTTAAGTAACAAAAGGCGTTACAAAAAACGAAAATAAGCAAATATATAAAACATAATAAAATAAATTTCGTAAATAATCTGTCGTAAATAGTAGGAAAAATGATATTTGTGAAAATAAATTTTGTAAAGACTATGCCTATGGAAAATCGTAAATCCATTCAAATCGAAATCTTATTGCCATTTGAATGCATAGGAAAGTATTCTTGTTCCACGACCTTTCTAATCCTACAAGATATGTGGAGAAAGAAAGGCAATTCTATGCAAATTTAAATCTTAAAGAACTTATCCCCGAGAATTCAAACATATGTGCTATGAGTACGATTAGGTTCCGTATAGTTTATCATAATGTCATGAAATTATATCATTACTATTTACGTTTAAAGTGCAAACCATTTCTCCTATGCGATGTCTTCTTTGGTCTTTTTGTGGTTTTGATACGAAATTGTATCTCATATTTTATAGCTTGGACTATATAATTTATTTTTCTTAATAAATGTTAATGGCTTCTTATGATGTAGCGTAGAAAAGTTTTTTACATGTGTTCTATTTCGTTAACGTAAAATTTAGAGATCTAGCAGTCCATTCTATAGGCCCATTTTGACCCATCCACCTAATGAAATACACTGTATGTAGCAAACACATTGTTATGGCAGGATCCATTTTTTTAAAATGTAATGTCTGTGCTGATATGAGGTGTCAGTTTACCAGATGACAAAAGCATCATAATAAGAGAAAAATTACACAGTTTCATTTATGAAACACGAAATCTGATTTATTATTACAACCAAAAAATGTGCAACAGAGCATGAACATGCATAAGAAACTTCAGTTTGTACTTTGAACATAAATAATAAAATATATCTTTGTAACGTTGTATTGAACTGCATAATCTATTTGTGTTCATAGACCATATGTTTGAACTTTTAAATTTGCGTAGGTAAGTCTTTCTTTTTTAACTTTCGAGAGATTATAGGATAAACTATAGTCTTGATCGTGAATACATCGAATTCGAGATTTCATCAAATTTTCAGTTTTCATGAAATCTACATGAAGGAAAAGTGAACTTTTTGATGTCCATGCGTCCGTTCATCCCGATGTATTAGCACCCCTTAGAAGCCACTGTTCAATGTACTTGGATCAAATTTTATGAAGGTCTTCACTTTCCTTTATAAATTTACTCCTCCACTCTCTCCCCGGAACAAAGAGTACCAGAGCGTTAAGCCAAAAAGAGTTGCTATTGTCTTGAAAACGGTTCTAACGATCTTGTTTATAATTAATTACTAATTCTATAATATGCTGTAAGTCATTTCTCTGGAAAACTCCAGAAGGAATAGTTTACTTTTGGGGCTGAGGGTTTTGCTTACTTTCTTTCTTCCTTTTTTCTAAATCATTTTCTCAAAAACAGCCCGAACGATTTTTTTATATATATATTTCATAAATAGATATTTATTAACTACCCTACAACATGGAATGTCGTTTCTCTTTTTAACAACCCTGAAACTAATTTCTCTTTTAAAAATTCTCATAGGATAGATTATTATTGGGGTTAATTTTTCCAAATAATTTTCTCAAAAAACAGTTTAGGCAACTTTGTTTCATAAATAAATATGAGAACCTTCCAATATGGAATAAATCATTGCTCTTGAAAAAATCCACCAGGGATAGTTTATAGGTGGAACGAGTTGCTTTCTTTTGAGTGGCGATATATATCAAGATTGCGACTGGTTTACTCGTTTCATGATCTGTACAAGGTTATCAAAATAAGATTCCGTCGATCTGTTTATTTCTATGTATAGAGATCTAGCAGAAACTAAGATTTTAAAACACAAAATTCTCTAGAGAGGTGTTTTTAATTGTTCTTCTACAATATACAGGGTATTAATGAACTATGCGACAAACTGTAAGAGATGATTCCTCACATCAAAATAAGAGAAAAAAATTCATATGGACCTATGGCGAAAAGTGCATAGTTTCAGGGCTAGGGCTGTCCAAAATCGCGAAAAAGCCAAATTTCAACAGGCCCTATTTTAAATTCCAGAGACTGTGGATGATGGTTCGTGAGATGATGATCAGTCACGCATACGCAATCCAAAAATGCGTATTTCATTAATATTCAATGGGTGCACAGATTATTCCCTGCAGGCTGAAATTCCTAGACATGCCATCATCCGAATTTTGAGATATGCTATGATTTTATGATTGGTCCAAAGCAGGCAAACGATAAGCCTTCATAGCAGTAAACACGGAATCCTTTGGCGCGATGCCGGAAGTGTTAAGGATCGTCAGCAGCACGATCTTTCGTACTCGAGAAAACGCATGGTGCTGCTGACGATCACGGTTATGAGTGAAGAAAACGTGAAATATACCATGACGAAATACATATTATCACACGTTATTACGAACACAAAGAAACATGGAACTGCCTGTTCCTAACACTTCCGCCTTCCCTCCGAAGCTTTGGATGTCCATTATTGTCAAGGTTTACTCTCTGGACCCTTCTTGAAATAAGGGTATATCTGTAAACTCTATTGAAAACATATCTGAAATTACACCCTGTAGGGAATACCCTGTACACCTATTGACAATTGATGAAATATGCAATTTTGGATTGTGTATGCGTGGCTTCCTTCACGCTGATAAGAACCACCATCCACAGTTTCTGGAATTCGAAATAGGGCCTATTGAAATTTAGCTTTTTCGCGATTTTGGACAGCTCTAGCTCTGAAACTATGCACTTTTCACCATAGGTCCATATGAACTTTTTCTCTTATTTTGATGTGAGGAATCACCTCTTACAGTTTGTCGGTATAGTTCACTAACACCCTGTATAAGGGTAGTTTATTGGCGAATGAAAATCGAAAAGAGAAAACCAGACAAAAAAATGTGTATATAGGAAAGGAATAACTTAAATGCAATATTATTCTCACTTAATTTTCACTCGATACTACAAAGTAAGCAAACTTCTAAGTTCTTGTTTTACATTTTCATTATTTCCTTCCATTGTTCAAGTGGGATACTCTATTAAAATGATCATCTTTATCTTTCTTAATTATTGATATATATGTATTTTAAAAAAAATAAAATTATATTTTCTAGGTGCTGTTAACTGGCTGCCGCTGTGTAGAACTTGACTGCTGGGATGGTGATGATGGATCACCACTAATATATCATGGCCATACTTTTACCACCAAAATTCCATTTCGATCTGTAGTCGAAGCGATCAATCGTAGCGCTTTTGTTACCTCACCATATCCAGTCATTTTATCCATAGAAAACCATTGCTCCCTACAACAGCAATCCAGAATGGCTCACATCTTTAAGGTAAGATATAACTGTATTATTTTCGTTCACTCTATTTCTGGTTAACTTTTACCTAAGTTTTGCACCAACAAAAATACATATCCTAGATTATAATGTAAGAAAATTATACTATAATTATACGTCATAGATGAAGTACGGACATTCTATAATGTAAATTCAAAAGCAACCAAATGTTTGACACTTAAGTACATCTGAGGATTTATTTGAAGAAAAATTAGATTTCAAATGTAACTCTGAATATTTTTTCTTCACATGAATTAAAAATGACTTCGCTTTCGAGTTGAATTTACATCTTAGCATATTTTTCTCACATTTTTTGTAATATTAATGCATAGAACGTTCTTTTTCGTAATGTTCTCAGTCAATGTATTATTTATTTGTTTATACTAATATTTCGAAATTTAATGTATATATTAGGTTCGAATTCACATTGTTATTGCATACTTAGTGTTCGATAGCAAGTACAATATAAATATTAAGACAATATGATTACGAAAACGAAACAGGCAGAATGAACAAAATTCTAATTGTGTTGGTGATTCAATATCTTTACTCTCTTGCGTAGCTAATTCTTCGTTTTCGTTTTTTCAGTCTGTCTTTGGAGATAAACTTGTGACGAAGTTCCTCTTTGAGACAGATTTCAGTGACGAACCGCAGCTTCCATCACCCACACAATTAAAATACAAAATTCTTATCAAGAACAAGAAATTAACGGCGGAGATCACCCCAGGACCAGCACTTCGACAACAGCGAACAAAGCCCCCAGGTGGTCGAGCGAGCAGCATAATCAGTAACACTAGTGGCGGCTCTGTCAATGACGACTTCAGTGATGATGACGACGATGACGATGATGATGATGAAATTTTGGATGGTACGTTTCTCTCAGTTATGAATTTCATAAATTTTGTTATTGAGTGTTTTTGTTTTACCGGTATGTTTGATGCTTCTCCTCTGTGAGTTTATTGAATATTGTGATCAATATTTTTATTGAAGGTTGCGATAGATAAAATTAGTAGCGTCACCAGAAATTCACTTTGGAGCAGAATCTTAGATAGGAACATTTCTAGACTTAAAAGTATATGATTATTTAGATTAATCCCTTGTTTACTTTGATATACTTTTAACATGTGTGACATATGGCCTCATGTTTCAAGCCTTCAACTTTTTGCAAGCTAATTTAGATAGATGCCTCAATTGCCTATAGTAAAATTCTGCCATAAAAGTCATCCAATACAAAATATATAAAAACTATGCAATCGAAAATAACTTTATTTTTATTTATTCTCCATATCCATGTGGACTTCTCATAAATACAAATGCTGTATGTCTTGAAACAACACCTTATACATTTAAGCACATTCTCGTGGACACCTCATAATTATGTATGTTTTACAACTAAACATAACCTCTTCATAATTATATACACTGTTGTGCCCCTTTACAACAATCACTCCACTAATATAAATATATTTTTATCTAAATAGTGAGACCCTGCTCATGTACCAAACACATCATATCTTCATATTAAAATAATTTGTTGTATCCCTATACAGCTACCAAAAATATCACTATATCTCGAGCCTATTATGTAATTGGTTCTGATGTTTCTTAACTTAACGTCTTCAATATATATATGTTTCATTTCCTGAAACTTTCACTTAACGTTTCCATACAGAAAATTCTTGTCTTGTCTTCTTTACCATTAACGGTGTTTATTAATTAGGTGCACCAGCCATAAGGCCAAGTATGCTGAAAATGTGGTTTTAGTGAATTACTAATATTGAAATTGAAGTACTTATGTAATAGAGTGAACAGAAATTTTACAACTAGCGGACGACACCATTTGCATTTTTGGCTTACTTACAAGTCGTAATGTCTGCATTGTATATTAAAATAATGGAAAGAAAATAAATTATATTTCTGCAAAGTCATAGTTGAGTGCATAAGATGTCAAAGTCAGGTAAATAAATGAATTGTCACAATAAGGATGAATAATAGTCAAAATCGGGTAGGAGTTCCAGCGGAATGAAAAGGGCCAGCCAGCTACCTAGATGGTCAGGGTGTAAAATTTGAGAAAAATGAAAAATTAAATAAAATGAATGTGTGTAGGATATTTGTGGGTGTATGTAGATGTATTTGTGGTTAAGTGTAGTTATGTGTGAGCAGTATAAAGTGTGGAATTATCACTTAATCCTCGTCCTCTTTCTTAACACCACACTAGGAGATGATGTTACTTTCACGATCACCACCGAACTCCTGAAAATTCTCTGTCACTAAGAGCTACCAAAACAAAAAAATAACAAAATAAAAATACAAGGGTATTAACCATTTCTATAGCGCTTTCGGCCTGCTTATTTTACAAATTGTTATTAAACACATTTAAAAATAAACATTCCCTACAGACAAAATTATTATAACAAAATGGTGAAAACCTACAAATTTTTCGTACAATTCTCAAGTCGTTCTGTAAACAAAAGAGTGCTACGAGAGAAAAAGATGGATCAATTCTGTAATTCTGCCTAGAATTTTGCTTTGCCCACGTGTTATTCTTCTCGTTTGGTAGACACAACTTATGTATATTAAATTAATTCCCATTTCAAACTTTACTCCAGGTTTTTCTCTTTTCTTATTATTTTCCTGGTGCCACCACTCCCTGTAAACTAAAATAGAGCTATATTTCTGACAATAGATTACCACTTTCTACATTTGAAAATATAATTCCTTCATTTTGCCTGTACACTACCTAATGTAGAATAAATAAATAGCTTTTGCCGTACTTCCTGCTTTGGAAAATACATAACAATTTAAAACATATTTAAGCGAATTATGATTGGCTTTAATATAAATTGTAATATTTTAATCGTAAATATTACACACACGAACTGTCAGAAACAATATGACTATTTTAAAAAGAAACCTAAGGAATAGGTCTTTAAATCTAGCAAGTTAAAAATTCGTTAGACTTAAAGTGAAATAATGGACAATACTTAACAGCAACAACAGAAAGCATTTCAATCATATCAACATTTTAGTAAGTTCCTTGTACAATCTCCAAAACCAAACTATTTGATTGGCAACTAAGGACATCTCAATGTGACAGCATCATTTCTTCCGATTAAAAGCAATATCAATTTATTTGTTTACTAGTTGAATATACACATGCTTCGCACGGGGGCTGTATTTGGAAGTCAACGCCTGTAGGAGTTTCACCATTGATTTCAGCGACCGCGAAAACTATGAATTCAACACTAATATCGGTCATTTCTACTTCTTTTACATGTCCCGGTAAACGTGCCCCTGAGACCTCCCTGGTTCGAATTTTGACAAAAACGTTTAATCTGGTCTGGAGCCTGGGCCAAGGTATTCGTGACTAAAATTTGGTAACTCTCGGTCAATTTGTCTGATTTCCAAGCTGGTTCCTGTAAACGTCCCTCCCCTTAGACCCCCTTGGTTCGAAATTTAAAAAAAAAAGGCTTCGTCTTGATCTGGGGCCTGGGCCAAGGTACCCCTGACCAAAATTTGGTAACTCTCGGTCCACTCGTCTGGTCCCCATGCCGCACACAGACAGACAGACAGACAAATACACAAACAAACTCTTTGTTTTATTTTATTATATTAGAAGATGAGACTTACGTACGTTAGAAATAAATAAAATTAAAATCTAGTTTCAACTCCCAATCTTCTTCAAGATAGTTTCAAAGTATTGATCCCCTATGTTCAAGTATCGACTGTGAGCTGAATGCAATTTTTCATCGTTTGCACTCCGACGATGTCTTATCTGGGCTGTCTCATTTGAATTTTCCTCGTAATTCTTTGTTTCTACAATCATTGACAAGAATATCTGCACATGTTAACACTTGAAACAGTTTAAAGTTGACATTTGCGAAATAATAATAGTTGAGGCTCTTTCCGTAGTAGAAAAATGGAGTGGAAATCGGTTAAAAACAAATTATTCATATTATATCGTAATTTTTTCATTTAGTCCTTTTTTCCATTATTTGAAGAAGATTCAAGGTTCAAGCGAAAGATGGTTTCTCTTAGAAACATACTAACTCAAATAAGATCTATTATTCTAAAATCTGATTTATATTCTTGTTCTTCGGAACCTGATTAAAATGAGTGATTAATCCTTGTATAGTCCAAAAATTTAAAATATCTTCAACAGAGATGTATTTACTTATTTAAGTCAATATTTAGATTTTAGTTTCAATTAAAGAATTGCAAATAGAAGAATTGCAAATTTAGATTTAGATCACTTGGTAAAGTTACAGTGATAAAAATGGATATTGATTGAACTGTAATCTGTATAGATACCAAATTATTTACTTTGTTCGGGGAATAGAAACGAAACTTTCTCACATAATACTATTGTAATAATTCTGGTATAATGATAACTGGTAGTTGTGAACTAAACTCAGGATCTCCTCCGCTATTTTTTAGATCAACGAATTCTATACTATAAGTTGTATGTATTTCAGTATATCAAGTTAGAGTAGAAATTATGATTTAAATATACGCATAAAAATTTAGATCTTTTCGAAAGCATACACTCTTTGAGACACTTAATCTACAATTATGTATGTTACTTTATAATATTCCTTGCTGATTAAAATGCGCATCTACTGTAACTCCAGTGATGCTGGAGTTGTCAGTCATTACCATCCTGAAACCCTGAAAAGTCAGTAAGGCTAATGAAAACTTTTCTAATTTTACTTTCCAATTACAAACTATACAGTTATATCTTCTATATGTCTTGTTTCAAATCATTCAGTTGCAAAGTAATTGATTTTATTGTGACTTTTTTTTCTAGTCAAAGTGTTGGGTATATACGAAGAGGAAAAAACGCCGACTGGAATGATAAGCAAATCTGCATCGATGGGTCCTGCAGCTAAAACAGACTCTGTATCAACTCACAGCCTCCGAGATCGAGTCTGCGTAGTTCGTCCTAAGTCAGATGCTGAGTGGAATTTTGAAGAACCAAAACCCAAAAAGCAAAGCAGCCAAATAGACAAAGATCTCTCGGACATGGTCATTTACGTGCAAGCGATAAAATTTCGCGGTCTAAACACGATCAGTCCCAATAGCTCGGTAAAAGGCAAACGACCTGCAACTAAAAAAGGTGGGGTGACTCCTACGGGACTTGGTTCGAGTGCTCCGGGAACGCCAACATCAACATCTACAGTGTCTGCGGACCATCAATTCAGCAAGAGGCCTAACGCTAATCACCCTTGCTATCAGTGCTCATCGCTAAATGAAAACAACGCCAAGAAATTGTGTCGGAAACAACCGCATGCACTGATTGCTCACACAGAGACACAACTGATGAGAACGTATCCTGCAGGAATGCGGATCGATTCTTCAAATTTTAATCCACTTAATTTTTGGGCGTTTGGAATTCAAATGGTTGCTCTGAATTATCAAACAGAGGATGCAGCTTTACATTTAAATACAGCCATGTTCGAACAAAATGGTAGATGTGGTTATGTGTGCAAGCCGGAAGTGATGTGGGATCGGAGTCACATGATGTATCGTCGTTTTAATCCGTGGGACAAGGAATTTGATGGCCTTCATTCAGTGCAATTCATTCTTACTATTGTGTCAGGACAGTATGTGTGCCAAACCAATTTTGCTGCGAGTACCTTTGTAGAAATTGAAATCGTTGGCATTCCTGTAGACTGCAATAAGCAAAAGACAAAAATAGTTCAGCGAAATGCTCTCAATCCTATTTGGAACGATACTTTTTATTTCCAAATTATGTTTCGAGACTTGGCTTTCATAAGATTTAATGTTATTGACGTTAGCACAAGTCATATATTATCACAGCGTGTGATGCCTTTGAAGTGCCTGCGGGCTGGGTACAGGCATGTTAGGTTACGTTCACCTCAAAATCAGCCTCTGCAGCTCTCTACGCTCTTTGTGTATTCTCGTATGGAAGAAGAAAGTCTGGACTTATGCGCAATTGAAAATGGAGATGTGCATGGGACAAGGGGACGACTGAGAAGTCGAGAGAATATTCCCGAAGTGAAGGAAACTGTTTGTCCAGCAGTGACGTTAAAGCGTCGAATGTTCTTCTTAATGGTGTATTGTGTAGTGCCAGATGAACCGTACACTATTCTTAAAATAACTCAAGAAAGTACAACACAGGAAGTGATTTTACAAGCATTACAAAAAGCTGGTTTAGGTGCTGATCGTTTGCAGGATTACGTTCTAGTGGAAGAAGTCGCTCGCAGTTGGGAAAAGAAAGACCGTGATATACCTGCCACACAAAGAGTCCTTGATCTACACGAATGTCCCCTTCAAGCGCAAGCGCAGTGGCAGGGGGAAGGTCGATTTATTTTGAAAAGAATGGGCGACGACCCAAGTAGTCGGGCTTGGTTATCATCCATAAGAAGTACGTCAGGTCGAGAAAATCGTTCGAGCAGCGGCGGTGACGTCAGAACTTGGGAAGATCACGATACGTTTCTTGTTTGTGTTTATAATGTGTCACCGGAAATCCCGTATGCTATTCTCAAAGTTCCGTTGAGCAGTTCTGCGCAGGATGTGTTAACGCAAGCATTAGTGAAAGCTAGGAGGATGGAAGATCCAAATCACTTCGTTCTCGTCGAAGAACTAGAGTGGGGATTGTCAAGAAGACAACAACGTGTTCTTAGTGATGAAGAAAATGTGTATAGCACGCAAGCGCATTGGCAAACGCTAGGACGTTTTATATTACGCGAACGCGACGAAATGACACCACCTACCAAAAAGCGAACAAGCAATCTCCGTACCGCAACACTCGAGAAACTTAGTAAAGGTCTGAAAGTAACCAAGGAAAAAGTTCCTGTTCAGGAAGCGTTAAGTGATCCTACCACATCTCATAGCCGGGCACTGACAGCAAAACTCAGCACGTCAACTGAGAAAACGTTGCCACATCGTGAAGTCCATAGCGAGGGCGAGACACTAAGTGATGAGGAACGAGAAGGAGATCTCAAGTCCACAGTGTCAAAACTGAAAAAGGTCTCACTAAAAAAATTTAAAATGTGGAAATGAGAAATGAAGTTTCATATTGAAGCTTTGTTATTCAACAAAAGAATATAAATGCCCAAGTCTAGTCAGAAACTTTCTGTGATATTAAAAAAAAGAATATATATATACAGATATTACAAGTTACTATTTAAATAAATTAATATATATATAAGATAAAGCAAGAAAGCAGCATTATTCATCTTGTTCAGTTGAAATGTCATCTTCCTCGTATATCTTGTACAATAAGCATCAACAGTTCTTCTTGGACTGTCTTGTCTTTCATATATGTATGTATGTGTGTGTCTGTATGTAAGTGCATGCAAGAACGAATGAGTGTATTTTGTCTGCCAAAAGAAAAAAAAAAACTTTCTTTCCTTCCAGTCATTCTAATTGTCATTGTCTATTAAACAAGAAAAAAACATACACATCCAAACGAACACTATTGTTAATATAGGTATATCATATGTATGATATTATGTATCATATATATGACATATGTATTTATTTATTGTGCAAAGAAATGAATAAAAAATAATATTTATCTAAATATTAAGATATGTATATAAAAGGAAACAATTGTACGAGCACGTCAGTCAGATTTTCCTGACTTTTTTCTAAAAAAAAAAATGAATTTCCTTTTCGTGTTTTGCTAAGCAGTATTTATGTGTACTTTGTTTTTCCTAATAATAATAATAATAATGTGTATATAGCTTTTCACCTCTACGAGTATTGGCTGGATAATATTTTGGTTTTATTTACACGAAAGAAGAAGTTCTACTGAACAAAAAAAAAGCTATTTGTGATAGTATCTCTACCTGATTTTCATGCACAGTGTACTTAATTTTCTTTAAAAGAAAAAGAAGAAGAAAACACATAAAGCAATTAATAGGTGAAGTCGAGGTGTGTGTGTATATATATATATATATCTTGTGAAAGGAATAAGGATTAAATTTATCAGATATTTAATACAGTAAACATCTGTACTAATTGAATAGGAAAAGAATGCATTTTAGAATATGAGATAAATATAATTTATACAAGAATGAGATCATTCTATGATGTCTATGTTGAGTTAAGTAAAGATTTATGTAATGTAACCAAACGCAAAGAGAGGATTTATTTTTTAAAACAAAGAAAAAAGAAGAAGAATGTGAAAATTTATGTCATGTTACGCATTTCTATCACGTATTTATGAAAAGTATTTTCCTATGTGAGTTGTTTCTTTGTACTCCCAAATAGTCGAAGCATATCTCAACATGGTGTATATTTTAACATCCATTTTCTTCATGTTTTATAATTTAAAGTTATTAAAATTTACTACGTTTCCCCAAGTGCTTTTACAGTAAATTTTTAAGCTCTACTATTCTTGAGTATTTTCTTTAAAATAAAGAATGTGAAATAACTATATATACAACCCCAATAAAGAGATATATTTTAATACACAATATGTATGTATGTATGTATTTATGTGTATATATATATAATATATTTGTGTATAATTGCTTGATAGCTTTTACCGTAACTTAAAAGTAAATCAATGTACAAATTTGTGAATATTCGTTCTTTCTCCAGTAGTTTTAACATGACTTGTATAAATATACAAAATGAAAACATATCTTGTCATATGAATCTAAGAAATCTTTCGTATATAAGAACTAATTTCGATATAAAAATAAAATCTTATAAGAGTTTAAAAAAAAGAATAATGCAAAGGAAACACACAATAATGAAACTACACACAGCAAAACAATTATTTCTATAATGATAGAAATAATGTATATATTTTTATTATTAGCTTTATAACTGTCATTAACTAGATTTATTTTTCTGTCAATTACAATTGTTCTGTTTCTTGAAATCTATTGATCGTGGACCTAATATATAATGCCATTTGAAAAATACAACTTTATGTTGGACTGGCAACACTATTAATCTGGTGGTATTGAAGAATATGTCAATGTCTCCCTGTCGATATTTGCATAGTACGAAATTCTAGTGTTTTGTATCTATTACTTTAAATGTTACAAGGGTGTATCAAGATAAATGGTCCAATTTTGTCTATCTATCTACCTATCTATAACTATATCTTTATACAGATCTACGATAATATAGGATTGTTACTACATATTTTTAAACCGGAAACGATGTAAAGGATTAACTATATAAACATTTGATATATGTTTTTTTTTTTTTTTTTAATTTAAGACAAATGAAAGATATGGATATGTCGCGACCGTGATTGTCAGTATTAAAGTTAGGTACTGAGATCCTTTGATACTGTTGTCCACATTTAGCAAGAAAGATTTTTGAAAAGTTTACTTCCGTACAGTAGCTTATCCGTTCATACACATTTGAGGAGAGACAAAATATGTTTGTCTGTTTGAAAAAGAAAAAGGAAGAAAAGAAACCGTTGAAATCGTCTCTTTAGTATCAGCCCTTGAGCTACTGTTAGCATAAAAAAATTTCAGTACTCCTGTGTAATTCCTCAAAGGTTTTCGTGTATTAAGTCATGTAATTCTAATAAAACTGTCCATACTTAGAAAATTAGAATTACATTGACGTAATACCAAAGAACTTTTGAAGAATATATAACTCTCGTTTCGGAAGTTGAAAACTATATATTACTGTTACGTGTTATATATAGTATAACCTATAATGTTTTTGTTCCAAAAGATTAAGGTTAAGCTTTTTTCAGGTCTACCAAAAGCGTTATATTCAATGAAAGTTAAGTTTTGAAAGTAATTTCCCTATACAGACTAAGTGCTGATAAGACATTTTAAAAAAGCAAACAGACTTCACAGTCTTTAATCAAAATAATTGATTTCCTAGATATTTATGTATATTTTCCCAGTGCATATACGGCTTGGAGACTGAATACTAGAAATATGGGTCTACATATTGTGTTGAAAGGCATTGGAAATACTCATTGATCATGGGGCAGATTGCCCCATTTGCCCCGTACATTGTTGTTAATTTTATATTCCTTAACCATGATTTTTTTGCTACTTTGACTCAAAATATTGTTTCATTATTGTGTGTTGTTCATTTCTGACAGTACAATATTATTTTGTGTCAATTATCTTGCTTGAAGAAAAGAAGTATTAAAGATAAAATATACACACACATATATATATATACGTGAAAGAAAAGAAAGAAAATAATATATATATATATATTAAAAACAAGTAGATAACACAATTACTAAAATATTTTTAAAAAATCTATTAAATTCGGTTCGAAAGATGACAATATAAATCCATTACACTATTACAAATAAATAATTGATAACAACATGGTCGTTCAAGAATTTGAGAATAATTATATCGTATAAATAAATGATCATTAAAGTTTATTCAGCGTTCCAATAGAAATGTTAACGGTGTTGAGGAATCACTGTTCTTTTCTTTTTTAGTACATTGATTTATATGGGGAATAATGTTTCTATTTTTCTTTGAAATGAACTGGAATTTTAATGTGATTTTACTGATTTCTTCCAATTGAAATGTTCCTTGGTTTTCCAAAAATGAATTTGAATAATATATAAGTCTAACATTGTTTAAATTAGATCTGATTATTAAAATGAAAATTATATGTAACTAAATTTTATTTTCATCAAGTTCAGGATACTTAAATATATTTGAGAAAAGATCACTAAAATCAAACCATTAGAACTGCAGGTCATTTTAAAGGGAACAGGAAAGTAGTTTCCCATATAAATTAATGCCTTTAAAAAAAAGTGCACATATTTAACACATTAAACAAAATTAATTTTAATTATTTCAGTCAGTATTAACACTCCTTGAAGATGAATGGCGGTATTAATACGAATTCAAATTCAAAGCTACTTTAATTTGAGCCGTACAATTTGACTCTAAAGAAATTATACTGAGTGTGGAGTCTTGTACTAACACAGAAGCATACTTCGACCTACATCTACTCTTGTCTTTAAAAAAAATTTCTGGGATGAATTGACCAATTGACCACTTTTCTTTGACATAGAGATAATAATGTAATATGATACCGAAAACTACTCACATTGGCTAGTTTATTCCGAAATTATTCACAATGAAACATGTAGGAGCTAGGCACTTTAATATACAGTATGTTAAGAAATTTGATGTCCAAATTTGATGAAGGTAATTCCTTATATCAATCTTTAAAAAATAAAAAAAAAAAAAAAAATAAATAATAAAAAAAAAAAGAGTTCCAATAACCATTAGTCGTGAAACGTCTTCTTTCAGTTATAAACCGCCGAAAATGTGCAATATCACATTTTAAAATATCCTGGCTTGAAAACTATTGATCCTATCGCAAGCGGTTCAAGAAATTATACAGGAATTACTATACGCTCCTTCTAAATATCCATGTTTAACAATCCTCCAGTTCCAGCAAAACAATTTGTATGAAGGAAGTTGGGGTACGGGGATACACTTTGAAGTATTAATTAAGTATGCGTTTCGCCGGCACCGGAGGATTGTGAAAGATAGATATTTATATAAAGCGCGTTCCTGTGTAATTCATTGAACCGTTTGGCATAGGTCCCTTAATTTTCAAAGCAGAGAATCTTAAAACGTGATGTTTCGCCTTTTCGGCGGCATGTAACTGTAGACCAAGCGTATTAGACTTTATTTCTTTATTTCATTTGATATAGGGAATCACCTCCTGGCGTTTGGTTGCCGAATAATTTCTAAACATATTGTACATGTTAAAATTCAGGTTTCTCCACTCATTCCTACAGAAGATTGTTAGACTGCATAACAACTAGACCTGAAACAAACTAATTTCAAATTTGGAAAATACCTTACTTTCTCCTTTTAATTTTACAATGCTATTTTGAGAAATTCTTGTGATGTGCTTTGCTACAAGAATGGTGATGATTATATTTATCTCGCTGTACATTTCAAGTGTTCATTTATCTTGGCATTGTTTCTTAGCATGAAGAATACTTCCTCTCGTTCCCCGTTAATTCCATTTTATGTTTGTAATGGAAATATAAAGTTCTGATGTATAAAGTGATGAAAGAGAGTGGTCTGTGATGAAAGAGAGTGTTATATTGTGCGGTGTTTAGCAATGTTACTTCTACAAAATTTGAGGAATTTTACATTATGCTATGACATAAAAATATAACATATCTTTTATGAGTACTCTGAAGTTAATGTAGATATATTATATATCTACATTAATGTATATGAAATGTGATGTTAATAATTATTCTTATCTACCGATCTAGTTGGGTTAAGATGATTAACTGTTCGTACTGTAATAACAAAAAATCACCTAAAGTTACTGATGATAAAATATCATCTGATGAGATACATATTAATATTACTTTTGAGAACCAATTACTGCAAAATAAATATTACAACAAAATAAATAAACAAATAAATAAATTCACATCAACACGAAACGCACAATTTGTAGGTGAAATGTTAAGTATTTTTTGAAAGAGATTGTAGTTATTTTGCTGCAATAACAAACAACTAGTATGGTATACGTGTAATATTATCGTATAACAAACGTAAATGTTGTAATAGGAACAGAATGTTGTATTTGGAGAAAATATTTATTTTATAATTGTGAAGTAATTAGTTATCTACGAAATCGTTCACCGGTTTCACTAATCACCTTTCCACTGCTTGCATCCTTTATTAATATGGCAGTGTCAACAACGCAAAAATTATAATTTGGACAGTGGCATTCAAGGTTGTTCGAAGAAAATTATGATTATTCCGATCAATTTGTGATATTTATTGTTTGATTATTTTACAGTAAAAGAATGTATGTTATTTGACTGTAAGAACATATTTTAAAGGAGAAGATCTATTGTTTTGATAAGGATCTAATTATTTATAGTTTAAAATAACAGATATTTTCCTTATCAAATCCATTATCATTTTGGTTTCCTGCATTTATCTTTACCAGTGTTTTAGAAACATTGTGTTCTATACAATACTTTTACCTGCTTTGTAGTTGTACTTGGGAGATGATTCATGTGAACAACTAAAAAAGATGGTTATTTTCCCATTTTCTTTAAGATTTAGGATTAGGATTAGGATTTAGATTTCTGGGCTTTCGGCATCGATGGCCATGTTAGCCCGTCACGTATGAGAGATGATGTCCCTCGGCGATCACACTATTCGAGGAAAGGGGAGGAAGAAAGAGACCTGAGACCATTATATTAGGTACCATCCCGGCATTCGCCTAGTGTGAATGAGGGAAATCTAGGAAAAAACCTCATTCGAGATGGCTGGCCTGAAGAAGCTCTTACACTTTTTCGACCGAATGGCCGCACCGGGAATCGAACTCAGGACTTCTTTAAAATTTGCTTCTTATATTAAAGAGTTCTCGTACCTTCATCGATACATGCTTTCCAATAATAGTAAATTGGAAATACAAACTCCCAAACAAAATTGCAATTAAAATTTATGTTACCCGTATAGTTTACTTTTCTCTTTTTCTTTGATAGTTGTATTGCACTGAATAAAGGAATTCGGCTTTTCTGTTCGTTTATTCTTGGTTAGATAAACAACCAAGCTTCTGATGGAATGCTCATGTGACTTACGTACTTAATGTTTTTCTACGTATATTTTAAAACTTTGCTATGCCCATACCTGCGCATTCATTTTCCTTACAGAAAGTGCTGTTTGTATCTTTAAATTTAAATAATTTCGAAATAACATTGGAATGGGACAGAAGCATTTTCATGAGGTCACCAGAAGCGTTAACACAATAAATGATTCTCTTGTGTTTATTTGCTAAGGACAGAAAGACCATTTTCTATTTTACTTCTTCTTGTCTCCTAGTGTAATGCAGCTCGACTTTAATGCACTGTCTGCTTTGTAGAATATACCGATTCTCAGTGAAAAAAAATCTTTTAAACAAGCTTTTAATATACACAGTAAGTTCAATCTGTTAAATTAGAATTAAATATCATTAGACTTAATACCCAAATATTTCTTGGAACAAAGACAACTTAAAGATCACCGTATTCCTTCCGCTTTTCAATTCCTTCACTACCGTCCATTCTAAGATAAAATATGACGTCTCTAAAACTTTATCTGTACTTTTTCAGTTCCTTCATTTCCACAAGTTTCTTTCTCTTTGTTTAAATTTGTCCTTCTGCAACTGTGTACAAATTCGTAAAATAATATGGTTACTCTTTTTTAGGTATATGAACGTGGCTAGTGAGAAGAAATAAAAATAAAATGAATACCTTGAAATAGCATTTTTATGTCGCTTTCGGATCAAATTAAAATTCACCTGACTTGAAATAGAATTATTACTATACTTTATTTTATTTCTTCTCGTCACAACATATATATTCAATGTTCTTTGTACAAAATATTTCGTGAGGCAAAGAATAATACTGGAAGAAAATTATATGAAGATGAACTGAACTAATACTACAACTTTCGTCTTGTCATTTAATAATTAGTAATCAAGGGTATTGAAAATGCATCAATAAGATTACGTTCGGCATTTGTTTTCGTCTTACTGTTATTTCTAAGAAGATACATCTAAAATGTTAAACGTCCACTGCTTCTTATTCTGTCGGAACATGGCAAGTGGCAATTATTGAAATGTTTAAATAACCTGTACAGCAATCATAATCTTGAACACAAAAACTAATTACTTTGTAATATTACCTTGTGAACTTACATTCCGATGGTAACAGTTAATGTTATTTTGTAAAATAATTTGGAATTTCTTTTCATAAACATTAAATTAAATTATTGTGACTTCTATAAACCATGTTGATATATACAATATAGAACCAGAATAATTATTTCTAATGCTACTTACACTTAATACTGTGAAGCTATTTCGTGAATAAATTCCACTTTAGTAAGTGACACTATTGATTTCAAATTAACGTATGATGTCTTTTTAAATAATTTAGCGTTTTCCAGAATAACGTGGCATAATGATTATTTGCTAACATACGCTCAAAGATATGTAAGGAAATTTCAACGTATGGAAACTTAATGACACGAAGCATATAATACATTTTCCATGCATTGCTTTTGGAGGAAGGAGGTCCGATTTCAAATAGAATATAGGATAATTGCCTTGTATGTATAAGTGCAAATGAGACAAAAAATGTTTGATTTCACTAGCTAAATAGTTAATCTATACGTATCAATTTAAAGTTCAAATTATTAGCACGATACCCTTATTTCAGCGTTATTAATTTATTTTATTGTCCATGTAATAATTTCAAATTAATATCACGTCAGAACTTTCTCTTAAAGACTTGTTAAAACGTAACAAAGCATTAATTAATTATTGTTAAAGAACTTACGTGTACCCTTTCTTATGTTGTTAGACACTTTGTTCTATCATGCTTTAAGTTACAATTATTCCTTACTGCTGTGCAGTTTAGGTTAAGTTACGATGTTAGATTCTTGTGTCGTTACCTTAGAAATATATGTACTAACTTAATCGGCACAGAAGTCTGTGAAGAAAGTCAGTAACAGTACTTATCATTGAAACAAAGTGTATAACGACAAGTTTTAAATTATTAACCTTGTTGTTGTTTTTATCTTAAAAGGCTTGTTTATGACATGTGTGTACCTTTACTGTAACTGTCGTTAATTATTCACTCACTCGTACTTAAAATGCAAGCCTTTTTTGGTGCTTTGAGCATGACTTTGTCCACATGCAAATTGTAGTTGTTAAAATAAATATTTATTAAGTTGTTCGAAGCTTTAAAAAAAGTCCTGATAATATTAGTTGCGTAACATATCCTACTACTATAACATTTAAGACAAAACACTTGTAAATATTTTTCCTCACCATGTTGAAATATGCTCTTGATTTGAGTCACATAGTCTGTTTAAAACAATGAATAATATTAAAAAAAAAAAGAGAGAAGAAAAGAAATGCAGCCTAATTTTTGTGCTGTAATATTTTTTTAATGTGCCGTTCGTTACACATGCAAACTGATTTTTAAGTTGTTATTTACCTGCTAACTTTGCACCTTGACCAATGTACCGCTTACATACTTAAAAAGAAAGAAAGAAAAAAAAACATATCTTTTTACTACTTAAATACCTGTATTTTATTGTACATCAGATGTTGAATGCTAGATCTTTTAGAAGTTAATGGAAAGTTTATTATTATTAATTTTAAAAAACAAAAAAACATGAACGAGGAGTTCTAAGACCAAATAAAGAAAGAAAGAAGAAAAAGTTTCTACGTGTTGTAGCATTTAATGAATATATATATATATAAAGAAGTATTGAATACTTGTTCTCGTTGTTCTGTGCAGACTTTGAAGTCGTTTGCACTGCTGTACAATCAACTGTGGGTTTTATAAACAGATTTTTTACACATTTTGTTGAGAAAGATGTACAGTATATACCGAGCTGTGGTACGTGTCGTGAGCAAACGAAATGTAGCATATTTATAAAAAAAAAAAGGTATGAAAAAAATATGTTGAAAAATGAAAGGAGTTTCCGATTGTAAATAAAGTTGTTTCAAGTTTAAATAAATAAGCTATAATGAAAATTATTTAATTTTGGATGGATTGTATGTGGAACTTTCTTATTTTCTCTTCATTCCCTCCCAAACCCCATAATCATGTCCAGAATACTCACTTGAAACCGTCGTCGTCGTAGTAGTAGTAGTTTTGATTCGTAATATTTCTTTCTTACGTAAGCTTTCTTTGAGAATAATATTCTTAAAATAAAATTTGACAATTGGAATTTGTAATAAATATGAATAAAAATGTACATTTAGTGCTTCAGCAAATGATTTACAAACCATATTAAGAACCTTATGGAAAGCTTACGTTTCAAAGTAAAACGTAATGCTCATGCCAATAATAAAAATTCCCACGATTGGATAAACTTCTAATTGCGCTTTCAAAGAGAATGCTCATGCCAATAGTAAATGTGACCACGATTGGATAAACTTCTAATTGCTCTTTTAAAGAGTAATGCTCATGCCAATAGTAAAAGTGCCCACGATTGGATAAACTTCTAATTGCGCTTTCTATACTAACTTGGGGACGTTGGATTCAATGTAACTAATTTTAAACATATCTGTCCATGGGATAATGACAAAAATGGCCTCAAAGTTGGGTGGAACATTTATCTTGATTCGCCCTTGTAACTTTGAAATTAACAGACACAAAACATTAAAAGTTCATATTATGCAAATAGCGACAGGGGATATTATTATTCGACATACTCTGCAATACCACCATATTAACAATGTCGCCAACCCAACAGAAAGTAATATTTCATCAAACGGCACTACATCAGGTTATCAAATATCCATGTTAAATCAAAACTTAAAATACTACACTTATTATTCAGTGTTTGATAATATCATAAATTAAAACACCCGAACTTTGATGGCTCCTACAATAATAATAACACAAGTGAAATAAGAGGGCAATGCACATTTAAAGTATCTTAGTGTTGAATAATAAGATTATCAAATAACGTATCTCGAACAAGTAGAGACAAAGTTACATGGAATTGAAAATCTAACTTGTTTCAAATGACTTTATTTCGAACAAATGCTTAGATAAGTATTACATCTAATTAGGCATATGGTTTTTAGTGGACTTATAATGTAGTTTACAGCAAGCTGATATCTAAAACCGTCCCCGAAATACGAAAAACTTCGGTTAAAATGACACATTTTGGGAACATTTTAGATCAATTGTTGCTTTCCTTTGTTTCTATAACATCACAACAAGAGTTCTTAGTAGGTATAATTACAACAATAACTCGGAATTAACTAATTATATGGCTTATGAAACAGAGAGGCTCAATGTCGCAGTTAGAGATCTCCATTGACTTCTGCTTCGTATTCCTATTTCTATAAGTTCCATCTTAAAATTGTTCTCCCATCTGCATCTGGGTCTTCCTAATGCTCTTTTCCCGATTAAGTTTCGAGTTAAAATTTCGAAAGCGTTTCTACTTTCTTCCATTCTGGCTATATGACCTGCCCTCCTAAGCTTCCTGAGCTTAATAGCTCTAATATCGTTAGGTAAACGGTATAAATTATGCAATTCCTCGTTATAAAGTTTTCGTCCCTCTTGGTTCCGAGTCGCCAAGATTTGAAGGGTCGTAACCATTGGATTCTGTATCCTCAAATTGTATTAAAGGTACAATTATCCAAGCGTGGGCACTATTACCATTGGCATAAGTGGTAGTTGTTTATTAAACTTAGAATGCAGCATTCTCTAGCTTGAAATAATCGAGACTTTCATTAAGAACTTAGATAGAAATTGAAATTTAGGTTATTCTGATATCGTTACGTATATTTATAATTTATTTTCCTTACAAAATACGGTTATCGCCTGTTCACTTCCCATTGAGTTCCAGTTTCTTCATTAGCCTAGGAGTACATATATTTAAAAAATGCCAGAAACTTCAGAAGCTTTTAGGAAACATTCTGTTGGCTTTTTCTGAAGCAAGAAAGCAATATGCTTTTTTTTTTTTCATTCTGAGTTCTCCCATTATAAAAGGAATGAATCGTGTGTATCTTAAATCATTCTTCTACTTTATTTCATATCAGGAAACAACACACTTTTATTTATTTATTACTAGCAACTGAAGTACCCTGTGTTGTGAGAAAAATTCTAAAAAGCTTACATCTCTGGAAACTTGTCAAGAAAATGCTGTATTTATAGCAAGCCATAATAGCTATACCCTCCTAATATAAAACTGCACCGAAGAATCCAATTTTGCTTATAAAATACCATATTTGAAGGTGTTAAGAGTCAATTTATTGAAACGGCAGGATTATGTAATAATTCAGTATCGGGACATCTATTCTTAATCTACCCGGGGAAAAATTCTAAATAGCCATACTTACAGTCACTCAGTAGCACGTCAAGCCAACGATGAAGATTTGTATACGGGGCAAACATGCGTTCTGCTTCAGATGCAAGATTATTATTATTGTTTGGTTTCGAACGAAGCTGACAATCGTCATTACGAATATAGAACAGTGCCCTCTGTCTCAATCATCACCTTTTTCACCTGACTAAGGGCCAGTCCTACAATATCCTGATATTCTTTCTGATTACTATCAGTCAGAATTAGATATCAGGAAGTTGTCAGTTACTTTAACCCGTGGTTCGTACTACAATGTACTGTGCCTGATATATACTCTGTCAGATAGTTAACCCGAAGCAAGGTTCTAACGGACCATTTGATTGGTTGGTTTTCTGTTGCTCATACTGAAAACAATTGAAACGTCAAGTGCATTTTCAGTGTGCTTGTTTAAATTATCCTATTGAAAACATGGGAAACAGAAATGAGTACCGGTATTTTTTGTTATACACGTTATAGTCTAGGGGTACACTATCGTAAAGGCAAACACAAACTTAAGTAATAAACACTTTTTAGGCTACACTTACATATGCATTGGTACCATATACATAGAAATATTGCTGTTCGTCCTTACAACCTAAGAAGCAATACTAAAATTTATAACGTTAATTTCGTTTTATATTACACTTCATTTTATAATACTACACGTGATAACACAATCTGAGCTTTTAATTAATTCATTTATTTGATATTCCACCTCTAAACATATGTAAATTAGATTAATAATTTAGATATGTTTTTACATATCATTCAATTTCAATAATTAAACTCTATATTTTTATATAGAATATATTTCTTCATCTCCTAACTACACAAATTACGAGGCGCTTATATGCGGGCACTTATAGCCAACGGGTACTATTTATCGTTATAAATTGGCATATATTCGAACTAAAACTTATCTATCAGTTTG
This sequence comes from Thermobia domestica, assembly GCF_964235325.1. NCBI lineage: Eukaryota > Metazoa > Arthropoda > Insecta > Zygentoma > Lepismatidae > Thermobia > Thermobia domestica. The sequence goes on along the minus strand of NC_137454.1, from coordinate 148,462,050 downwards.
AGTTCTTATCTTGCCAGCAATTTCCTCATGCAGCTGACGACAATTGTCTTTTGTCAATCAAAATCGATCAAAAAAACTCTTCTTCAGTCCATTTATCAAAGTGATCGATTCGTTGTCTGATGATTTTTGGTCTTCTAGGCCTCGCTATATATTGAACAATCTCTGACAACATCAACAATTCTTCGATTTCGTCCATGATTCACTACATGACAATTAACAAGTAGCTGATAGCTGTTAACATGCAATTGAACTTCCTGTCAAAGTACCAATTAGCTGATAGGGTTTATCAGCCACCTGATTGTTATCAGGACATTATAGAACACTTATCGGAAAGATGTCAGGAGGATATTTATATCAGACAGATATCAGAAGATGGTAGGATTAACAATAGAGGTAATTATTAATAAGACGCAGATTTAACAATCCAAATCAAATACATTCTAGTACTGTCCTGTCGTATTTTCATGTGAACTGGATTTAGTAAAATCCAGCATGATGAAAAATTTTGTGATGAACCGAAATATTTCTTCTATTAAAATAGAGTACTAAAAGGTCCCTTTTTCCGTTTGCCTCAATATGAAATAGAGCATACAATTGAAAACGAGAACTCACATAACAAGTTTTCTAAATAAAATAGAATCAAATGTACAAATATTCAAATACACAACAAATATTCACGAAGGAATCGAATATAATGAATGATACCCATCACTCTAATCTCCTTCGCTCTAGGTTCTTTAGCTTTGTTGCTATCGCTACATAGGTAATAAGAAAGTAAACATCTCAGTTTGAGTATGTAGATAATTCATTTTATTTTCATATAAAGGATGCAACAAGTTCGGTCCGCCAAATAAGGATTGTTAATAATTACCTTTTCTTATCATATGAATGTAAAACTTAAGAAGATGTAATGCACTGATTTTACGCCAGTTCCGTCGATCCTAGCTATAAAGCAGCCATTTTGTTGTGTAATCAATATATTAATATTTGACTCCGAATAAGCTCTTTCTCCAGTTTACCTTACGCAACTGTATACTAAAAAAGGATCGATGACTTTCGCAGAAGATCCAAACCCGGACTACAGGATAACATTAGTCCAGTTCAAGAAGAGAATTATCAATAGGCTCTTAATTAGGTAAGCACAAACAGGAAAGGTAAGTACGGTAATTAAGGTTTTATTACTATTTTATTTATTATTCAGACATAATCTTAACAGTACTTGTAAGATTAGTTTTGTTAGTAGATCGACATTAAATGAAAATATAATCGGTCCTATTCCAGTAAGTCATAGCTTAAGCAGTTTAAGTTAGGTTAGATTGCTCCAGTTCTACAGGTTAGAAAATTAGGTCATAGCTGTTAAGAATACGATAATCATGGTATTTTGCTATATACGGAACATTTTATAAGTAATATAAGTAACTGCTATATTCACACAACAGCTTCTGACAGTGTTCATAGTAAATAACTTTGATAGAACTCAAGTCGTGACGTTAGGAAGTCATCACATCGAAGTATATTACAGAACATTAGCCATTCTTGAGTATAACACTATAATTAATTCATAACTTAAATACAACGTATAATTATCATATTTTTACCTGTCAAAAACTGATGCAGTTCCATCAGAATTACCAGGAACATTAAGCATGTATCGTAAACAATTTTTACTATAAGAACTTTTTAAAACTGCTTGAAATCGATAACTTGATCATGTTATTATTAACTTTAAAAGATTAACGCAGCATTTTACTTCGTTTTGGTTGGGAAAAATTGCGGATATATAAATAGACTGTGCTTAGGAACCGTGAATTTTTGTTTTAGTGCTCTATTATAATGTTTACCTACGAGTGTTAAGTTTATAGTGGTGTTCGTGTTTGTCTGATGTTTTTTTACTTAATTTTTATTTGATTGGTAATATTAGACTTTCGTGTATTGTTCAAAAGGTTTCTTCTAAAAACTAGTTATGGCAGAGGCCATCAGTCTATCCTTAATAAACACACTGTATCCAAATTTTCATTATTACGAATCCAATTGATGAATTAGCTGTAGATGAGAACATAGCTGTAACAGATAAAATTAATACTTCTTCGACTATGATATTTCAGGAAAAGATTCCTGTTAATAATGTCATGACTTCGGGGGGTGAACAAAAGTACTTTTCAAACTCATGATACCAATTTCACCCAAGTAGTAAAAAACAAATATCAGTCTATGCATTTAGCGCCATATGTTTTTCTTAAATCCAATAGTAATGATTTGAGGAAAAACACATTATGTCAATTAGCAAACTGTATCTTGCTGACATAGCTAGTATTGAAACTATAGTTGGCATTGGCCGCAATTTACTTAAAATTAGATTTCATTCGGTGGATGAGGCCAATCAATTTCTTGACATCTTAATTCAAAATAAGTGGGATGCCTTTATACCAAACCATATGATACACAGATTAGTGTAATACGTGATGATGTAATTTAACTATGGATGAGTTATTAACGGATATATAATGTGATATGCAAGTAACTTCGGCTAGAAGAATTTATAGGAAAGACTCCAATAATAAGCTGAAACCGACTAAAATTATCATTCCCACGTTTATTTCCCAAAATCTTTCACAAGATATTAATTAAACTCTATTATATCCGTCGTACTGTCTATACGTATATAATAACAATTCGTCAATGTCTCAATGGCTGCTTCAGGTATGGTCACCTGAAACGTAATTGTAGACTAAATAAAATCTTTGCAAAAATTATTGTGCTTCACATGCACAACAGACATGTAATAATCCCACTAAATGCATCAATTGTGGTCTTGACCATCAGGCCGATAACAAAGACTGTCCGGAAAGAAAACGTCAAAAAATGATTGTAGAATTAATGGGCTCTCAATGAGTTATCATTTAATGAAGCAATTTAGCACCCAAATCTCAGGAGAAATCATCTCTTTCCTAACATTTCTCAGCTATAAAATTAAAAATCATTTGGATACTCAGGCATTCCCACTTACAACTAAACTTAACTCTTCATACGTTAATAGGATATCTTCCTCATTCGCACCTCAAGTGCTTAAATCCAAAAATATAATTCCAGATTCTCCTCCAGGGAAGAAAAGGCAAAATATGAACGATTCTTTATATCTGCACCCCCCCCCCCCCCGCCTTCCTCTTCGGAATCAACCTACAACTAGTTGATAATACACATAGGCGTTCAACTTTCCGTTCTTCTCAACCATTGGTACCACAGTTCAAGTGATATGGAAAAACCTACATTACAAGATGATTCTCGCATTTTCGAAAGGAAGAACAATGGAGCTGTTATGGATCAAAATAAAAATATGTCTGACAGACCTTCTTTCCTTAATGAAGATCAGAAGTCATCATCAGAACTAATCTTTTCACCTCTTCTCAATCTTCATTTCATTCCTCTTCAATACAACGATATATCTCCCAGATTTAATTAGAAACACAAGGACGTAATCAGGAAATGTTTATCTGCCTTTCATGGAGGTCCTTTGGCAAATAAATTTGATTCCATTTAGAAACTTTATTATCCAATCTTTATTATTCACTTAATCTCAGTTAGTACGAAGTAGCAACGTTTTCGAAGATTATAATTGATCAGTGGATTTACTAGATTTTTTTACGAAATTAATTATTTCCTCGGTATGGGTCCTTTTCATATCAAATCATGACACGTTATAATTGGATGTCAGAGTTATGGTGCACTTCCTACTAATTAATGAAATCAGTATTTTTTATTTAAAAAATAATGATTAATTTCATTATTATTTAGATAATAACATAAGGAGAAATTACATATATATATATATATATATATATATTTCAATTTTTATGATAAAATCATTGGATGAAGCAAATCATTTTGTGAATTTTTTCTCTGATGAAGAAGACATTTTATATGCTGCCTGAAATATCCTTCCTTTAATCTAAAATTGCGCTTCAATTTGATTTTTTTTTTCAATAAACAACATTCGTAGCCTACTAAGACATCTTTAAATCAAAGACACCACTTTTTATCACTAGCTTAGATCACGAATCTCTGCCGCGGTTGACGGCAAAAAAGATTTAGAATCGCGGCAGAGATTCGTGAGCTAAGCTCTAATAGTATCAAGAGGAAGAAGAAGAAGCATTTTACTTAACTAAATTTCGGGGACAAGAAACCAAACTTAACATGCATTTGTTCTTTCGTTAAACTCTATAAGAATATTGCAAATATCTGCAATTTGTTAGTCTTACTTGTCAACTATTGTAACTGACTTTTAATCGAAGCAAACATAATTTCTTCCTCTACAACTATTTTTTTTAAATCCAAAAATGTATAGGAATCTAATAAAAACATACAATTTGGGATTCAAAGATATTATAAGATAAACGAATAATTAAGGGGCCGCGGTGGCTTAATGGTAGAACGTTCACCTCTGGTGCATGGGGCCCTTGGTTCGATCCCAGCTCGCGCCAAATGAACTTTGTGATGGACAAACAGCGTGTGCGTGGGTTTTCTCGGGGTTATCCCGTTTGCTCCGACTTTCTTCATTTTACCATTTCATTCATTTCTCATCATCACCGTCTCCTTTAGCCTAGCCGGTATAACCATGGGATGTAAAACTTAAAAGATTTAATTTTATTTCAAATCAATAATTACATCTAGAAATGCCATAACAAATTATAATACAAATATATCATAAAGTATATAGCAATTGCACAACGTTTAGCAATTTTTCATAACGTTGGAACGTTACACACTTATAGATGGCAGGAAACCGTTTCTCGCGATTTATTACTTTTTTTTTTTTTTTTTGCTCTATAGTGATAACATAAAAACCAGGAATGGTTGATTACTACCACTTCCGGTTTAAATTAGTGGTACTAATCCGAGTAAACCGAGACCGGATTTTGAAAATTTTTGGAAAAACAGGATTTTCACCGAAACCGGTTTCGGTTTTCTCCAAACTCGGGTGTTTTCACCGGAACTGGTTTCGGTTTTCTCCAAATCCGATTTTTACCGGATCCGGTTTTTTTCAAAACTGGTTTTATTTCAGAGAAGAATAGTGTTTCGTTGTTCTCCGGAAACCGGTTCCGTTTCCACAGAAATAGTTTTATGAGTTTTCCAAAAGCTTTCACTGAAACCAGTTTCGGTGAAAACCGAACCAGTTTTGAAGAAAAGCGAAACCGGTTTCGGTGAAAAACCGAGCCGGTTTTTAGAGAAAACCTAAATTGGTTTCGGTGAAAAATCGAGCCGGTTTTTGGAGAATACCTAAACTGGTTTCGGTGAAAACCGAAGTGGTGTTTGAAGAAAACCGAAACTAGTTTAGGTGAATAACCGAACCGGTTTTTGGAGAAATCCGAAATGTCTGTTTTTCGGATTTCGGTTTTCTAGAAACCGGTTTTGCCCATCCCTAGTTTGAATATCGCCTCCATCAACGAACTCGATTCCTGACCTTTGACCGTATATATAAACTGACCAAGTTTGGTGGTGATCGATCACGTAGTTCTTGAGAATTTTGTCCCCAGGACAGAGGAACACACACAGGGTAAATAAATTACATAGACCTAAAGTAGTTTCGGTAAACCAAACTCCTTAATGAACGGATACGGATGGAATACAGTGAATGTTGACCTATTTCCATTTTTAAATAAACAGCTGAAATTGACAGCTAGACTTTTGGGAATGTATGTTAAGACCGAAATTTTCATAAAGTACTATGACATGTAAAAAAAAAAAAAAATATTTTCATCTTATAAAAAATATTTGTTCTTATGTTAATTTTGATTGATCTGGGGATGGTTCACTTGAGCTGTCGATTCGTCACGTATACAAATAAGCAGAATAGTTTTGCAAACAGTGACGGTTTCAAAGCTCTACAAGAGGAAATGGCGGCGAAACCGGCTTTGTACTCTTCCCTTGGACTGTCTCATGAAGCTAAATATTTAGTTAGTTGGCGAAATTATTAAATTATTAAACATCATTTTTTAAAACTAAAAGCTGTGCTGTGCTCAGAGATTGTGTTTTCTATGTTAAAATTCATGTAGTTACATGCCCATTAACATACATAATTGTTAACAGTGTAATTTGAAACGGATACAAACACTAAGTAATGATAAAAAGTTAACTAGCTTCAAGTCTCGTATAATATTTATTACCTTGTAAAATGGGGACACGATAATATCTCATTATGTATTTAAAGTCAAGTATGCATTTGATTTTGATCGTTTCTAAAGCAAATAAGATTTCACTCGACCATACATTGTCAGCACCAAAACTAGACCTACTGTTTAACGTAGAATCTGTATCATAAGTGCTCCTACCGGGAATCGAACCCTGGCACCCCATGCAGAAAATGTTTGCTAACTATACCTAAGTATATTCAAGAGGAAGTTCCAAAATATTGCGAAATTCTGCAAGTCTCCCGGAGACCGAATTTACGGAGACCTCATGAGTGTTCTCCGCCTTAAAACTACTGTACATGACTTGACCATCGACCAGTGGCGGCGATTGGGAGAGTGGGGCCCACCCAACACAAGTACATACTGGTCATGTGTAAAGAATGTTCCTCGAGGTACATTGGAATGTACATGATAGGTACGTGAATAGAGCAATCATGTGAAATACACATGTAAGGAATAAGGTTACTTCCGCCCAAAAGTACGTGCATGACACATACCGAGGAATGTATCTATTATGTGTATATCACGTACCGTGTATGTACTTGACACATTTACTTGGCATTGGCATGTGCCAGGAATGTACTAGGCATGTCAGTAATGTTCCTTAGGGCAGTGCTATGCAACTGGGGGTGCGAGTACTTAAATACTAAAACCTTAACGCTTCATTTTTACGTTCGAATTTAGAAGCTTGTACTTTTAAAAAAAGCCAAGCAACTAACTCTGAAAATATATGTCCTCCTCCGGCATCTGTGTGGCAATTTAACTATCTATTAAAATACTACAGTAACATTTACGAGCACGGTCACGGTCACGGTCACGGTAATGTTGAAGTTTTGTGAAGAGTATCGGGCCGAAGCCCCTGACTCCATGAGTAAGATGGCATAAAGAATATATATAGATGTGCAGGTGGCTAGTTGGGTATTACTATTGTTTTGTTATGTCTGGAAGTCTACATCTGCAACTGTCGCAGAGTAGCTGATGTTATTACGAGCTATGGAAAGATATTAAATGCGTGGCGTGCGATGAACATTCCATAGAGCGCATTCGGTGCCGATGGTGGCTATAGCTGGATTAACATGTCTTGGTAAAGTATGCCAGAACTTATGATGGAGATGCCGTAGAACTTCTCTAACAGGAGGCAGCTCTAAATCTTCCAGAATTTGTCTGTTGCGTGTGTATCTGTCGTGACCAGTGATGATGCGACCGGCTCTCGTTTGCACACTTTCGAGTGTTTGTAAATGGCTATTAGAAGCATGTTGCCAGGCAGGACATGCATAAGAAAGTGTGGACAGGACTATCATCTTAAATATGTGCACGCGAACCTCATGAGAGATTGAACTGCAGCGAAAAATGGGGTACAATGCCGAGATTTTCCGTAATGCTCGTTGCTTTATATCTTTGATGTGTGGGGCGAACGTGAGCCCATGATCTAATGTCACACCCAAATATTTCGCATGCGTGGCACGAGGAATGTGTGCGTTCTCATATATTAGATTTCGAGGGGAGCGGATGCGTCTTCTACTGTGGATGACAGCGCAACTTTTGTCGGCATTTACTTTAATTCTCCAGCGCCTTGCCCATTCCTGAAAACTGTCTAGTTGACGTTGCATATAGATGTAGCACTGTGCAAGTGAACTACTTGTTGTGAAAAAGGCGGTATCATCGGCATACGTTGCGAAAAAGCAGTTTGGTAAAGTCGGAAGATCTGCTGTATAGAGATTATATAAGAGCGGTGAAAGTGCAGCGCCTTGTGGGACACCTGCTTTAATTGGCCTAGACGAGGATTTGACACCATCAACCGACACATGAAATGATCTGCCAATGAGATAAGAGCGAAGTAAATGCAGAAAACGATCCGGAAAACCTTGAGTGTATAGCTTATATAATAATCCAGCTAACCATACTTTATCAAATGCTTTTGATACATCCAGGTATACTCCAAGGGTGTGGTGTTTTCTATTGAAAGCCACGGTTAAGTGATCAACTACTCGTACGAGTTGGGTAGTAGTGCTATGTTGAGCACGAAACCCAAACTGATGGAAGGGTAGAAGATCACTGTTGGCGACATGTTGTTTTAACCTCCAAAGGAACACACGTTCAAATAATTTACTTAAGTGTGACAGAAGACTTATCGGCCTATAGTTTTCCGGAAGTAGCGGATTCTTTCCGGGTTTAGGGATTGTGATGATACGAGCTTCCTTCCAGGTCTTTGGGAAGTAGCATATTTGAAAGATGGCATTAAATAAATATGCCAAAAAGACCAGTAATTTTCGAGTTGGATGTTTCAGTATCTCAGGTCGAATCCCATCAGGCCCAGATGCTGTCTTTGTCGGTAGACATTTGATGTGTTTTTCTATTTCCCGAGGTGTAACAGGGTTGATGACATGTGTAGGGTTTTGAGTTCGTATACTATATAAGGTAGTTCTAATGTGCTGGTGGAAATAAGGATCAAGTTGGCCTCTATTGGGCTGGAACTGTGCTTGCAGAGAGTCAGCGAAAGTAGCTGCTTGCAACTGCGGGTCTTGAGTCAGTCCTTGTGGTCCTTGGAGGACTCTAGCTCTGGAAGCATTAGTAGCCCGTTGGAAGGATTTAGAGTATGTCCAAATTTTACGATCATTTACTGTGAGGTTGCGAAAAGTATCTTCCCAGTACTGTTGGTTTTGTCGCTGAGTCAGCATCTTGATCTTTGCACGCAGTTTATTCCACAGTGTCTTGTAGGCAGGATGAAGTGTGTGCTGCCAGCGACGTCTAGCCCAACGTTTTAAATGAATATAGAGTTGCAGATGTAGACTGTCGTATTGGCCTGTTTGCGTTGGATAGATGGTAGTAGTGGAGCTTGCTGCCTCTGCTGTACAAAGTGCTACAGTGATATGAGAAACTGCCTGATCGATGTCCTGAATGGTGGCGGGCCGATCTCTTAGGTCGATCAGTGTGTTTAATTCTTGTTTAAACAAATCCCAATCAGTTTCTATGTGTTTAAGAATAGGAGTAGTGTGGGCGATGCTGCGGTGGGAGACATGAAAAATGACTGGATCGTGATCTGAGTCTAGGTCCGAGAGAACATATGGATGAATACTAAAGGATACGTTTTTGCAAAGAGCAACGTCAAGCACGTCAGGTTGGCCGCCGAATTTTGGATAATGAGTTGGATCTGGTGGAGCACTGATGATAAAGTTGGACGTGAGGAGATATTCGTGCAAAGCGTCTCCAGCAGTGTTTGGAGTAATGGAGTTCCATTCTCCATGCTTTGCGTTAAGGTCACCAGCTAAGATAACTTTGGGCCCTAAGTTTGCGATGATGTCGAAGTCAGTCGGTTCTAAGTGTGTGGCCGGAGACCTATACCCAGTGACCAGTACTAATGGAACTCCTGGTGTTATTAGCTCAACAGCAAGTGCCTCTAAAGTAAGTAGTGGTGGTATTGTAAGCGACCTTACTGGTAATGACTTTTTGATTATGAGTAGCAATCCTCCTTTCTGTCTACCCACTCTGTCTTGTCTGTATACAATGTAATTAGATAGGCGCCAAGAAGTGATGCGAGCAGTAAAATGTGTTTCTTGGATGAACATGACATCAACTCTATGCTTTATTAGAAAGCGAAGAAGCGTTTGTTTCTGCCCCTCAAGACCATCTGCATTCCACGTGGCAAGTATAAGTGTATGGTGTAGGACGCCGGATTTAGAAACAGCCATCGTCAACCATTTCCGCTATTGTTTCGATTACTGCTGCAGCCTTGGAAGCTGAGTCAGCAGCTTGTCGAAAACGTGTGATACCACGTTTAATGTGTGTAAGTATTTTACGGAAATGTAAGCCCTTGAGAAATGAAAGAACTGATTTTAAGTCAACATCGTCGTTCGAGTTCTCGTGTTGGGCGGCAGTAACTGGTTGGGTGTGAGAAGAAGTGGGAGCTTCAACATCATTGTTATCCTTAGTCACGGGTTGTATATTATCAGCAGTGGGAATGGAATTTTTCTCTGAGGATGATGTGTGGAAAGTTTTCTTGGGTATACCTGGGTGTTTGTTCGGTTGTTGCACCGGCAATTTGAGAGCTTCTGAGTAGGATTTAAATACCGGACAGCCTCGGTAATTTGCTGGGTGATCTCCCTGACAGTTTGCGCAGGTGGCGGGTGTGGATGTGTCTGGTTTAGTGCATGACTGTGTAAGATGTGATTGCCCACATTTGAGACACCTCGGGTGGGCTTGGCAGGTGTCTTGTGAATGCCCCAACCGTTGACATCTGTAACATTGCAAGACTGAGGGAGGCTTGTAAGGTTCAATTTGAACCCGGTAGTGAAGCAAGTTGTTTATAGCGTATATTTCTCTGACTGCTGCAGTACGTTCTAAAGCAACCAAGAACAGTGGCATCATTATTTTCTTGTCATCCGTCTTGCTTTTACGAGACATTTGGTGGACGTTTATTGGTTTGTAACCGAGACGCAATAGTTCTTCCTTCAGATCGTCTATGTCGGTGTCTATAGGTAGTTTTCGGATAACTACCTTAATAGGCCTTTCATTTTTCGCCACGCCTGTAGCATACTCAGTTTTTGTTTGTTCGCAATAAGCCTTGATAGAATTGTAGTCATCTTTGTTTTTCGCTTGAATCCGAATGCGCTCCTTATTGGGCTGAGCTAGAGGGGGCTCCTTCAATGCTCGTGACAAGGTCTTGATAAAGGTATATGTGTTTGTAATTCCATATATGAATATTGGAGGAGGCTTGAAACTGGAGGGCTTGTTATTCGGCGCAGTGTTGCTACTGACACTCTTATTGTCTGTTTGTTCGGATGATAAAACAGCGAACTTATTACTAGTGGGAAGAGGTGGATATTCTTGAGTGCTATTAAATAGTTTTTCAGCGTTGTTGAGATTTTCCAAGGAAGACCTACGCCGCTTAAGTGTTCCCACTACTGTGAAATCCATGTCTTCTGAGTTATTCGACGTTGATGGCTGCGAATTACTTGTCTGTTTAACTGTAGGAGTTTTCAATTGAGACTTCGCTAGAGCGGTCGTTTGCTTGTTTTTACCTAAAGGCACAAGGAAGTCTTCTGGTTTATATGTTGATCTTATTATTTTGCCCCTGGTATTAGGAATCTTAGATGATTGGGCCTTTTTCTCAGATTTCACTGGTGTCTTCTGAGAGACCATCTTTATACTTAAAGTAGGATATGGCGCCAGCTTACCACAAAAGGGGGTAACAGTGTACCTTTGAAATGGTTTGTTCTTAGAGCAATGCTCTAAGTAGGTTGTTAATCTGCTTCCTCCGAAGAGGAAGCGCAAAAAAGTAATCGGTAACCAGTAGAGATGCCTAAGTCGTCAACTAATTTCCCTTGTCTCTTCCTCCGAAGAGGAGAGTATCAAACTAAATCGTTAATCCAAGAGGAATAGCTAGGTCGTCAACAGAAAAGATCAATTTGGTGCGTTAACCTCCATGGAGGTATTAAATATAATTCGACGGTTGTTTCCTCAGCCTCAAAGAGGCAAGTACTCCAACCGTATATACGAAGATCGCGACTAAAATAAACCAATGGGGATGGATCGCCTAAGTAACTAGTTTATTTTTCTCCGCCAGCTACGGATACCCTATTTTTTTTACCTGGTTAGAGATTCCAGGTGGCCAGTTCATTTACGAGCTCAGCTCAGCTCAGCTCAGCTTGAAAGTGTAGTTTTGTGTCGAGTATCGGACAAAAGTCCCTGACTCGATGACAGCTGTAGAAAACAAAATGATTAGACCTTTGGGGGGTGAGCTAGAACATGAGATACGACGACGTCATGTGGCCTTCAGCTGCAACTGTCGCAGTGAGGGGGAGAGTGTGGGTAAAGAGTTATGCTACAAACGTGGCGTCCTGTAAGTTCGTCGGTGTGTATGCGCTGTGCCAATGGCTGCAATAGCGGGGTTGACGTGGCGGGGGAGGTTGGCCCAAAAACGAGTATGGTGTTGATGTAACACGTCCCGGATAGGATATATGTTTAAGTCCTCTAGAAGTTGACGATTACGCGTATATCGGTCATGGCCTGTTATGATACGAGCTGCCCTGGTTTGCACACTCTCGACCGTGCGCAAGTGACTGAGTGCCGCATGTTGCCATGCTGGACATGCATAGGTGATTGTGGACAAAATTACCATTTTAAAGACGTGGAGTCTTGTTTCATGACTTAAGGCACTGCAACGCAGAATAGTATAGAGGGCAGACAATTTTCGAAGGGCTCGGTGTTTAATGTCCCTGATATGAAGACCAAAAGTAAGGCCTCGATCTAAGATAACTCCCAAGTATTTAGCATGCAGACGGTGTGGAACTTCAATGTTGTCATAATATAAACGATGGATGGTTCTGCTGCGTCTTTTGCTATAACAGACTGCAACGCTCTTATCCGCGTTGATTTTTAGGCGCCAGGTGGTAGCCCAACGTTGAAAGACATTGAGTTGCCGCTGCATGTAGTGGTAGGAAAGACGAAGATTGCTGCTGTTCGTGAAGAAAGCAGTGTCATCGGCGTATGTTGCAGGAAAACAGTGTGGCACAATGGGTAAGTCAGCGGTGTATAAGGTGTAAAGCAGAGGCGAAAGAACCGCGCCTTGAGGCACACCAGCTTGAATTGGTTTGGGAGCAGACTTGGTCTGTCCCACAGAGACATGGAAAAAGCGATGAAAGAGGTATGAAGTGAGGAGTTTGAGATAAGGTAAAGAGAAACCTTGTAAGCGAAGTTTATAAATGAGGCCTGGTAACCACACTTTATCAAACGCCTTCGAGATATCAAGGTATACACCTACAACATAATGTCGTCGATTAAAAGAGGTAGTCAGATGGTCGACTACCCTCACTAATTGGCTTGTTGTGCTGTGGTTAGCACGAAAACCAAATTGATGGTGGGGGAGTATATCTAGAGTGGTGACGTGCTCCTGAAGTCGGGCGAGAAGCACTCGTTCGAAGAGTTTGCTCACATGTGATAATAGGCTAATTGGTCTATAGTTTTCTGGGAGAGTTGGATTTTTACCTGGTTTAGGGAGAAGAATGACTTTCGCTTCTTTCCAAGCACGGGGAAAGTAGCAAACCTGAAGGATGCCTGTAAATAAAGCAGCAAGATAGAGGAGTAGCTTCCGTGTCCCATGTTTCAGTAGTTCTGGGCGGATCTGATCAACTCCAGGTGCTTTTTTGTTGGGCAAGTGACAAATTTGACGCTCAACTTCCCTTGGTGTTACGACCTCAGGCAGGGGAAGTATTGGTTGAAAATGGAGCATGCGCATAGTGGCCCGAACGTCCTGCCGAATGTGAGGAACGACAGGAGTCGCATTAGGTGTAAACTGGCGCTCTAGAGATGCAGCAAATAGGTCTGCTTGCCCTTGGTCGTCATGTATGACCCCATGCGGACCTTGCAGTATTTGAGTTTGACGAGAAGTCTCTCGGCGCTGGAAAAGGCGGGAATACTGCCAGATTTTAGTGTCATTAAGTGTGACCCCACGAAAAAGTGTCTCCCAGTACTGCTCGGTTTGTCGTCTAGTGATGGTCTTGATTTTGCGGCTTAAGGTGTTCCAAAGTGTTTTGTAGAGTGGATGTCTGGTGCGCTGCCAAGTACTTCGAGCCCAGCGTTTGAGATGGATATAAAGACAAAGTAATGGAGAGTCACATTGTGGATGGGACTGCAAGTCAGGAATTATTGATGTGCTGAGGGAGTCAGCCGTACGTAGAGCAAGTGTGAGATGGGCGACCGCCTGATCAATTTCCGCAGGAGAATTTGGACGAGCGGCTATGTCGAGCAAAGAGTTTAATTCCTGCTTATAGACATCCCAGTTCGTAGTTCGGGAGATATGAGCGGGTGCAGGACGGGAGATATGACGATGCGAAATTTTGAAAAGGACCGGATCATGATCTGAGTCCAGTGCTGAGATCACGTAAGGACGTGTAGCTAAGATGGTATCTTTGCTTAGAACTATGTCCAACACATCCGGTTCTCCGCCTGCTTTAGGATGGTGAGTTGGATCAGGTGGCCCATAGGCAATGAATGGAGATGTGTGCAGATACCGGTGTAATATTCGTCCGTTTTCGTTGGAACGTCTGGAGTGCCATTCCCCATGTTTTGCATTGAAGTCCCCTGCCAATATGATTTTGGGGCCCAAAGTCGAGATGGCGTCGAAATCATTGGGATCTAAGTCATGTGCTGGAGAACGGTAGCCCGTGACCAAGATGAGAGGAATCCCGGGGAGGAAGACTTCTATAGCAAGAGCTTCTAGTGTGTGTAACTGGGGTAAAAGGAGTTGTCTAGCCTTGAAACTTCGTTTCAGGGCAATCAGTAATCCTCCTTTCCGTCCTTGAACTCGATCGAGACGAAATAATTGGTAGTTGGGCAGTCTCCAGTGTGTAACCTGGGCAGTGAAGTGAGTTTCCTGTATGAGTATGATATCGACCTGGTGTTCTGCTAGAAAACGAATTAGGAGACGCTTCTGGTTGGTAAGACCATCTGCATTCCAGGTGACAACAGTTATAGTGTGATGAATGAGTGGTTGGTTAGAAGCAGCCATCAGCAATCATGTCAGCGAATGTCTCTATGACGACAGCAGCCTTAGACGCAGGATCCGTGGCTTCCCGAAGTCTAGTAAATCCCTTCTTGAGATGAGAGATAATGCGGCCAAAGTTGAAGGTTTTGATGTAAGTGAGGAGTGAGTGGAGATTAAAGTCATTAACGGATGGTGTAGACGCACTATCTGGTGTGCTGGACGTAGAGGGAGCATCCTGATTTGGTGGTGGAGGACGGTCGCTGCGAGGTGCCTTATCATCCAGTGAAGTTGATGCAGTAGGACCGGAGCTGCGGCTAGAAGGAGTTGATTTCTTGAGAGCATCTGAGTAGGAGCGAAAGACGGGACAACCGCGATAATTGGCTGGATGGTCCCCTCCGCAGTTTGCACAGGTTGCTGGCGTGGATGCATCTGGTTTGGCATAGGCTTTTGTAAAATGACTTTGCCCACACTTGACACATTTAGGTTGAGCTTTGCAAGTGTCCTGTGAATGACCAAGGCGTTGGCACCGGTAACACTGCAGAACACTCGGCGGTCGATACGGCTCAAATGTAACTTTATAATGAAGCAAAGCTGATACGTTATAGATCTCTTGTATATTTGGCGTTTTCTCGAGGGAGATGAGAAAAAGGGGCATGAGAACCCTATCTCCACCAGTGGGGCCCCGACGAGACATTTGATGAATCGTGAGTGGCTTAAAGCCTAAGGTGAATAGTTCAGACTGAAGGTCGGCGACGTCTGTATCAATGGGCAATTTGCGAACGACAACCTTTAGGGGTCTGTCACTTTTGGCGATGCCAGTAGCGTATTCAGTTTTCGTCTGTTCGCAGTAGTTTTTTATAGTTGTGAAGTCGTCCCTAGAAGATACCTGAATCACGATGCGTTCTTTGTTATGCCGAACCTGAGGCGATTCTCTGAGGGTCTTGGAAAGGCTTTTGGTGAAATTGTATGTTTTTTTGATGCCGTAAATGTAAATAGGTGGTGGTTTAATCTCTTTGGTGCTTTTGGGCCGTGGCTCTATCACAGGAGACTCGTCAGCTGTGAGAGTAGAGAGAGGCTCAAATCGGTTGCTCATCGGTAAAACAGGGAAGTCTGATGAATATTGTTGGCTCAATGTGGACTCCAAGGACGAGCGACGTCGCTTGGGTGTAGTAACCAGGGTAAAGTCCATGTCATTGTCGTCCTGCGGTGGAGCAAGGGATGGAACGTCAGTCGTTGACCGGTTAGTCGAGGATGATCGTGACTTGGCAGTAGCGCCGGAGGTGGTGGGCCGCCCCAGCGGGATAAGGAAGTCCTCAGGCCGGTATTGAGATCGGCTGACTATCTTCGTTGGGATTTTGGTCTTCTTTTTCGAGATGACTGGCTTGGACGTAGCCATCATAGGAGCTCGGATGATGAATGAAGCTGATGTCAAAAGTATAAGCTACCCTCCGAAGAGGAGAGTAACTTAATTAATCGTTTAGCCAAGAGGAATAGCTAGGTCGTCAACAGAAATAATCAATTTGATGTGTTAACCTCCGTGGAGGTATTAAATATAATTCGACGGTTGTTTCCTCAGCCTCAAAGAGGCAAGTAATCCAACCGTATATACGAAGATCGCGACTAAAATAAACCAATGGGGATAAATACCTAAGTGACTTGGTTATTTTTCTCCGCCAGCTACGGATACCCTATTTTTTTACCTGGTTAGAGATTCCAGGTGGCCAGTTCATTTACGAGCGGTCACGGTCACGGTCACGGTCACGGTAATGTTGAATTTTTGTGAAGAGTATCGGGCCGAAGCCCCTGACTCCATGAGTAAGATGGCAGAAAGAATATATACAGATGTGCAGGTGGCTTGTTGGGTAATACTATTGATTTGTTATGTCTGTGAGACTACATCTGCAACTGTCGCAGAGTAGCTGATGTTGAAGTCATTACGATCTAAGGAAAGATATTAAAGGCGTGGCGTGCGGTGCACGTTCCGTAGAGAGCATTTGGTTCCTATGGTAGCTATAGCTGGATTTATGTGCCTTGGCAAAGTATGCCAGAACTTATAGTGGAGATGCCGTAGAACTTGTTTAACAGGAGGCAGCTCTAAATCTTCCAGAACTTGGCTGTTGCGTGTATATCTATCGTGACCAGTGATGATTCGACCGGCTCTTGTTTGCACACTTTCAAGTGTTTGAAGATGACTTTTAGCAGCATGTTGCCAGGCAGGGCATGCATAAGAAAGTGTAGATAGGACTATCATCTTCAATATGTGCACGCGGACCTCATGAGAAAGTGAACTGCAACGAAAAATGGGGTACAATGCTGATATTTTGCGTAATGCTCGTTGCTTTATGTCTTTGATGTGTGAGGCGAACGTTAACCCATGATCTAATGTCACACCCAGATATTTAGCGTATGTGGCGTGAGGAATGTGTGCGTTCTCATACGTTAAATTTCGATGGACCCGGATTCGTCGTCGACTGTGGATGACAGCACAGCTTTTGTCTGCATTGATTTTAATTCTCCAACGCCTTGCCCATTCCTGAAAGCCGTTGAGTTGACGTTGCATGTAGATGTAACACTGTGCAAGTGAGCTGCTGGTCGTAAAAAAGGCAGTATCGTCAGCATACGTTGCAGAAAAGCAATGTGGTAAGGTCGGGAGGTCTGCCGTGTACAGATTATATAAAAGCGGTGAAAGTACAGCGCCCTGTGGAACACCTGCTTTGATAGATCGGGGCGTGGATTTGACACCGTCAACAGATACATGAAATTTTCTGTCAGTCAGGTATGAACGTAGTAAATGTATAAGACGATCGGGAAAACCTTGGGTGTATAGTTTATATAATAGTCCTGCTAACCATACTTTATCAAAGGCTTTTGACACATCCAGGTATACTCCAAGGGTGTGTTGTTTCCTGTTGAAAGCTGTTGTTAAATGATCCACCACTCGTACGAGTTGCGTTGTAGTGCTATGTTGTGCACGAAAACCAAACTGATGAGATGGTAGAAGGTCTCTGTTATCTACGTGATGTTTCAGCCTCCAGAGAAATACCCGTTCGAAGAGTTTGCTCAAGTGCGATAGAAGACTTATCGGCCTGTAATTTTCCGGGAGCAGTGGATTCTTGCCAGGCTTGGGGATTGTGATGACACGAGCTTCCTTCCAGGTCTTGGGATAGTAGCATAATTGAAAGATGGCATTAAATAAGTAAGTTAAAAAGACCAGTAGTTTTCTAGTTGGATGTTTAAGAATCTCAGATCGAATCCCATCAGGCCCAGATGCTGTCTTTGCCGGCAGACATTTTATATGTCGTTCTATTTCCCGGGGTGTTACTAAGGTGATGTCATGTGTTGGGTTTTGTGTACTTATGCTATATAATGTGGTTCGGATGTGCTGTTTCAGATAGGGATCGAGGCGTGCTCTATTGGGCTGAAACTGTTCTTCCAGAGAGTCAGCGAAAATGTCCGCTTGCGACTGAGGATCTTGAGTCAGTCCTTGAGGTCCTTGTATGACTCTAGCTTTGGAAGCATTCGTGGCACGTTGGAATGATTTGGAGTACGTCCAAATTTTACGGTCATTCAATGTGACATTTCGAAAAGTGTCTTCCCAGTATTGTTGATTCTGTCGCGTGGTGAGCATCTTGAGCTTCTTACAAAGTTTGTTCCACAGAGTCTTATACGCGGGATGTAGTGTGTGCTGCCATCTACGTCTAGCCCAACGCTTCAGATGAAGATAAAGTTGTAAATTAAAACTATCACATTGACTGGTTTGCGTTGGAGAGAGTATGGTAGTGGAGCTCGCTGCCTCTGCTGTACGAAGTGCTAGCGTGATGTGAGAGACTGCTTGATCAATGTCCGCAATGGTGCCAGGCCTATTTCGTAGATCGATCATGGTGTTTAGTTCTTGTTTAAATATGTCCCAGTCAGTTTTTATTTGCTTGAAGATGGGGGCAGAATGAGCGAGGCTGCGGTGGGAGACGTGAAAAATGACTGGATCGTGATCGGAATCTAAATCTGAAATGACATAAGGATGGACGGTAAAGGATACGTC
The DNA here is from genome assembly GCF_964235325.1 of Thermobia domestica. Taxonomy (NCBI): domain Eukaryota; kingdom Metazoa; phylum Arthropoda; class Insecta; order Zygentoma; family Lepismatidae; genus Thermobia; species Thermobia domestica. The sequence goes on along the minus strand of NC_137454.1, from coordinate 148,443,344 downwards.
TTTGCAAAGGGCTACGTCAAGCACATCGGGTTGTCCGCCGAATTTTGGATAATGGGTTGGGTCTGGTGGAGCACTGATGATAAAGTTGGACGTGAGTAAATATTCATGTAAAGTATCTCCAGCAGTGTTTGGAGTAATGGAGTTCCATTCTCCATGTTTAGCATTAAGATCTCCAGCTAATATGACTTTGGGCCCTAAGTTAGCAATGACATCGAAGTCTGTGGGCTCTAGTTGTGTAGCCGGGGACCTGTACCCGGTGACCAATATTAATGGAACGCCTGGAGTTATTAGCTCAACACCAAGTGCCTCCAAAGTTAGTAAGGGTGGTATTGTAATTGACCTGACGGGAAATGCCTTTTTGATTATGAGTAGTAATCCTCCCTTCTGTCTGCCCACTCTATCCTGTCGATACACAATGTAATTGGGTAGTCGCCAAGTAGTGATACGAGCAGTGAAGTGTGTTTCTTGAATAAACATGACATCAACTCTATGGTGTTTGAGAAATCTAATAAGCATTTGTTTCTGCCCCTCGAGACCATCTGCATTCCATGTAGCAAGGACAAGTGTGTGATGCAATACGCTGGATTTAGAAACAGCCATCATCAACCATTTCCGCTATTGTTTCTATTACTGCTGCAGCCTTGGAAGCTGAGTCTGCTGCTTGGCGGAAGCGGGTAATACCACGTTTAATATGTGTTAATATTTTGCGTAATTCTAAACCCTTGAGAAATGAAAGAACGGACTTTAAGTCTAGGTCTTCTTTTGGGCCCTCCTGTTGTTCGACAGAAGCTGATTGGGTGTGAAGAGAAGTGGAAGCTTCAGCGTCTTCATTGTCCGTAGCCATAGGTTGGATATTAACAGCAGTGGGCTTAGAAGTCGTTTCTTCTGATGGTTTGTTGGAAGTTTTCTTAGTCTTTTCTGGAAGTTTCCTCGGCTGCTGGGCCGGCAATTTAAGAGCCTCAGAATAGGATTTAAAGACTGGACAGCCACGGTAATTTGCGGGGTGATCTCCCTGACAGTTGGCGCAAGTGGCGGGTGTGGAGGAGTCTGCTTTACTGCAGGATTGGGTGAAATGAAATTGCCCACATTTGAGACAGCGCGGGTGGGCTTGGCAGGTGTCCTGTGAATGCCCCAAGCGTTGGCATCTGTAACATTGCAGCACTGAGGGAGGCTTGTATGGTTCGATGTGGACCTTGTAATGAAGAAGGTTGGTAATAGCATATATCTCCTTAACAGCTGCAGTTCGTTCCAATGCAACCAAAAACAGTGGCATCATAATTTTCTTGTCTTCTGTCTTGCTTTTGCGAGACATTTGGTGGACGTTTATTGGTTTGTAACCGAGACGCAATAGTTCTTCCTTCAGATCGTCTAAGTCGGTGTCTATAGGCAGTTTGCGGATAACGACTTTAATAGGCCTTTCATTTTTTGCCACGCCTGTAGCATACTCAGTTTTTGTTTGTTCGCAATAAGCTTTGATAGAATTATAATCATCTCTGTTTGCTGCTTGAATACGAATGCGCTCCTTATTGGGCTGAGCTAGAGGGGGCTCCTTCAATGCTCGTGACAATGTCTTTATAAAAGTATATGTATTTGTAATGCCGTATATGAAAATCGGAGGAGGCTTATGAGTGGGCGGCTGCTTTGGCGGAGCAGTATTATTGCTGGCATGAGCATTATCTGCTTGGTTGGAAGACAAAACATCAAACCTGTTGCTGACTGGGAGAGGCGGATAGTCTGCTTTGTTTAGGTTTTCCAATGAAGACCTGCGTCGCTTTAGTGTTCCAACTACTGTAAAGTCCATCTCTTCAGGCTTATTTGAAGTAGACGGTTGGGAGGCACTTGAGTGCTTAAGTGTATTTGGTTTCGATTTGAGCTCCCCTGGGATGGCAGTTTGCTTCTTGCCCAAGGGCAGAAGAAAGTCTTCTGGTTTGTATGTGGCCCGGATTATTTTACCTCTGGTAGCAGGAATCTTGGTCGATTGAGATTTTTTCTCAGATTTGGTGGATGTCTTCTGAGAAGCCATCTTTATTGTGAGAGTGGGGGATGGCGCCAGCTTACTAGAAGGGTAGTGGCGTTCCCAATAAATTTTATGATCTTAGAGCAGTGCTCTAAGTTTTAATTTGCCAAGGTGCTTTTCCTCCAAAGAGGAAGCACTACTAATCGTTAGCCGGTAGAGTTGCCAAAGTCGTCAACGAATTTTAGTTATCTCTGCCTCCGAAGAGGAGAGTACCAAAATAAATCGTACGCCTAGAGAATAGCAAGGTTGTGAACAGTTAAGATCAAATCAGGGTGTCAACCTCCGTGGAGGTATGAAAATACAATTCGACGGTTGTTTCCTAAACCCCAAAGAGGCAAGTATTCCAACCGTATGTACGAAGATCGCGAATAAAATAACAATTGGGGATGGACACACTAAATGACTTGATTATTTTTCTTCGCCAGCTACGAATACCCTATTTTTTTTACCTGGTTAGAGATTCCAGGTGGCCAGTTCTGCGAGCGACCGAGCTCTAACCTATAATCTTAGCATTCACACCTTTGATTTACGGTTATTTGTGATTTCACGTTTATAACAAAGACAAATATTTTTAAAAGAGTGTAGTTTAAATAAATTACTGAAATAAATATTTTTCACAAAGTTTATCCTTCTAAATTATTGTTCAAAGACCTTTGCCTTTAGTAAGCCTTCTCCGAAATACATGCAAATGAATTGTGCTGCCATCTTTGGAGCTCTTTTAAAATACACATATATGTTTCTCGACAATGAGATCTCAGAAACTACAGGCTCTAGAAAGATGACGTTTTCACTGATCGATTGCAAATTTCATGTAGATTGTCCAGTTCTAATTGAATATTTAAAAAACATGGGCACTATACTATTTCTTTAGTACATTTTTACGGGTACATTGGAAGTGTTCAACTTTCAAAAAAATAAAATAAAACATCACATCCTAATCATTACACATTCCAACACCACACTGTTGTATATAGCGGTTGTATATGTCTCCGGCATTTGTTTCATAGCCAAATAATAATGGAAAAGGAAGGATAACCATTTCCTGAAGGATGTCTATATTATCAGGCTGAATGTCTTTAAGAAGTTAGTTTATACTTAAACTTACGTCTTCCCGAAAATTTTATTTAACGTCTAGTTTTAACGTACAGGTTTTGCACTAATTCTCTGCTGTGTAACGTCACACCCACCCAACCAGGTACATTCTAGGAACGTGCCATTTAAGTTCCATATGTACCGTTTACGTACCTGGTACTTGAAACATGTACATTTCATATGCATAGCGCGTGTCGCTAGGTACGTGCCTTTCGAGGAATTTCTGACACTTGCAAGGTACTTTTACATGCTTCACTGGAATGTGAGGAATGTGAATGGCACATACCCCATGTACCATGGCATGGTTGTGCGTAAGTTGCTTCGTATTGCGACTAGGGTTGCCAATTTAGCCACTTTGTGACGAGATCTGGCCATTTTGAGAACGTCGTTAGTCACATAATTTCCAAAGAGCCAATAGTGGCTTTTTAGCCATATGCTTTTCACTTCTATAGCCACTTTCTGAGTTTAGCCACATTGTAATATACATACAAAATTAATATATTGTCAGTTATATATGGTGCTTATTGGGAAAAACACTCCCCAAAAAAGTTCATCTTAGACTGGAGAAATGGTTATCCTTCCTTTTCCATTATTATTTGGCTATGAAACAAATGCCGGAGACATATACAACCGCTATTTACAACAGTGTGGTGTTGGAATGTGTAATGATTAGGATGTGATGTTTTATTTTATTTTTTTGAAAGTTCAACACTTCCAATGTACCCGTAAAAATGTACTAAAGAAATAGTGCCCATGTTTTTTAAATATTCAATTAGAACTGGACAATCTACATGAAATTTGCAATCGATCAGTGAAAACGTCATCTTTCTAGAGCCTGTAGTTTCTGAGATCTTTTGTCGAGAAACATATATGTGTATTTTAAAAGAGCTCCAAAGATGGCAGCACAATTCATTTGCATGTATTTCGGAGAAGGCTTACTAAAGGCAAAGGCCTTTGAACAATAATTTAAAAGGATAAACTTTGTGAAAAATATTTATTTCAGTAATTTATTTAAACTACACTCTTTTAAAAATAGTTGTCTTTGTTATACACCTGAAATCACAAATAACCGTAAATCAAAGGTTTGAATGCTAAGATTATAGGTTAGAGCTCGGTCGCTCGTAATCAAGCACTGGCCATAGAGACGGCATAACCGTCTGCGGCCCGCCCATCCCCGGATGGGAATGAAAGCCTTGTGAAAAAAAAAATCGCTCGTAAATGTTACTGTAGTATTTTAATAGATAGTTAAATTGCCACACAGATGCCGGAGGAGGGCATATATTTTCAGAGTTAGTTGCTTGGCTTTTTTTAAAAGTGCAAGCTTCTAAATTCGAACGTAAAAATGAAGCGTTAAGGTTTTAGTATTTAAGTACTCGCACCCCCAGTTGCATAGCACTGCCCTAAGGAACATTACTGACATGCCTAGTACATTCCTGGCACATGCCAATGCCAAGTAAATGTGTCAAGTACATACACGGTACGTGATATACACATAATAGATACATTCCTCGGTATGTGTCATGCACGTACTTTTGGGCGGAAGTAACCTTATTCCTTACATGTGTATTTCACATGATTGCTCTATTCACGTACCTATCATGTACATTCCAATGTACCTCGAGGAACATTCTTTACACATGATCAGTATGTACTTGTGTTGGGTGGGCAATATAACCATCAATGCTACTTTTATGAGGACAATTCTGCCAGTGGGGTTTAGAATGTTACAACCTAGAGAACGCATCAAACGTCAGAAAATTGCAAAATGACACACACAATATATTACAATGTGGCTAAACTCAGAAAGTGGCTATAGAAGTGAAAAGCATATGGCTAAAAAGCCACTATTGGCTCTTTGGAAATTATGTGACTAACGACGTTCTCAAATTGGCCAGATCTCGTCACAACGTGGCTAAATTGTCAACCCTAGTCGCAATACGAAGCAACTTACGCACAACCATGCCATGGTACATGGGGTATGTGCCATTCACATTCCTTACATTCCAGTGAATCATGTAAAAGTACCTTTCAAGTGTCAGAAATTCCTCGAAAGGCACGTATCTAGCGACACGTGCTATGCATATGAAATGTACATTTTTCAAGTACCAGGTACGTAAACGGTACATATGGAACTTAAATGGCACGTTCCTAGAATGTACCTGGTTGGGTGGGGGGTCCCCACTTATTCCCTGCACACCATTACCTAATCACCTGCCTACTTAATAATGACAATTTATGCATTTTTGTCCTCCCTTTGTTCACACCCAATCCCATTGACTATTCTCTACTTATTGGTATTTTATAATTGAACATAGAAAACAATGTTAAATGCCAAAAACAATAGTTATTGTAACAGTAGAGATAAAAAATAGTAAATTTTGCCCAAGCGTCACAAAATAGAAAATACTATTGCTTAGAAATACAATCTGGCATATAACGAAGTATGAAAATCTAACTAAAGCATAAACGTATTTAAAAAAATCAACGTGGCACTTATATTGTTTTCTTCAGTCTACAGCGAGTCTCCATTTATTTATTTGAAAACATATTTCTCTAAAATACAGTTCAAGAATATTTATTCGTTCTCCAAAATGCTTGCAAAAAAGTTTACGGTATGGAAATGAGAAGACGAAATCACGAAATTGTAAAATGCATTAGTTGTATTTTATATTCTCCATAATAATTTATATATGAACATCGCAAAGAATATTTCAAAAATGAACTGCTTAGTTCTTTCGCCCTTAAAACAATATGAGTCAGTCTTTTCCCGCGACACGCAGACGTCCTACGTTCATTGTGTGAATCGAGCAAACCCATAACAGAGGTAAGAGGAGTCACCTTTCTGCCCGCTTCCTCTCTCCTTCCGCTGCACGAAGGAAAATAGAAAGTACTCTCCTCCCGTCGCGAGGAGGAAGGTAAAAAGTATTTTTTTTTCAGTCACGTTAAAAGTGTGATTACATTGTACGTAAGGGTAGGCGTTTAAAGAGCTGTTCTGTGATGCAGGCCAATGTGAGAGAGCCAAACCAGCACACGTGAACAGAATGTAACAGCAAGCATCGAGACTTACGCTATGTTGCCAAATCTCTTATGGAAATCAATTAAGGTTTCATACTCCATATTAAAATAACTATTTTGTTCGCTCGTTCCTATAGAGAAATAAATGTCCATAATTATTTTTTATTAATTATTAGTTTTCGTGTTAAGGGGGTGTACCCATCATCAGAGGCTTCAGAATCTCCATAAGGTAACATGTAAAATTTAATTCGTAAATATTTTACAAAATACTGCACTTAGTAACTTGCAATTTTCTATACGGATACCAAAGAGCAATACAAAGGAGATGGTTATCTCAATTTTAAACTTAATGACTTAGATTAATTGTAATAATTACTTCCGTAATTAGGTAATCACTATTGCAGGTAAGGGATCAAAAGACCACTTTCATACTTCACAAATTACTACAGGTGAAATTCTTTGAAGAACACATGCTGGGAAAGGATGCATTGTGGCAATTTGAACAGCGAAACTCATGTCTATCCCTCCATTTTCATAATCATTTACGCCTTGAGCAGTTTCCCTTACCACTCCCCGCCCCAGACGGCAACTACCTGAATTTGCCTTTTCGATGGAAACTGGAGTGACTCAGATGTCAACAAAATACTTGGTAGAACAAAGATAATGATCTTTGAAACCTCAGTATCGAACATATGTTTCCGATTGCTTTTCTACATCTTTTTTTTTCTTTTTCTTTTTTTTTCTTTCTTGAAACGGATGGATTCTTCTTCCAAGCAGTAGCTTTCACCTCTCTGCCACTCAAAACTATACAACGAAGAAAAGTCTAAATGTTTCTTATTTACCTATCTTTTGATTTCTGGAAGGATAGGTTTCATTTCATTTTATATTATTTATCATAGAAAACAGACAGTGCGACGTTTCTGTGGTTAGAATGGATTAATTGTATGCAGGGGTGGCAAAAACCAAGTTTTCCTTGTTTGGTTTTTGAATAACTTGAATTTGGTTTACCTACTCCTTTATATATTTACCATACCCATATGTGCACGTGTGTGAAAAAAAAAAGAAAAAGTAAAAGAAAAAACTAAAGAACTCCTTGATGGATCATCACCAAATTTGGTCAAAATATAGTCAAGAGTAAGGAATTTTATTTGTCATTAAAACCACCTACCCAAACCGGAACTGATTTAAATAAACCATTTCTGGTTTGACCTTTGATCACCATAGATCGAAAACGGCAATATGTAGTGAGATCCGTTTTTTCTGCTTCGTAAGAATATATTTAATCTCTATTATTAACTCTACTACAACCTACAATGGTTCAAATCAACTATAATTTCTGCTTTCAATAAATATTGATCTATATATATCAAAAACGGTAAAAAAAATAGATAAAAACGGTTTCTTCCAATCGAGCAGCTCTCAAGCGTCTCAGGTGTACCTTTCATCTCCTCTTGTGATCTTCAATTGAAAGCTCGGTTTCAATAGTGATCTCCATAGAACAGAAATGAAGCGGGTTTTTGCTTTCTATTCAGCTTTCTAAAAATAACTACTATATTCTGTCTTCCAAAAGATGTGGAAATCAACTACTTCCGGTTTTAACGTTGATGGCTATAGAATAAAAACTGTAATAGATAAGAAGCGGTTTTCTGCAATTTATTAGGCGTTCCGAGAATATATTTCGTCTCTAGTCTAATCTCTCTACTAAAACCGGAAGTAGTAGAAATCTACTACAATTTCCAGTTTCAATATTAATTGTGAAAATATCGTACCACAGACACCAAACTCCTTTGCGTGATGTACACGTGGCACTGCTACTTGTTTTTGAACCATTTTCTTTATTTTGTGGATAATTGTGGCCTCTACTTTTTTTAAATAATAATATAAGTCAAACTCGAGGCCATACGTAAACTAGTATTACAAATGATTTACCAGTAGAGCACAAATTATTTACTAGTCTGCCCATTCATTACTGTTCAAGATTGAATAAGCCAAACTGAGTAGCGTGTCTGAACAAAGGAGTGAGTTAGGGAAGCTAATACATAAGATTATTTGCATGAATAAAACCTACTTTAGATTTGTAATAAGGGATAAGAAATCTTAAACATCTGAGAGGTTATTTGGTTCACAGAGTTACAGTTAAGAAATTGATAAGAGAATAAGATAGATTGGGCTAGAGCCAAAGTTGGGATAAAGCGGGAAGTATAAAACACATTTTTGTAATGAAAGTCTTGATTCTGAGCGAAAACAGCTAGTTGACCTTTGACCTTGAGTTAGACCGGTTTGCGGTCACTTCAAGATTGAGACCGAGATCAGTCGAATGAAGGGGCCATGGCTACAAAACTTTTAATTTATTTAGATTACATATGGATAGAAATAAGTTTTTTCTAACCCGTTCTTATGTAACAGGGGGGTTATGAAGGACGGGACCTACAGTTCAAAGTGGGTTACAAACCATTACTCGGTTTGAATCGGAGAGAAATTGTCCTCTAGCTGGGCTCAAACCTGGGACCCCTGCCTAATTACAAAAGTGACAATTCTACAGACTCATCCACGGAGAACACCTGATAAAGATATATTGTACTGATCTTGCATGTACTGTACTTGTGAATATTTTAAGAATCACTTTACAAGAAGAAAAAAAACTGCACAAGTGAAATCAGTACAAAGTACAGAAGATATACTTTATTCCTCCAAGTTAGTTCACATAGTCAAAAATTTAGCGACCTAATTTAATTTGCATATAAATATAAGAAGTGAATAAAGATACGAATCAATTGAGTTCACTCTGGTTCTGAACCATTTATATTATTTTATTGGTTTAAATCAATTGATTGTTTACATACACACACAAATTCTATGAACTTCAATAGGAAAATGATTTTGGATCTTTGGATAATTTTGGATAATTTTAGCACCAGTCGAGCTAAAACTCGATTCGACTCGAAACTCGAGTCAAGTTTAGAGTCGAGTCAAAGGTAATTTTCTCGAGTGGAGTTCCGAGCCGAGTCACTGTTTTTGACGTCGAGTTTCGAGTGAGTCGAGTTTGATAAATGGCTCGCTCGTTCAGTTCGTTTTAACTCGTTTTGAAATAATCGTCTGATTAGACTGGAAAGCGAAAGCCATGAGAAATGTAAGCAGTAGTGTGGAATACTTTTAGTGTTGCTCACGACAGGGAACATTACTCGTATCTCGTCTCGTCTCGATAACGAGACGACAATATTTTTTTTTTTTATAACAAGACAGCTTCAAGTGTCATGAGCATCAATATAAGTATATACTGTAGCTCTTACTATCAAAGCTGAGATCTGCACGGTCGAATTTTTGAGCTCAAGCAGAAGCCCAACCCGAGTGGTGATGTCAATCGGCTCGGCACTCGGTTCAACTGAGCGAACAACTCGAGCCGGCTTGGTTCAGAGGAGCCATCGGCTCGGCCCAATTGAACCAATGGCTTGAGCCATCTCGGTCGAGACGAGCCGTCGACTGGCACAATTGAGCTTTTGGCCCGAGCTTGCTCGGTTGGGATGAGCTACCGACTCGGCTCAGATGATTCACCAACTCAGCTGAGATGAGCCATCGGCTCGAACCAGCTCCGTTGAAACGAGTTCATCGCCTCGGTTCGACTCGGCTCAACTGAGCCGATTGCTCGAGTTGGCTCGGTTGGGTGAGCTGTTGGCTTGGCTCACTTCTCGGTTCGGCTCGATAGTGAATGAGCTATGAACCAAGCCGCTCGAGCCACTGACATCCCTAGACCCGAGCCGAGCAGTTTTGAACATGTTTGACCGGCGCCCTACAACTTTTAACAATTTTTGGCTCGAGCCTGAATACTTGCTTCTCCGTAACTCAAACCCAGATCCTCGTGAACAATGTCCTTGCCTCCTGAAGACTTCTCGGCGACCGAGATCGGAAGTCAACTAGTTTTTAGTATACAGGTACACCCCGCCTACTTTCTTGGTTATACATGATGTAATAATAATAATAATAATAATAATAATAATAATAATAATAATAATAATAATAATAATAATAATAATAATAATAATAATAATAAGTAGTAGTAGTAGTAGTAGTAGTATCATTGACCTATTATCTATGGCGGATACTTAAAAATAGTAATTGAAACTACACACGACTCGACTCGATTCGAAATTCGACCTGAATTCGAGTCAAGTTGGAGGAAATTTTTCGAGCCGAGCTCAAAAATGTCTGCTTCGAGTCGAGTTTCAAAGAAAACTCACTCACTCGTATCCATCCCTACAGTGGAATAGGTATAAAGTTCGTGACCCGAGGTCTCGCTATGTATGTTCACAGGGTGTTCGAAAACGACATCAAATTACTTAAGGAAATTAATCCTTACACGAGAACATAAAATGAAAGTTACGGGTCACCGTACTAAAAACATTCTCGCTTAAATTTCTTAGGTTAAATCATATTATGTTGCTGTCAAATACAACAAAACTTTAAGGCGTTTTCGGAAAACTCCAAAATATTGCTCGGGTTGTTGCTTTCTTGTACCGTTACGACCAATTTTCTGTGGACAATATATCTGAAATAACGCAACTGTGCACCAAGGTTGGTCTATAGGCTTTTTCATGTTTTCGTCCGAGGATTCACATCCCGAAGTTATTTCCTGACACCATGTGTATATATTATATTTGCTTATTTTCGAGTAACAAGATCTAGAAATGTTCGAGGCCCTAGTTCCACTTATATTTATTACCATAATGAAAACTTTAAAAAATCGTTCACGTAGTCTAAATTATAGTGAAATTACTATGTCCGTTCTTCATTAGCTTGGTTGGTTTGGTGGGTTTAGAGTTTAGTGTCCCTTTCTGTACCGATGTTATAAGAGACGTGAGCCTTCAGTGGAATCCGAGTCCTTAGTGATCTGTTGATATTTCAAGGCTCTTCCGCCGGGTATCGAACCCGAGATCTGTGATCCAAAGGTGCGCGAGCTAGCCATTAGACAGACGAAGGGAAGGGTTATTGTATTTTTTAGAACGTTACTTATGTATGTTTATTCACGGTTCAATCCATCGTTTCAATCTGTTGAATTTAGCTTGAAGTAAAGTTGATTTTTTTTATTACATCCAGAAAAATATGTGTTGAATATCTAATGTTGCCAGAAAGTAAAAGTAACTACCTGTCACGAATTTCAAATCCCAGTTACTACAGGGAATTCTGTAGTTTGTATCCATGCAAACGTCTCATACAAACTTAGTGCTGCAAAGGAAAGCTAAATTTCAACCATGATCTGTATCAAATTGTTGATCCTCCTCTTCAAAGTATATACTCTCCCCTATTTTCTACTGTTGAGGCAGTGTTATTACAAAGAGTTGGAACGTACTAATATGAAATTAGTGGTTAGCAATAATTATCTAACTAGAGTTACTAGTAATGAAGAAATTGGCGTTCTCTACCTGATCTTTGCTTTCGCAGTATACATCATACAGCATGAAATCGCAAGAAGCAAATATTTCAAATTGTCTTGGAAGCAAATATTCTTTCTTTGTAACATTTACAGAAAATCTATCCGCTCTGCAGAAACGGAGGAAAGAAATGGGATGAGGGTGGCACCCCGCGGTGTTCTACCACACCCATTGGAAAAGAACTTAAGAGGGGGAGGGAAATACCTGCCTGTCAGCAGGACATCTGTTCGCGAAGATCACATTGGAACACACAACCTTCAATATATAGTCCATTACAATGTTACTTTAAAAAGTTCATTACTCTTGATCTACGTCATTAAGCGTGAAATTGAAACAATCATTTCATTTCTATTGCTTTTCTGTGTACATATGAAAAATTTTAAGTTGTTACGTACCATATTTCGTTAGATATTCATGAAATAAAGTTTACATGTTATCTTATGGGGACTGAGAAACCAGTGGCAAAAGGTATAACATCTCCTTAATCGGACAATGCTGGGCTAAATAGATAAGCAAACCTATTTGAAATACAAAATAGTATCACAAAATGTATTTAAAATACAAAATACGTATTTCAAATACATTTGCAAAATACAAAATAGGTATCACTAATTTTATACATAGTCTGCAAAATATTTGTATTGACTATGGTTCATATAAGTTTAGGCATCAAACACGATCATTTTCTTTGCACTAACCAACATCAAACACTTCCATTTGGCGTACATCAAACACGATTCATTTATCTAAGGAAATGCTTACTCGCTCTCAGCAGCAATTGTTTCTCGAACATTTTGTCACTCATACTTACTCTGCTGGGTCTTATAATGAGGCCCCCAAATGTGAAAAGTTACTCAACAGCTGCTGAACTTGGCACATATGTATTGAAATTTTTAAATAATTTAAGAACAAGAGGGCTCTTCTCCACCTCTAGTACACACAATGAAGTATCTGAATCCTCAAGGTACTGGAGACATTGCAACTGCAAGCCTCCCAGCAGGACATTGAAAAAATACAGGACAGTTTGGTTTATAAAATAGGACAGTTTGGTTTATACAATAGAATATTACGCTCTGAAGCAAAGAAAAAAAACATATAAATGTATCGTCAGGAAAGGCCACTTTTCATCCCAATGGACAACTATTTATTATTGAAAATAGTAAAAACACTAAAAAATGCAGCTCTAATATTTTTAGAATTCAGAACATATTCGCACTACCATAGAAGAAAAAGAAATAGTTAACTCTTATTTATGGGATTACTTTGGCATTTAACACTTTTAACATGCCGTTATTCATATATAATTTTGAATACGTAAATTTAATTAATGTATGCAAAAATATTAATTATTTCTCTACCTTCTAGTTTTTTTTTTTTTTTATTATTTACAGATGAACTTTGGCATTATTTTTCATTACTTCATATCTTTCTAATGAAAAAAGAAGATTGATAACTCACTTCTCTGTAACAAAATACTTGAATCTAGTTAAACATTGAATTATTTGATCAAAGTATTTCCCTCTGAAATAAATAATGTAACAGCATTTGATTCATCATAGCTCTGCAAATTATATATACACTTCTAACAACAGTTATACAACATAAATTTCTGGACATTTCCAGTTCATAAATAATTTCCAGAACATTTCCAGGATTTTCACCATTTTTTTGCTTTCCATTACTTTTCCAGAGCGTTTCCACGACACACTCTTATTTCCAAGTTTTCCAGGACGTGTATTATGTACAGCAATATTGGAAGGTGTTGGGATAAGTTGGTGAATATCAACACACCTCAATGCCTAGCCAATAGTGCTGCATACACTGCTGAAGGAAAATGCTAACACAGCTTGCATTATAAGAAACTGGACCATGGCAAAGTTCCTCAGCTAAGCTTCACCGGGGAAGAATAAGCACATGGGAGGCAAAGAGGGGAAAAAAGTGGCCATGGGAGGATAGGAAAAACCAAATAAAAAAAGTAATAGTAAGGATTAGGGACTGTCCCTCACAAAAAAAAAAAAAAAAGACATTTAAGCATATTACTAATATGTAGCAATTTAAATCATCACTTGAACTGCGTTTGGCTTGATTTTTAATAATTCAATCACTGAAAAACATAGGAAATAAAGGACAAGATTACAATATAGGACATATATAGACAAATTTCCAAAATATAGGAAAAAGTAGGAAAATAGGACAGCTGGAAGCCCTGCAACTGAGAAGCACTGGAGGACGCATAGTTATTCTCGTGATCGCTGGTAGTCCGATTGGAACAAATAATATTGTTCATCATTAAGATCATTTGCTTTCTCATTTGATGACATAGTCTTGTCATTTGAGTGTTCATAGTGAATCTTTTCCATAAATGCAACTTTCACAGATGATCTGTTTTCCTTGGGAACCCATATAAGTTTAAAAACGAATGAGTGACACAAGCAAGGATAACAACATTTACTGATGACGACTCCAAGGTTAAATATTCATAGAATATTTTGTCCATGTTCTTTAACAATGCCTTGACTAGCGGATTACAGTACTTTAATGAACGTAGTTCCAGTTTTTTCAGAACTTTCTTTATGCGAATAAGTTCTGGGATGAGATCGCCATAAAAGAAAAAGTCGGACGATTGGAGTCGATCAAGTCCTTGTGCGATGGGCTCCATACAATTTAAGTATTCGTCAGGGCCGTAGCTAAAGATTTTAGCGGCCGGGGTGAAATGGAATTCGGCGACCTCCTATACTCACCTTACCAACCTTTTCTTTTTTTTTAATTACATATAAGAGAAGCAGCTTTTGTTGTTACACTACGCTGAATTTTTATCAAGCTGCTTGGACAGACCATTGCAACAGGCAAAAGTGATCATTATTTATGCTTTTACAAATAAGACTTGTTTTCAAGAGGCTTATCTTGACTTTTTGTTAAACTTCACAAAACTACTTTTGGTTGAATACAAATCCATTTGGGGAACAGTTTTGGAAATTTACTACTCTTACAACGTTTCATACTAGCGATAAGAAATGAAATTTCAACACATTAGAAACTATGTGCTTTTAAAATGTTCAAAATGGGTGACACCATTAATTTCCAGTAATAATTGTTAACTTTTGGAATTTTATTCTGTATGTGACCACACAAATAACATTTAAATTTCGACTCTTTTACGGTAAAAATATTTTGTGACATGTAACGGAAATTTGGAAGAAGGCTTCTTTGCGAATTTCTCAATATTGACCTATAAAGGTGAAGAATATGTTTAATGTTTGTATTTAAAATTCAAAATATAGTTTGGCTATTACCTGTGTTAGAAATTACTTAATTTTTTAATGAATGAAAGTTCTGAAGTTACTTATTACTAATTTAATTAACGCATTACAAATACACTAACAAACCAATTATATATATGTATAATGTGTGTAAGTTCTGTATGTAAAGATATCGCACAACTAGATACCTATAAATTCATATAAATGATTCCAATAAATTCATATTCAATTTAGCAGCAACTCATATATCAATTTAAAAAAACACTGGTACTGATCAGTCTTTGAAAAAGACGAAATTCATTGGGTTAAATTCTGACCCCTTAAGCCTCTATTCTACAACTGATTGAACTTCGAAAATATTATTATTCTCTTTGTTTACGTTCATTTTTCATATTCCCGTGCAAACAGCAGCTTGCGTGTGTCTTCATTCTTTTAATTTCCATACCTTCATTCTCACCGCCGTGATTAATCCGGTTGGGTAGAAAAGCGTGATTAACTAAGCAAACTCATCACCATCAAAACGCCGAACATTTATTTCAGAGTTTGACCGTTTCTGATTTTGAAAACGCTCCTACGTACACCATAAGTCATTACTCGGCACTTTGTAGTTTCTAGTATACTGTCTGCACGTTCGTAAACTGCGTAATATTTTATTGCCAAGATCAGACCTACATTTTGCATGTTATGGAAAATGACAAAATACACTACAAAACCTATTTCAAATATAAAATACAAAATAGTTTTTGAAAAGGTATTTACAATACAAAATAGTATTTTGTATCTTAAATAGGTATTTGAAATACATTCATTTGAAATAGGTTCCAGCACTGTAATTGGAAGGCACTGACTTTATGACTACATTACCGAGCCACCCTTATTTGCAAACTTCGATTAATCTTTCAGAGAACAGACGAGTCATTTTTAGAAATAAGTATGGTTCATAATGCTTTGTCACTCTCGCTCTATTATATATATATCAAAAACAAAATGCTGCTAATTTTAGCTTTGGAACCACGTATAACTTGAACTTATACCATCAAAGGAAATACATTATTACTAATCTTAGTTACAATTTCAGCAATATATTCGTATCATTGCCTTTATTCTAGATCTCTGATGAGGACAGCGATATAAGGGGTGAGGGAAAAAGTACTATTATATTTCACCACCTCAAGCAGTTCAGGAAATTGGTTAATATTATGTTGAAGCATTATCCCTCCCTCTGTCTGCATGATGTTTTGACTCGCCCGACCAGTTCCGAGCGAGATTTCATTTCGTAAACACTCGTAACCGTGATGAGTCGGAAAGTGGCTAATTTGAAAGTTTAACAAAAGATTAACATCAAGTTCCTTGTGAAACTTGAAAAGCTGCCAACAAACATTCCGAAAGCTGCCCGAGATATATGGTGATACCCATACGCCAAGAGCACGAATCTTGCACTTCTAATAAATGTTTCTCGAAGGGGAGGGTAAGTGTTGAAGACAATGGTGGTTTAGGCAGGCCGCGGTCTTCAGTTACTGACACAAACATCAACAGGGTATGTGACGTGATCAGTAGTGACCGAAGATTGAGTGTGCGTGCTACTGGTATAACTTTTATTTAGTTGGGCCGCCACAGAAACTGAGACAATCAACGTAAGTGGATGATACGCAATACTACTGGTTAGATACGCATCCACGAGCTCAGTGATGTGGTCACTACCTGTAGAGGTACAGGTTGATTCTTGAGATCTATGTCACAGAGTGAAAAGAATTATACAGTGTGTTGGTGAACTATACTGACAAACTTTAAGAGATGATTCCTTACAACGAAACATGAAGAAAAAAAGTTCATATGGGGAAAAGTTCATGGTTTCGGAGCTAGGAACGTCCAAAAAATACACTGGTGCATACCAGCGGCGTGCCGTCAAGGGGACTAGGGGACTAGGCTAGTCCCCTGGAATTTTAATTAAAGTATTTTGTAATAAATATATACCAAAGAAAACGAAAACATTGTTTGTATTTCTCTATTTTTGTAAAATAACACTATTTCAATTGTTCTGACGCAACTATAGTCAGCGCCCGTGTGCTGGGTACGACAGCGAAGTGGAGATCGGAAACGCTCGGGTTTTAATCGGCTTTTCTCGGGGAAGGGAACAGGGTCCAGTCAGCTAGTCCTCATATTATGTTGTCTAAGCTCTAAGCATGGGCGTTCTGTCGTAAGCGAATTTAATGCTCGTTTGCTTTTTACAGTTAATAGTTTTAACACTATTAAATTTACAGTATGAAGCTTGACACTTTAAGAAATCTAGTGAAGTGTGAACTTTTTAAATTATCAATATATTTTACAAATGACTCGAAGAATAAAGTATGGAAGGGGACTCGTCTGAGAAATCGAGTCCCTTGTGGCAAAGTGATGGCGCAAGCAGTGATATTACTTCAATTGGTATAGGGGACAGTAGGGGCGGGGATCGGCCGTTTCAGTCTTGTATTCTGGACCACTGAATTCCTTAATTTTCAAGAAATGCAACAAATAATAACCAGTAGTAGAACAACTCCAAGCATTTCCATTTAGACAAAAATGAAAGATTATATACATAATATCAAAACGGATTATTTTGCTTCTTCAAAATAGTTAGCTGCATGTAAGACAAGAAACAAACTGTATTGCTGGCCTTGTACTCTGTTCCACATAGAAAAGGACGTGTGGAATAATGATGGCTTTTGTGACATGAACAATTTTCACAAACCCAAGTTGCGCCAAGAAAAATGTTACTCACACCTGTCCACAATAACTAAATTGAAAACTTTCGGGAAACCAGAATTGATTTTAATTTGAGCAAGCCAGTAACGGCTAATGTTAGTGTTGCAGCGTTGCGCAACGACCAAAGTATTTCAGGAAAAAAATATTATCATCAATAGTAGTAAAGAAAAGGAAAAAAATACTTTTTAATACTTGCATATATACACTTTGAATAACATATTTTTTACTTCTGTAACTGTCCGTTCCGTTAATCCGTTTTAAAAAGCGAAAAATAATCCGTCACAGAGTCTCTAATTTATATTGTGTTGCAGCGAGCATACAACGACCAGATTCCTTCAGCGCGGCAATTGGAGCAAATGTTAAGTCTCCTTTCCCGTATCTCAGAAGTTAAAGGGACTGGTCGTTGCAGTGCTTCTGCAACACAGCACGGTTTCCAGTGAACGAGAAGGTTTTTCACGCTAAATAAGATTTCTGATTTTTTTTTTTTTCACTAGCAATTAACAAATGGAATTTGTTTTTATGCATTCGTATTTTTAAATTACGGGACCATACTGAAGCAAATCAATATAATGACAATTAAAAAAAAGTGATTGCAGAATTACAAAATAAGAAAGAACATATCTAGTAGAGGACAAAACAAATGAAAGTAGACCCGCATTTACAAGTTAATTCTTAGCTTATATTGATAATGAAGGCTTCTTCTACAGTAATTTGTGAATCAAACATTAATAAGTCAGTATGTAGAATCGCTCCCCCCCCCCCCTCTGTGGACAGTATTTTAGTATAATCATATTTTGTTCTTGATAAAATAAATATATTTTATACTCTTGATAATTTCCACATAAAACTGTATCATAGGGAACCCCACATTGAATTTATGACTAGTTAGCAATGATCAGGGGCGTAGCCACGAGGGGGTCCACCGGGTCCAGACCTCCCAAAAATTTCGAAACTTGACTGACATTTGTACACTTTCTTAACAAACTATACTTGTTTAACAGAAAAACGGTTGATGTAGGCTAAATATTTTATTTTACGCCTCATCATGTACTCTTCTTTTCTTATAAAAATAAACGTTCTATCATTTTTTTTTCTAAAAATATAGACGACAGTAAGTAAGAATTACTTATCGTTTTTTTCGGGTACAGTATAAGGCAGGTTCCATATTATGTAGACGTACTGTTTGGACCCCTCCCAGTTAACATTTCTGGGTGTAGAATTGGTTGTGCTGTTTGTTTTGATGTTCTTTGATTTTTTGGCTTCTGTTACATGTTGATCCTTCATCTGGCGGGTTTCGAGGTTTCCTTTCCAGAACATATCACATTGGTAAGCATTGTTTCGTCTCATATGGAAGTATATTGTGTTCATCATGCATTGCGTAACAACCGAGACCGATGATTTGGAATATAGTTTTTTCTTTTACGCACATGTATGTGTGTTGATGTATGAATATGTGACATTCGGAATTCATATACCAGTACCTCTTTTATATCAGCTGTTTTGGTTTTTAATTATTAGGTTTAATTTTATTGTGTGTGCTTTAATTCTGTAAATAACCTATAAATTCTGAATGAATTTTATACCATGACTTCTGAAAATAACTTACAAAAAACATTGACCAACTTTCAACTGGGGAGGGCAATTCAGGAGAGTGTTCGAAAAAAAAAATCCAGTTTAAATTTGCAGGATATCCTATGGCAGTAGTGTTGTTTGCACCAGATACATTTCCTCAATTTATTTTAATTTTTTCCTGGATAAACTGTGAATAAAGTGTGTTCAATGTAAAATTTTTATAACACTAGTCTCTGCTACAAACTCTCTTCAGTCAACGCTGAAGAGGAATTCGGATCACTGTCAGGGACTGAGTTTGCTATAATGAATCGTTCGCAATAATCTAGAAAAAATATTTAGTGAATCTACAAAACTTTGAAATTAATATTTCATGTACCTATGGCGTCAGCAAAAGACGAATTTTATTTATTATTTTTTTTTTTTCACATGAGAGAGAATTGACACTTTCAAGGAATTGAATGTCCCAAGAAAGGTTATCACCATTGGTTATGCTTTCCATCGAAAAAGACCTGACAATGAGAATACCAGAGTTCAACCAGCATGTATTAGACAGATTTGCTCCAATCAAAGAGAGGAGAATGAACTTACTAATTAATTAAGGTGATTAATCGGATAAAATGTTCTGCATTTTTTATTTTTTAAAAACACAATTTTATTTAATTTAACATGTCACATAGTATTTGCATCTAAAGTTATGCTGATTAGACAATGAGTCAACTTTATACTATATCTTCTGTCTCTTATCGTTCGTACTGCAACACCCGAAACGACAATCCACCGGCCGCCACTGGAGCAAGCAATGCAGAAGTTGATTCAAACCGAGAACTAATGAACCGATTGATTTATACCTCTTGTTTTATGGCTAAACAAGAGCTATCATTTAGAAGTCATAACAAACAGGAAGATTCTGTCAATTAAGAAAATTATATTGAAGTAATTCAGTTACTTTCTAAGTACGACACTAAATGGACTTGCAGAGGCGCCTGAAGAAAATTTTCTAGGGAGGGGCCCATCTCCATGGTTGTTATGTTGCGTCTGGTATTTCTGGTATTTATTATACATGGCTTGCTATATTACGTATACATTTTCGTGAGCCAGAGGAAGGTCCGGGCCCCACCCTACCCTCTCGTTCGGCCGCCCATGTTGACTTTTCATCTTCGCAGCATGGGAGTGTTTAAAGGAACGTAAAACAGAATTCAGAATTATATTATTAAATGTGTTTGGTGAGTAATTCTGGATAAAATTGTCAGAAATAAACAATACACTTCTTACAGCAATAATGTTTGACAAAACTACGGACATTGCAAAGATCTCTCAACATTCAATCGGTACGTGAAAGACGGCAATTCATGAAAGACATTTGGTTTGCAGATGTTACTAGTGATTGCACTGCGACTGCTCTAAGTGAGCATGCTTTCCAAATTCTGTCTCATTTTAATTGTAAGCAAAAGCTTGTAGCACTAGGCTATGGATGGAGCTGCCACATTTTCTGGACATTTGAACGGTTTACAATCTTTTGTGAAAAGGTGTTTGAGTGCACTCACCATACACTGCTATCATCACAGACTCAATCTCGTTGTTCCGCAGTATGTTAATCACATCAAGGAATGTAAAATATTTTTTAGAATAAATGGCATTCCAAATTTCTTTTCATATTCATCGAAACGCTGTAACGCGCTTGCTGAATCAGAAGTAACTAAGCGATTTCCAACGGTTGCCACTATAAGATGGAATTACAATTCCAAAATTGTGAATGCAGTAAATGAAAATCAAATAGAACTCTTACGGTGTTCTGAGAACATTGTCGAAGATTCAGATAATTGCGACACCGAAGCTTTCATGACTACAAAAAAAAAAAAAAAAAAAAAAAAAAAAAAGTGTGTGAGTTATTATTGAAGGATTTCGATTTTGCATTTCTCCGCACGGATATACTATTCAACATTCTTTAAAGTAAAACCTTGGATGTGAAATATTGCATCCAAAAAGTACAAAAGATGGTATCTCAACTTAGAAATGCAAGAAACGATTTTGAAGACTTATAGAAAAGTAGAATTGGATGACAACGGGAACCTTCTAATAAAAAACGTAAAGTAGATGACTCAACAGATTTAGAAATTAAATATGTGCGTATCTTCAATGACATTATTGATACTGTGATTTCAAGATCTCAGTGAGTTACAATTTCTTGAGTTGTTAGATTTAAAGAATTTTCAGTGCTTGAAATCTCGATTTCCTGATTGCTTGTTTTTGACCCTTAAATCAATTTACGGGAGTTTTCTTGTTAATTTCTTTTAGTTTACAGACTCTTAGATTTTTCAAATAAAACTGTGACTGAAATTATCCATTTCTTGAAAGAAAGAGGCTTGGTAGAAGAAGCATTTACAGAAACATAAATTGTGTTATTTGGTGTCAACAATACTATTCAGGACCTCCACTCTACAGCACACATTCTCTTCGAACCTAGTCCCCTGTGAGAAAAGTCACGGCACGCCACTGGTGCATACATTATTCCGAACACGAGGAATTGCGGAGCTGATGGCTCCTAACACGTCCAACTACCTACCGACGCATTCTGTATTCACTGGTGTTAAATCTTACTTTGGACTCATCTTTTAAGTTCGTGTTTATCTGGAGATCATGTTAGATGCATGTCTTGAAATTATACTGTGGGAAACCCCTTGCGCATCCATTGCACATTGCTGAAATATGCACTTCCAGATGCTGTATGTGTAACGTCCTTTACGCCGATATGGACTGCCATTTCATGGATCCTAGTGTTCGGCTACTTTTTCCAGGCTTTTGGACGACCCTTGCTCTGGAACTATGCACTTTTCTCCAAGTTCATATGAACTTCTTTCTTATTTTGATGTAAGGAATCACTCTTTAATTTGTCAGTATAATTTATTAACAATCAGCACAATTCAGAAAGGACCACGTGATATGAAAAAGGTACGTTAAGTAATGCGTGATGTGGGCCCTGGATTATACTTTAAACTAATTTCCAAACATGCCATATCTTCGTCCCAGACGCGAGATTGTAAGTTACGCCACTGGTGCGTGCAGTGGCTTAACTAGTAAACTTTGGCACGAATCTGTTCGGCAGATTACTACGGAAGAATTAAACATGAGGAGAATCTGTACCAAGGTTGTGATGAGAAACCTCTAGCAGGAACAGAAAGCACCGACAAGAATTATGTGCGGACATGTTACAGCGCATCGAAAACGAGCCAGTATGTTGGAATCTGTAATTCTGCAGATGATGCAGAATAAAAAAAAAAATGCATTTATGCACTAAAAGTCTTTTAAAAATATGTTTAAAAATGTAGAAAACAAAACACACACACATTCTTTTGCATATATATATAAGATTGATTGTGTACTTTTGAATTACTACGTTGAATCACAAACACAATATTTACAATATTGTGTCCTTGCAACCATGGATACCAATATTTTTTCCTTTCACTTCATGCCTAATATTCCGTCTTTTTTTACTCGTAAATACCGTCTTAATGTAAAAGAATCAGGGGAGGATTTAGAAGTGAATTTTTCTAAAAGGGCTCGCAATTTCACTGTCAGCTTTAATCAAGGGAATATTAGCTCAGATAAATGCCTCACAAAAATCTTCGAAAAAAAAAAACAGAATAATCTGACTTATCACACTGACTAAAAACCTATTGCATTGTTTCCTCGTTCGCACGTACCTTAAGTCCACATTTATGTTCCTTCCACTGCATGTCCTGTTGCACAGTTAAATTTTCTTTCAGTTGCAACTGCCGTATTATGCTCCTTACAGTAAAGAATAGAGCTATCCGTGGTTAAAAAAAAAAAAATCCACTACAAAATTCAGAAATAAACTATTTAGTTTCGAAGAGGTACTTCTTTACTTTAACTCTAGGGATTTTGCAATAAAAAAGCAACACGCCTACAAAACTGTTTGCCTCAACCATTAATCTAGGTTGTGAATGTTCTAAAAACACCACAGTTGAAGGCGAATGGGAAAGGGGAGAAGTGATTAATACAATTGCAACTTACAACAATGCGCAATTCGAAGAGGAAAAAGCTGGATGTTATTTTCTTTAAGTGAAGTGAATTTAACTTACAAAATATTGTATACAGTGTAACTTTTTTTTCTGTGGACTTTTAGAAGACATACAATTAAAAAAAAAGGGAATACAAAAAATGCATGCAAATATGCGAAAAACATAAAAATGTACCTATATAGAGAAATTTGTAAAAAGAACCAAAAATGTGTTCTAAATCAGTCCATTTTTAACTAAATAAAAATATATTGTGCAGTGGCCGCTTGTCAGTCTGAAAGCTCAGATAACGTGCTAATTAACTGTGTGATTGGAGATGTCAGAATTGACAAGTTGCGCCCAGAATTTTGTAAACATTGAATCTGGTAGAGCATAAAGTACGGGATCTGACCTGGCTTGCATACAAATAAAATCAAACATGTACAAAAGAAACAAATTGTGATGTCGAAGGGGTTGAAAAGGGTGAGAAGATAGTAACTTTTTGGATTGGTCAATCTACTCGCACTTACTTGTACATCTCGGTGTTTCCTACTCGACGATTCTTCCAGTGGACTGATGTCCGTCCATCCTTCTCTCTGGTCTACTGGGCGTCCAGGTAGTCGTGTGTTAAGGGTCTGCGAAACCCGGGCAGGAAAACTAGTGTTTCAAAAACAGTAAATTCAATCAAAATCGAAATAGCTCTTTAATGAATTGTCCATCGTAGCTGATAGCTTATAACGTTAGCTAAGACAAGGTGCTCTCTAGGCTAGAGCAAGGTAAATTTCTCGTAAACTCGGAATTGGAGCTAGTGCTCCTACATGTTGACTCGTCTCTCATTCGATCCGGACTACCTCTTCCCAAAAGTCTCTCCATGGTTTTCTTCGATGTCCCTTCCGGGTTAATATCCTGGGTCGTTGACTATTTCTTCAGTCTCGATGAAAAGTGCGTGCTCATAGATTAACGAAAGGTGAGGTGATGATAGGAATGCTGACAGGGAAACAATCTGTTCTTTTTATTGATTAAGAAATTACATTTGTTGAAGGAATTAACAAACAGCGAGAAAACTTCCTTGTTAAGAAAAGTAAATGAACTTAGAAAAAAAAAGCGATTCAACTTTAAATAAACGATTATGCTTTTTACTGCATAGAATTTTAAAATAAAATAAAATGTCCAAAGTCCAAAATAAAATGCTTCATTATGTGTTCAAATACACATATCTTCAATCACCCCCCCCCCCCTTCCGTGAAATCAAAGTCCCGAATGAAAACATTTCGGAGACAAAAAGATCACTTTTTAGTTTTTCTAAAAAAAATGAGCATGTTTGTAGTTCCATTCAGTCTTCATAATAAAAGTCACAGCAGCAATTATAGTCTGGAAAGGAAGCATATGGTGAGAAATGATGAGTACAGCATAAATGTTCACAAAACTAACACAGTTGATAGCAGACAGTCAAGGTCAAATGACGTAAACACAGCATCACTAAGCACAAGATGTAGGTCTGGAAATCACAGGCACAATGTCCTTACACATCACATAACTGGAAAGTTCATTCAGTACAAGTAGATCATAGGAGTAGGGTAGACAAGTTAATTATAGTACCATCACAAAAATTAGAGGATACAGTCAATGACTGCCTAAAACACGTAAGATATGAGAGTAGGAAAAATAAATGGATAAAATAATGAAACGAATAAAATCGACGAAAAATCAGGGGGGAAAATTGCAAAAAGTAATAACTAAACCGTAACCCATACGTATATATCTATATATAGTAAATAGAAACTCCAATACCATAAAATTTTAACACTATAATCAAAATAATTATTACGCGGTAGAAGAAAAATTAATCTAGCTACCCAAAGAAAGAACAGATAAAACAACACAAAAGAATGTTGATTTCAGGTTTTAGAAAAATGAAAATGAAATCTTTGAGTTTTACGTCCCACGGTTATGCCGGTTAGACGGTGATGATGAGAGATGAGTGAAATGGTGGAATGAAGAAAGTAGGAGGAAACGGGAGAACCCCGAGAAAGCCCACGAGCACGGTGTTTGTCCACTACAAAATTCACTTGGCGGGGGCTGGGATTGAACCCGGGACCGCAAGCACCAGAGGTGAACGCTCTACCACTGAGCCACCGCGCCCCCCTTAAGGTTTTAGAAAAAAGGAATTGTGGAGAATTTAGTTCCGACGTATTGGGAGTTATAGCCCTCTGCACTGGCTATTAAAACCTTTAAAAAATCAACATGACAGACTATCACCAAACACATTCCTAAATTCCTAACTAAAATATGCCATAAAAGAGAAAAAATATCTTCCTTCTTCTTGCATAAAAGTAAAAGTACGTGGACCCACAGGAAAATGTGGAATCTAGTCTATTCTTCAAATATACAGAAATACATATATAAAGCATAAATCTTCTCCATACATAAATCCCAAGTCATCTTCATGATGAAATACGCAAGTTCACTATATACACTGCAGGCAATGAAAAATTGACTATTCAAAAAATCACTAAAAATTACACAAGAGGATATGACAGTGTATATTCCTTTCAAAAGAATACATTGACTGGGTGTTTCCAATAACTAATAACAAATTATAGGATCAGATCAAAATCATCCAGGAAAAGAAAACTTCATTCTTCTTTACATCCACATTTGGGTCATAAAATGCACCTTGAAAAATGTAAAAAAAAAGTACGAATTCCTTCTTCATTACTATTATAACATAGATAGCATACAAATATCAATTCACAATTGCGTGTCTCCCTTTTCTTTCTTCCGCAAAACATAGTGTATCAATTAGATGTTGATTTGGCGTCAATATACTAATGCCGATTTTAAGCTATTGAAATGATAAACAGGATAAAAAGACGTGTTCTACAAAGTAAACCAACAGTTCTAAGTGACTAAGAAAACAATGATGTCTATATGAGTACTCCTTTTCTTCTTCTCTTCGTTGTAATTGTTATTGCCGGCAAGACTTAGAAACACAAACAAACCAAACAAATTCCATAATGACATGACCAGTGTCAAAACAAAATTCGTCATCAACTTCACAGATGTTCCTAATTCATCAAATCTTCCTTTGAGAACCGTCTTCTTCTTCATAAAAAACAACTTCATTGCAAAGAAACAGCTACCGCTTCTTTTCCCTCTTCCAAGGGAAAATACACAGGTAAAAGACGCTGATAGAGATCCCAATTCTCGTCGAAAATACATAATACAATACGGTCTACGTTATCCAAATGATCCTCTAAAAATTTTCGTGTATTTAACAATGCAATCCTCGCAGCGGATTCCTTAGGGAAATGAAATGCACCGGCCTCGATGCAGGGAAAAGTCACAGTTGAAAACTGATTTTTCAACACAAAATCAAAACAATTGTTATAATAATTCTCCAAAGTTTTCTTGTTCGCATCTCTGGGATCACACGTCAATAATACATGATCAGCGGGGAGACTATAGCCTGGAGTAATCTTCACTTGTCCTGGTTTCAAAGAACGTATTTTCTCAAAACCTTTACGAAATTCTTCTCCTGCAGCTTCTTGGATACTTCTATCTGCTCCTCCTAATGGAATAGTAATTCATTCGTAGAGTTGACAACAGTGTCAGCTTTAATCATAGCGATATCTCCTCGAAAAACACTAGTTTTCTTGTTGATTGCAGAATTGGGACCAAACTTCGGTTTCAAACCGGAACAATTCTTCCCTGTTTCAGCCCAAGTGGGTAATTGGTTGGCAATCACAACCTCACAAAATTTCACAGATGGAATATCTTCTTTTTCTATCATGTTCACCGCAGGATTAAAAACAATTTCACAATGTTCTTTTTCTTTCTCTCTTCCTATACTTCAGCACAGCAGGCATTCGAAGTAGTATCCTCCACATCATCTTGTATATCCAAGTCAACGTAATCTTCCTCTTCCTTGTTTTCCTTGTTTCTCGTACTTTTTCAACCTTTGTACTGCAATCGAATCAACCTTGAATCTTCCTCGCGCAGTCTTGAACTTAACAAAATAGGAATTTGGGTGGTCAATATCCTGAATGTTTCCTGGACCAAAATAACGTCCACTAAAAGCTCTGGTGGATCCTTTCTTCATGGTACTGTCCAAAATCTATACTTTGTCTCCCACTTTGAAATTGGGTTTCGAATGACGTTTGTCATAAAATTTCGATGCCATCTTATGTCTCTAGAACCATTTGTCATGGGCTTTGTCTCGTATTTCTCCAAGTTGCCGTAAACGTTCAGCATTGTCCTGAAATTGACAGGGAGTGTCTAAAATTGCTTCGTGTAGCATTCTACATCGGAATCCATACAAAAGTTCAAAAGGGCTATATCCAGAGGATAAATTGACAGTTAAATTGTGGGCTAACACAACAGATGGCAGGAGTTCGACCCATTTTCCTTTATCTTTATTACACAACGCAGATTTCAGTCTGTTCAATGTTTCGGATAGCTATCTCAGCAGCCCCATTAGCGTAATGAGCTTGTACATTTACAAATTGAATCTTAGCTCCAATCATTGCACACAACTCCTTGAATAAGTTACTAGTAAAGCATGAACCTTTGTCTGTGACTATTTCTTTAAAAATGCCGTATTTCAAAATTACGTTTTCATAAAGAAAACTACTTACAGAAGACGCTGTTATATCTGCTAGTGAACTACAAATAGTATAACGGGTAGCAGCATCGACAACCACAATCAAATATTTGTCTCAAAATATTACTCGGAGAGTACCCCCTCCGATATCTATGAAAAGGCGATAGAAGGGCAGCACTTGGGGATACGTTTGCAATGTACCATAAGCAGAACCAGGTTTGTTTTTGCTTGTCTGACAAATTAAACATTCCCTGCATTTCTGATAGATGTATTGTTCCATGTTAGGGAAATGCACAGATTTCACCAAAAGGTTATACGTCTTAGAAAAACCTCCGTGACTTGAACCAACGGCAGAAGTATGAGCCGCATCAAAAACTTTATAGCGCAATGAAACAGGTACAGCGACTAAAAGTTTCATACTACTAGATGTTTTTTTGTTTGTTTTCTACACAAAATTCCTTCTTTAACCGTGAAATAAAATGCTTGTCTTTCCATTTTCGGATTTTTCTTTTCCTTGTTTTCTAACCAATCAAAAATATCCTTATAAAATGGATCCTTCATTTGTTCATCCCTGAGAGAAGACTTGTCACTTAACATATTATTACTCAATTACAGTGGAAGAAAATACTCGAGGATCTTCCTCATTCTGTTGCTCGTCAGAAATGTCCCTGGGGGCACGAGAAAAACGTGAAAGAGCATCGGCCTCTACGTTAGACAACCCGGATACATGTGTCACAGTAAAGTTATATTGTTCAATAAAACTAAGCCACCTAGCAAATTTACCTACATTTTTTGTCTGTTTCAGAAACAATAAACTGTTACAATCGGTTTTCAAGTAAAAGTGACGTCCTAATAAAAATAACGAAAGGGTCGAAAGGCATATATATAATGCTCAGAAGTTCAAGTTCATAAGGATGTCTAGATTTTTCACTTTTACTCAAGCCACGGCTACAATAAGCAATGGGTGCTAACTCTGGGTCATCTGGAGAACTTATAAGTTGCTTGAGCAAGGCAGCTAGATCGCGAGTTGATGCATCACAGAACAAATATACAGGGTGTTTCGGATTATAATACATTAAATATGGCGATTTTATGATAAGGTCTTTGATTTTCGCAAAAGCCTCTTGTTTTTGTGTCCACTTAAACGGTACATCTTTCCTGAGAAGCGAGTTCAAAGGCTCCGCGATTTCAGAAAAAATAGGTAAAAAGCGTCTTACAAACCTAGCTAATCCTAGAAAACTTTTCACATGTTTTTTCGTCTTCGGACGTTCATAATTACTAATGGAGTCGGTTATTCTTTTGAAAATTCGCAAGCCATCGTACGAAATATCGTGTCTCAAAATTGTTAATGAAATTAAGCCAATTTTGTTTTTTCTGGTGTAAGTTTAAGACCACGTTCTCTAATTCGTTGAAATAACTTCTTGGTGAGATTGATAACGTCCTCAAAAGTGTTCCCACCCCAGAAAAAATCATTAAGGTACCCAAAAACTTGTTCAGATTCTAATCCTTCCAATGTCATTTTCACTAATCTGTTTAAACCAGCGGAACTAGTGATAAGACCCTGTGGGAGGGCTGTAAAACAAAAAGAACCAATTCCTGGGAATGAAAAGGCAGTGACATGTTGATATTCCTCAGCGATCCTCACCTGGAAGAAACCGCTGAATAAATCGGTCCAGCACAGGTAGCGACACTTACTAAGACGCGAAATAATGTCTTCTATCGACGGTACAGGAAAGCTGTCAGGTGCTATATTGAGGTTAATGCCCCTGGCTTCCAAAATAAATCTGAAAGATCCAGACTTCTTTTTCACGAGAAGAATAGGTGAATTGTAACTAGATACAAAGCTCCTGATTACCCCTTGTTTGAGCAAAGTGTCAACCTGTTGTTTAACTTCTTCTCTTAAGTGGAAGGGAATTGGAAACTGGTGTGTACAGGGAAGTCACCTAGCATTTTAATTTCATGTATGTAACCCTTTGCCACTCCAAAATCATCCTCTGACTAAGAAAAACAATCCTTATACTCCTCTATAACAGAATAAAACACTTGCATCTGATCGTCAGAAAGTTGAGGGATAATGTCCACACGCTTGACGTCAAAACCAGCAGGAATGTTACTGTTGTCTTGTTACTGCTAAACCATGATTTTGGGCACTATCTGTATCATTTGGGTAATGTGCACCCGGCCTAATGTCAATAGCAGCACCTAAGGGAAGATTTTTCTCTAAATACAACTTTTTGTTGGTTGGGTTGACTACTATAACGACATGATTGACAGAATCCACTCTAGACTCATTCACAAAAATTTCAGCTTTAGAACAATCTTTTCATTGGGTTGCAAAATATTCTTAACCCCCACTAAATCATTAATTTTACGAACAGGCACTGAAACACTAGATTTTAGTGGTAAAGTAACAGATTTCGCTGTTATGAAATACGCTTGCATTAAGTTCGCTGTTTGTTCGGAAACTGTGCCTATGGCATGACTCACGTAGCACGTAATCAGTGTGTTTCCCAAACCTAACTATGTGAACTACGTGAATGTCCTGGTTAATAGTAACATGCTGAGGAATTAACCAATCATTCCCCAACAAAACAGAAGATGCAAATTTGTCTACAACTCTAAAAGTATGCGTAAATGAATAGCCGTCAATTTTGAACTTCAACACAGCTAACGTGTTAGTTTCAGGTCCTTTATCCGAGATACCACGGATGATAGTACGTCTTTTAACAAGTCTAGTGTTAGGAGGAAGAAGTTCCCTAGTACAAATAGAAATTTGACTACCAGAGTCCAGCAACGCTTTATACTCTTTATTTCCAATAGTAATTTTGATACAAGGCAGAATCCTATTCCTAACAATAGCCGTGGTTATCGTGTGGGTCTTGAGAGCAGGTCTCCCACTACTCCCTGAATTATTTTCGCTATTTAAAACATTACAATTATCACTTCCCTTGAATTGAACCATATTGCACAGTAATGTTTTAGTTAGACAGTGTGTATTATTATTCGCGTGAAACGTACATAATTCCCGTTACGCCTGTTCTGTTGGTTCTTAGCAATAAAATAAGTATTCGTGGGAAAACTCATTCTGTTATGCGTATTATTATTAATGTTACTCTTACATTCAGAAATACAAAAAGAAAAAAAAAAAAAGAGTTACATTTCTATTGACGAAGCGGGATAGAATCTACAGACAGTTGATTACCGCATTCTTTCCCGGCGGATACCATGATGATGTAAAACTGCAAGCTTTTCTTTTCTCTGATGTTGTTCGAGAGGAAATGAAACATGAGAATTATCACGTAACGAAACATCAGCTATTTTGTGATAAATTCCGTTGTACTGTACAGCAAGATTTGTTCTTTAGACTTAGCTTTAACGAGCGTCTTATAATTCACAATCAATTCCGTTGACTGTTCTTGTAATAAAAATTCACACAACGCATCGACCGACGAAAACGATTTATTGCATGTGAGTTTAAAGTACTGAGGCAGTAATCCTTCGACTAGAAAATTGATTTGTTGCTGTATAGGCATAGCTTTATCGAAACTAAGCATGATATCTAGCTTGCCATAAATATATGTCATAATGAGTTCCCATTCTTTTTGATCTCTAGATCGAATGGTGTGTTCCGTACCTTCTTAACTACAAAAACCTCCAAACAATGTAATCATACGTCCGTTGTGTACATACGACAAGTTCACAAATTTGTCTGTCCTAGTTAATGCTAAAAACCACGCCAAGATAATAATAGGTATCGCGTCCCGTAATAGATATGGCAGCAAATGACGCTTCTTGACTGCGTTAAACTCGTAAATGACACAGTAAGATTCAAAATACTCAAAGAAACGAATAACGTCTTCCCCATACTTGCCGTGAAAAAATGTGGGGCGCACAATCGAATCTAGAGACGTAAGTCGAGCTTGTGCCATAATGCCAGAATTCACCATTTTCTCTAAATATCTCTAAATAGTGTGTGTAAAATGTACACACACAAAAAAAGAAACACACACACACAACAAATTGAGAGGGTGGGGGGAGGGTGGTAAAACAAATAGTATTTCAGAAAATTCCAACGGTGGGCGGCGAACAAACTAATGCAAAAATATATCTTAATTATGTTCAGCTAGATGAGGAAAATCGAAGGTTACAAATGTGTGTACATCCACACAAGATTAACAGTTAAAACCACATCTCCGCCATGTGCAGTCGCCCCTTTGTCAGTATGAAAGCTCAGATAACGTGCTAATTAATTGTGTGATTGGGGATGTCAGAACTGACAAGTTGCGCCCAGAATTTTGTAAACATTAAATTTGGTAGAGCATGAAGTACGGGATCTGACCTGGCTTGCATACAAATAAAATCAAACATGTACAAAAGAAACAAATTGTGATGTCGAAGGGGTTGAAAAGGGTGAGAAGATAGTAACTTTTTGGATTGGTCAATCTACTCGCACTTACTTGTACAATCCGCGGCAAAAAACCTGCAACATGAGCATATAAGTTTATTGTGAAATGACGAAGTCCTTTACTCCAAAATAAGTGTGCACGGGAGGAGGCCGAGGTTTATCCTGGCGCGATTCGTTCCACTTAGACGTTATGTCATTTCCTGTGCTGTTTGGCGTAGTTTCACAATAAACTTACATCTTCATGTTGCAGGTTTTTTTGCCGCGGATTGTACATCTCGGTGTTTCCTACTCGACGATTCTTCCAGTGGACTGATGTCCGTCCATCCTTCTCTCTGGTCTACTGGGCGTCCAGGTAGTCGTGTGTTAAGGGTCTGCGAAACCCGGGCAGGAAAACTAGTGTTTCAAAAACAGTAAATTCAATCAAAATCGAAATAGCTCTTTAATGAATTGTCCATCGTAGCTGATAGCTTATAACGTTAGCTAAGACAAGGTGCTCTCTAGGCTAGAGCAAGGTAAATTTCTCGTAAACTCGGAATTGGAGCTAGTGCTCCTACATGTTGACTCGTCTCTCATTCGATCCGGACTACCTCTTCCCAAAAGTCTCTCCATGGTTTTCTTCGATGTCCCTTCCGGGTTAATATCCTGGGTCGTTGACTATTTCTTCAGTCTCGATGAAAAGTGCGTGCTCATAGATTAACGAAAGGTGAGGTGATGATAGGAATGCTGACAGGGAAACAATCTGTCGTTTTTATTAAGAAATTACATGTGTTGAAGGAATTAACAAACAGCGAGAAAAATTTCCTGTAAGAAAAGTAAATGAACTTAGAAAAAAAAAAAAAAGAAAAGTGATTCAACTTTAA
Source organism: Thermobia domestica (assembly GCF_964235325.1). Lineage (NCBI taxonomy): Eukaryota > Metazoa > Arthropoda > Insecta > Zygentoma > Lepismatidae > Thermobia > Thermobia domestica. The sequence continues at coordinate 148,410,333 of NC_137454.1, read as the reverse complement.
ATAAACGATGCTTTTTACTGCATAGAATTTTAAAATAAAATGTCCCAAAGTCCAAAATAAAATGCTTCATTATGTGTTCAAATACACATATCTTCACAATATCGTAATGAGCAGCGTTTCTATTCATCAAAAAAAAAAAAAAAAAAAAAAAAAAAAAAAAAAAAAAAAAAAACGCAAATTCATCGAAATCCTAATTCTAGTAATCACCTTCGACGAAATATGGGTTTTTATCCACTCAGAGACTAAGCGGTAATCCATGCAGTGGAAATGTCCTGGTTCACCTATACAAACAAACAAACAAAAAAAGCACGCATTTTGCGCTCAAAATTTAAGGAAATGCTCTGTTTGACATTCAAGGATTTGTAATATTTGAATGGGTTTCTACTGGGGATGAACAATCAGCACTACTATATTGAGGTTTTGACCAGCCTTCGCGAAAAGAGAGAAAGAAACCTCGACTATTGAAAAATTGATGGATCTTTCACCAGAAGAAGGCAATGGTCCCTAAGATCTGTTTGTGAGGCAAATTTTGACGTTAACCTTTTTGGAGGTGATTATGAAAATAACATTACAAAAAAAAAAAAAAAAAAAAAAAAAGTTATGAAGAACGTTCGATTTTGAGATTAGGCTATAATACGTAGACCATGAAAAACGATCAGTTGTGTTATACACCAAACTTAGTTTCATTCAAATATGACAACAATTAAGCGAGATATTAAGTTTTTTTTTTAAAAAAAAACTAAATTTTACCTCAAAACAAAATGAAATCTTTCAGCTAAACGTCTCATAATTATGCTCTTTAGGCTAAGGCAGACGAATTATTAAACAAGAATCGGTGGAATGAGAAAGTGGGAGGGAACGGGAATACCCAAGAAAACCCACAGACAATGTTGTCTACCTCAAACTTATTTGGCAGGAGATCGAACCAGGGACACCATGCACCAAAGGTAAGCGCTCTACCACTGAGGCATCGTGCCCCCTTATCTCAAAACAGTTTTAATTCTGAAATTTAGAGAATCTTCTCTCTTAGCGGTTAATATATTTCAGCAATACTTATTTAACATTGAACTTTTATTTCTCAGAATTCTCGTTGGGGTGTCAATCGGGTCCTCCCCATCAAAAAAATAATCGTAGCTCAAAATGTCTTTGTACAGTATCTTAATAGAAATATAATTATTTAAATGAGAAATTATTGATGTAGGGTAAAGATTTGATCTTACACTTTGTCTATATTCTTTCTTTTCTTATAAAAATAAATCTAATTTTATCATTTTTTTCTGAACATACTGATGGCAGTACTTAACTTCAATACTTATACATATTTTAATAAATTTGGATCGAAAAATGCTTCATTTACCAGCTACAGGACACCACAACTCCAAATAGTAACACCTGGGACGTTTAACTCTTTAGTCACAATTTCGTATGGATTGATATCGTACCACTAAACATAGTTGTGTCTGTTTACGCAAACATTCATCTTTAATTAAGCCTCATCTGTCTACAAAATTCACTTCCAGGAGTCTCGGTCAGCTTCGTTCTGAATGAGAAACCACTCACAAAACTCAACACGGATCATACTCGTGAAACACGTGCAGAAGTTTTGGTCGGTAAGGTTTCATCTTCAAATCCTTTAAAATGTTCCTTAAGAAGCACATGTCATTCCCAGGTCAATGTCCCCACTGGGAATCGAAACCGAGACCGCCCAAACCAATTAATTTACGATTCATCTCAACAACTACTAAACAAAACACGTATGCAAAACACTTTCACAAATCTCAGCCACACTACGAGACACAGCAATGCCAGTTCTAGTTTAAATATATATTAAAAATTGGCTCCTAGCTCGCGTATTTCTTTTCTTTCCCCACTTGTTTTGAAAGAAGCAACTTTATAACCATACCCTGTATAACAAGCAAACAAATGTCAAATACGTATAAACGGTTTTTAAAAAAAATACGGGAAGTTGAGCACATCCCGCTTCTTAAATGGATAGTTTTCGTCTTAAACTAAATTATATACATCCACATACTGACTCATGTATTATTATGGTTCATATTCTTGATGTTGTTACAATAATAATAATAATAATAATAAGTAGTAGTAATAGTAGTTAGACAGAAATTTATGTTTTCAGTATTCAAGATCATTTTTTTCCGAATCACTTTTACTAAATGTTTTTTGGTTGTGACTACTGTTGTAAAGGCCTGGAAAAAAACGGAAAAATTGGGAAAATTTGAAAATTTCGAATATTTTACTACATTATGCTTTTAAAATGAAAACTATTTTATAGTTAATAGTTTACAGTTAAGATCATTGAGTAGTTATATTTCTTGTACTAGAATAGGGAAATTTTGTGGCAACAAATATATTTGCACCATCCCTTTAAAGTTAGCACCGTGATAGAATGGAATTATGGCCACAAAAGATACTAAAATATAATCCTAGTTAGATTAATTAACATAGACGCATTTAAATTGTCTTAAGTAATCTTACAAAGTTACCGTTTTATGGCAGGGAAGTGTTAAAAACACAGGGCCAGAATCTTAAAATCAAATATATATTTTATGGAGGTACGTATCTTCATTGTGCTGTGTAAAATTTCCAGAAATTTTGAACCCAATAAAAAATCTTCCGTTCGGAAATATTGGCAAAACCCGGAACATATAATTTAAAAACTATTTCTTCGCCTAATGCTAATCTTATTTTCTGTAACGTGTCTGCAGCATATATACAACGTATTTTGCTACCAGGAAAAATACTTAAAGCAACAGCTTTCAATTTTACTTTTTAGCTTTTTGGTATCTGATAACAATCCCTCTTTATTATTTGTATATTTTTCGAACAACTCAAAAAGAGATGATGATCTTATTTACATATATACACATACACCGCACAAGTGCGTAAATTTGAGCAGCGACATATATATTAAAGAATTTAACATGTGAAACTTCCGTTTCTTATTATTAAAGACTAGCAGAATATCCGTTCATCGCACGGGGAGAATACGTTTCATTTTGTGTATAAAGGGTACCAAAACTGTCACCAATGAACTTAGGAACCCCAAAAACTATGAATTCGACACTAGTATCAGTCGTTTTCAAATACTTTTACATGCCACCTTTCCTTATTAGGAGTACTAATGGGAGTTGAATTTGGATTTAAATGGCATCGGAAGTATCACTGTTGATCCCAGTCACCCCGAAAACTATGGATAAGAAATTAATATAAGCCATTTTCGATAATTTTTATATATTCACCTTTTCTCCCTCTTCCAAGTTGCGGAACTGAATTTGGATTTAAACAGCATCGGAAATGTTAATGTTCATTTCAGGACCCGAAAAACCATGGATTCGATACGAATATCGGTCATTTTCGATCATTATATATATATATATATCGATACATATCCCCGCCCGCAAGTTACGAGGATGAAATGTGATTTAAACGGCATCGGAAGTGTTACTGTTCATTTTAGCAATCACAAAAATTATAGATTCGACACTAATATCGTTTATTTTAGATCATATTTATATATCCCCCCGTCCCCAAGCTGCGGGAATGTATTTAGATTTAAACGCCATCGGAAATGTCACTACTCATCTCAGCGACCCCGAAAATTATGGATTTAACAGTAATATCGGCCATTTTCAGTAATTTTTATATATCTCTTCCTACCCAAGCTGCGGGTCTGAATTTGGATTTAAACGGCATTGGAAGTGTTACTGTTCATCACAGCAACTCCAAAAGCTATGGATTCGACACTAATATAGGTTATTTTCGATCATTTGCATATATATATCTTCCAGCCCCAGGTCACGGCGCTGAATTTGGATTTAAACGGCATTAAAAAGTGTCACTGCTAATCTCAGTGACCCGAAAACTATGGATTCGACAATATCAGTCATTTTCGATCATTTTTTTATATATCATCCCCTTCCCCCTCCCTAAAGTCGGCGTTGAATTTGGATTTACATTGCATCGGAAATGTCACTGTTCATCTCGGCCGCCCTGAAAACTATAGATTCACATTAATATCAATCATTTTGCATCATTTTTATATAGCTTCCCCCTCCCCGAATTTACGGGGATAAATTTGGATTTAAACGGCATCAGAAGTGTCATTGTTCACCTCAGCAACCCCGAAAACTATGGATTTGACACTAATATCGATCAGTTTCGATTTTATATATATATATATCTCCCCTTCCCCCTCCCCTAAGTTGCGGACCTGAAATTTTATTTAATAGCATTAGAAGTGTTACTGTTCATCTCAGCAACCCCGAAAACTATGGATTTGATATTAGTATCTGTCATTTTCCATCATTATATATATATATATATATCCCCTCCCCTTCCTCCAAGTTGCACTGCTGAATTCGAATTTCAGCTTCATCGGAAATGCACTGTTCATCTCAGCAACCCCAAAAACTATGGGTTCGACACTAAGATGGGTAATTTTCAATATATATCCACACTTCCTTGCTCCAAGTTACACCTTCAAAGTGAAATGGCAAAATCCATCCTAAGTCCGAACCTCTCTATGTTGAAAATTTTTATCGAGATCAGTCTGGTACAAGTTACAAGTATAGTCACTTTCATTTTTATATATATAGATAATTTGTCGCACTAGAAAATAGGTATTTGTTTACATACAAAATTTTGTACATAAAGTTTATATTAACGTCGTATTTGAATATTAAATAATAGTAATTATATGTCTTAGTGCATGAGTATTAGTGAAATTTGCCTACTGCTCTTTCTTTTAAGAAGTAATTTGGTTAAGATTAACAAAATTTCACCAGATCAAAGAGAACATTAAGAACTCAAGTTTCACTCAAGAGTCCTATTTGTTGCAACAGAAACGCTCCATGATGGTATATGTGTATGCAATTGTAAAAGTTCTATAATTAATGCACAACCAGGAGTAAACGACTAAAAGGCACATAAAGAAAATGAGTGCAGACTATTAATTTTTATGAATAACTACAACAGTTTTATTTTCTAATGCTTCTTTTTCTTTTTTTAAAATATTCACAATATTGAAATTTTACACGTTCGGGGAAAAAAAATTGTTCAATTACTGGCAAAACTAACCTAATACATACATTTGTGTTATTTTCCCAATTTTTCCGGAAAGAAACCGGAAAAAAGTTTTTTACCAGCAGGTTCAAAATTTCCGGAAATTTTACAACACTAGTTGTGACTCCCACTTTAAGTGAAATTCCAAAAAGCAGTCTCACATTTGTAGAATCTGTAAGTTTCTTTACATTAGGATTCTTCAAGATGTTTCCAAATCTCAGAAGACGTTTACAAAAGACTGGATATGACGGTATTTACTTATATATATAACTTTTATTTATTCAACTGTGTACGTTTCGCCAAATAGTTATTTCCATCCTCAGCACAGGTCCTTTCAGAAAACTATTACTGCTTGACGAACTACGTACATTACCATTGATTCCTTTTGCTATATCTATAACTGACGCTCTTCCAGTAATCTCAAATAATTTCTTCCTGTGCTTCAAACACTTTTCTTCCTTTGTAATAACCGGTAGGTCGAAATTGACGAAATTTTAATTTTACCTATAGAACGCTGTATCATCCGACCTACAAATTTCAAATTTGTGCCATTATTTCATTGGACAACACACCCAGCTGGGAAAAACATTAAAATTTGTCTTCTTTAAGATTACTATTTAATCACCAATAAATTTTCAAGTTTGTGCCTTTACCATCTTGGATAGTTTAACACGACTGTTTGAAATTACACAAGGTAAATGAAAAGTTTAGTTAAATGACTACTGCAAGTGCATAAGTTACAGATAGACGAAAATGAATCAACGGTGATGTAGTTCGCAAGCAACAGTAGTTCTCTTAAAGGACTTGGGTTCAGGATGGCAATAAGTACCTGCAGAACGTACAGTTCAATAAATAAAAGGATTTTTTATTTTTTAATAAGTACAATTTTATAAGTATTTAATATGCATCCTACTGAATCAAGTAGCAATTTAAAGAACACTAGCTAAACCTGCGCTTTCTACCCAGCGCATTATTCACATATGAGCATGAATCTATCTGTCATTCCTCACAACATCTGTACATGTCCCTTTCAGAGACACACGTAAAGGACGTCTTCATAAAAATCGATAAAGGGTATCATAAAGGGGAGATTTCTTCGATCATTTCTTTCAATATCTCGCACCGTCTGCAAGATTTGAGCCTACTTCTGGTTGGAGTTCCTAATTCTTGAATGGTCAGTGTTTCAATTCTTCTTGTATGCAGTATGTAATACTCAAACATATTACACACACACAATTAATTATAATGTCAGTGATATTTGGTGTTCATTGGGCAAAACACTCCAAACAATAAAGATTCATCTTAGACTAGAGAAATGGTTATCCTTCGTTCTTCATTATCATTTGGCCATGAAACAAACTCCGGAGAGATATGCTAACCCCGTATACAAATGTGTGGTGTTGGAATGTACAACTCACGATATGATGCTTTACTTTTTAAAATTTTAATACTTCCAATGTAACCCTAAAAATGTACTAAAGAAATAACGGCCATTTTTTAAATATTCAATTAGAACTGAACAATCTACACAAAATTTGCAATTGATCACTGAAAACAGCATCTTTCAAGGGCTTGTCGTTTCCGAGATACCACTGTCTAAAGATTTGGCCACAAACAAACTTTTCTTTACCACAAACATATAAACCTGACATTTTAATACCCATATCTTCCTTCAAGTATCGCTTCAAGAGTCTATTTATAAGAAATTTTTGAATGAACGATTTCATCTAAAGCATAAGTAAACTTCTTTTTTCATGGTACATAAGCGGACTTTCTTTAAAATGGTCTTGTCTTTCATTGTAAAAACTGTTTTCTGGAATTTAGCATCTTTTTCTCTTTTTCAGTACAAGATTATACAGAATATGAATTTACAATTTTACATCGAATCCAAGCCAGATATTCTCACCGGAGATTGAATTTGGATCCGGCGCATTGCAGGTGGAAATTCAGACCATCTAATAACAAGGAAGCTCCACATGGCAAATAATGCTTTATAATACCTTTAACACAACACTCGTGGATACTACTCAAGCGACTGAAAGTAAAAACTGTTTTATTTCTTGCGATAGCATGCAGCTAATCATAAAAAGCAAAATAAGGCAGTAGAGGAAAAAAATTAAGAAGAAGAGGAAAGAAAATTTGATTACGGAAACAATCTACCGATCTCTATGCTAATCAACGTAAAATTCAACTTTTGTTACAAACTATAAATTAATTTATTCCATTGAATAGAAAATTCGTTACAATATCGTCTATATTCTTTTTTTATTTCTTTTTTCAATTGTACTTAGGCGTGACTTTTTTTATATTTCTTTAGCTCATAGGAATTTAAAAACAATATTTACAAAACTAGTAAAACTACATTTAAGTCTTTTATTTCTCTACTAAAATATTCTTCCTGCCATTACAAATTACTTGACTGTCTTTGTCTTGAGATCCTGTGTTGTTACTACAAACATCCGAGTCTTCGTCAATTTGCGATTTCTTGAGAACATTCTGTTTGCTTTGCTCATCCAGCAACTGGGCAGCCATCGCCAATGTTGTAAGGCCTGAGTTCTCCTCTTCTTCAAGAGCCAAGGCTGCTCTCCCCAATGTGGCCAACCCGTGTGACATGTTTTCATCCCGAACATCATAACTGTGGAATGGAAGTGTTAGCAACCAATTCATCATACTAAATTCATTAAGGAAAATAAAACTATTCTTCATACATAGTATGCCTGTAGTGTGTACATTTTCTTTCGTAACTTGCAAAATGACTGATAACAACATAGACCAAACGCGTCTCTTAACTTTTTTTTGTTTCTACCATTCTCTCTACATTCCGTTGAAAGGCTGTCCATGGTTTTAAAAGTGTGCACACACAGTCCTGAATATACGTACATAAATCGTTTTAAAGCTCTTTGTACAAGACAAATTTTTACCATAATCTAAGGTTTGTCGCAAAAAATGTATTTAAAAACTACGAAAAAATGCAGAAACTCAATTACATAATATGCTTTGTACAAAAGGCACAAGAGCCCTTATGGCTATGCGGTTGGTGTACTCGTATTGGAACGGGAGACCCGGCTTTGATTTCCGGCGTGAGATCAAATGGTTCGAATCCTACATTAAGCTGTAGGTGCATATTTTATATAGCTCTGCTGCTAAAAACAACGTTAAACCCTAATCCAACCAACCAAAAGCGGCACAGAACCTTATATCTTATACCTACTAATAAATAATCTTACTTCAGATGTAAGTACAGTTTGTAAAGTATTTTTCTTTCTTTTTTGTTTGTTTAACGTTCCACGTTTATGCTTTTTTAGTTAATAGACAGACGGTCAATAAACCTGAATGATTGTGAAATTAATGTTTTTGTGGTCTCCTACCTACCGGGAATCCAACCGGGGACTACATGCACCAAAGGCATAAGCGCTAGCCACTAGACCAACGAAAGAGCAGGAAATTTCCTAGGTTAGTATGAATTCACGCAAGTCGAATTTAAATAACTGTATATACATTTAATGCCTTGATGCGTTTTTGTTTTGTAGTATCACCTAAGTTTGCCTTTTATTTCGTGTATTGTATTTTTGAGTTTCTCGTTCCACAATTCAGTCCTTTAAGCTAAAGGAACCGATAAGATATGAATAGCAAAAGGATAATACATAATAGTGATGTCCTGAGTGGAATTCGATGATGCGACAGACAGGTCTTGACATCGCTACCTAATGCCTTAGACGTAGAACTACAGCTTCACATGGAATCTGAACTATTGTTTCATTAAGAATGAACCCGGAACAATGTAGTAAAAAGCATACATACTTATCTAGCCACTTCGCTATTGCTATACATGAATAAATTCCTAAAATCTGCTCTCTGATGCTACAATTGATTGGTAAGTACCCTGCCCTGCCATGTAGTACGCTGATTGGTGAGTTATTCTCTACGAATACCCTTAGCTACCTCCCACTACCACGCCATCATTGGCAAATGTTTCACTATATGGTATGCGCACTGCAGAAGAAGAAACTAAGACCACACGTCTGAGACATCTACTAATCAATAGGTTGAAGTAAGCTGAACAAAATGACATGAGTAAGAAAATCATCACCCATGGTTTTCGAGGAAAAAAAAGTTCATTATGACACAAGCTTAATTAAATAACTTATTACTAAACTGGCTTTCTGACTCCCATTTCTTTCTAACTTACTAATGGCAGTCAGAAAGCAAGCTCATTGGGAAGTAAAAGGTACGGACCACTGCACTAAATTTTCGCGTTCCCATTCCTTAAAAAAAAATAAAAAAATAAAAAAAAAAAAACATATAGCAGCTATTACTGAAACGTTTATTCATGAGGTATAAATAAAATTATAATACGCGTTTTTTGTAAAATTTCGTAGAAAGACTCCTCCCATCCTCTCACACAAAAGTAAACTAACTACGAATTATGGATATTTTCATCAGAAATAACTTATGCTATAAAGTAGCATCGTTAATGAAATACGAATAAAATTACCTAAACAGTCTTTGAGAAAATCATTTAATAAATAAATAAAGAAAAAGAAAAGAAACTACCCCTTGTGGATTTTTTTCATGAGAAATAACTTGAGCCACATTTTACGGGTGTTAATGAACAAAATTGGCAGTTATACTGGAGAAAATTGTCCGACAAAAATCAAATTATTATTATTATTATTATTATTATTATTATTATTATTATTATTAGGCTTAACTTATGCCATATTGTAGGATTCTAATCAAATATTTATTTCTAAAAATGAACAAAATCATTTATGTTTATGAAAAAATATTCCGAAAAACTCATCTCCAAGAATAACCTTGCCCTTGTTGATTTTGCCAGAAATAATTATTTATATCATATTCTAGTATTCTTAATGAAACATTTGTTTATGAAGTATGAACAAAATTATCCAAGGTTTTTTTTTTTTTTTTTTTTTTTTTTTTAATCCGAAAATTCTAGAAATTAGAAATATTTTACTTTCATCCCGCTGCAAACTACCTTTACTTTCCGAATATAGGATGAATTTTCGATCCTCCTTTCCTGGAGAAATCTTATGAAAACAGTAAGTTTAAATTTGTTCTAAGTAGTTGAACGATATGACTTCCTGGCGAGTACGTATACATCGGAAGGACAGTCACAAAACATTATTTGAATATGTATGTATTTGATGTGAGGCAATGATAATGTCAATGAGTTGAAATCTCAAATTCATTTTTTTCCACGAACACCATATTTTCTTCTCCTCTATTGTCGTTAGAAAGTAAAAATAAAGACAACATGCTTCTTTATGAGTACTGTCATCCTGTTCACTTTTATATGTTTCTATTATTTTTATATTTCGTTTGCCTAATCTGTATTTGTTATAAGAATAAGATGCAAATATGGTACCAAAAACTCGCTTCTACGAGCCTGCAGCTCGGTATGTTTTACCTAGTCTGAATTCATTACATTTCTACGCTCTTAAAGGGGAATGTCCGTGTTTGGGATCAAAAATTTTCGATTTTTGAAAACTATCATTTTCAGAATCTACAGTCTTTGAAGTTTTATTGTGGAAAGTTTCATGTTCATACGACATCAGATTCCCTTCAAGAAATGCAAATTACTGTATGCTTCCGTTTTATTTTCAGGCTTCAATATATCTATTTTCTGTTTTGACGTTCATTCCAGATTGTTTGATCATCCCACTCTTCTGTAATGATGTAGTAAATATACTTTTGCTTTGTCGTTTCAAAAAGAATACACACATCATATTGCTTATTGTTGTTTACTGTTTTGCGTTCACAGTTCTTTGTTTTCCTTATTAATCTGTGTTAGTAAACTTAGTGCCAAAGAAATTGATAGCTTACAGGTATATTATGGGAAAATAGTCGGGAAAAATGCTGGTAAACTTCAGGATATGAAGAAAGCAGTGTGAGCTACGTACTTTCATAAATATTCAACTGACAAGAAACCAACGTATATCCTTTGTCCCAAAGGAGATACTTTTGGTGCGGGTATAACAGATTTCAAGCAACTGAAGTGCATTAGGAACATAAGCATTCATTGCCTGCTGCAGTGATGGATGCTATCAAACCTATCTACAGTGCTCTTCAGGGTCCTGCCCGTTTGGGAAAATGTTTCCATGGGAAAACAAAGGACCCCAATGAAAGTTTCAATGACTGATATGGCAACGATGCTCAAAAACTACATTTGCGAGTTCAAAATTCGTACAAATTTTAGTGTATGATGCTGTTCTGTTTTAATAGTGGCCGTGAAGCAAGGACTGGTGTTCTGGAAAAGATGGGAATTTCAAGCGGTGAATGGTAATCCTAAAGCTTATCAAGAATCAAGAATGAGGAAAAGAAGGTGTAGCAAAGATGAAGAAGATACAGCCGAAAAAAAGAATATGGTTAAGGTGCTTTCTGAATGTTGTGATCCGCCTTACTGATGAATACTGAACTAGAATTATAGCATAGTTTATTTATTTCTCTCAATTACTGTTTGGTGTATATAAAAAATCACATTAATAAAATTCTTCAAATTTAATATATATATATATATTAGCTTTGTATGTAACCTAGAAAAATAATGTTAATTCGGTAGCATTACCAGCTAGTGTAGAGTGCCTGGTATAAAAATTAAACGAATCCCTTCAGTAGTTTCCTAGAAAAAGGTACGAACACTTTTACAGCTGTTCTAAAAATTTGAGCCCATGCCATAAGCGTAAATGACAAGACAGAGGGGAAAAAATTAACTAGAGATGCCAGCAATCAATAACAAAGTGTGGGTTGGCAAATTTATTGTAAGGGGCCAAAACACGAACATCCCCCCTTAAACAACAACAACAACAATAATAATATTAATAATAATAATAATAATAATAATAATAATAATAATAATAATAATAATAATAATAATAACAGAAGCAGCAGTAGCAGCCTACATTTTATCCTATTTTGAAAGGATACGATTTTTCCTTCTTCTCAGTCTTGATGATTGTGGGATAAATTAACTCTTCCTTGAACTTCGTGATTACATCCTCTACGTCACTCCAGTCGAGAGGATCGTGGATGCCATCACTACCGTAACGGCGATTGTACTTATCGTAATGGACCTGTAAAGCAAAACAATGGATTTTCATACACACAATTATATAAACGTAAACATATTGCGTCATACACATAATTATGCCACTGAATCAATTACACGTATATTTAATAAGGATCTAGCTTCCAACTTGGTAAAGTAATAAGTCTGAGTACCTTATATTGGAAAGCTATTACTTGAATTAAGTGCAATTCTGTGTAATGGAAGTCATCAATTTGTGTAAGTTGTAATCCCAATTTTAATTCTCAATCTACTCTATTTCACTCTTAGAGTCTAGATCCCTAATTTCCAGTTTTCTATATACTCTTTTAAGCGGCAGGTGAAAGAAACTGGCTATTCTACTACTGTTTCACTTGCTTAGAAACCTCACCCAAGTACATTAGGTAAATGGAGTGATTCTACCTTCCAGTAGAACCTCCGAAAAGACAAAGAAAGAAAGAAGAAAAAACTACTGGATTATGATTTTCCTTAATTCAAATTTTAGGAAAACAAATTTTAAAACTTCAAGATATTCGACATCTCTGTGGGACAGTAACTCTAAAGCGACAAAAGAGCCTTTGCATTTATTTTATTTGTTCATATATACTTCTGGGCATTACCAGCATCTAAATCCAAAGCGACAAAACATCCTCTGAATTTATTTTATTTATTCATATATATTTCTGGCAATTACCGACATCTAAATCCAAAGTGACAAAAGATCCTTTGAATTGATTTTATTTATTCATATATATTTCTGACATTACCGGTGTCTATTACCTTAAGCCCATTCTCCATAAAGGGATGACGTCCTTCTGCTAGCATAATATCCGGAGTAGGAGTAGGAGGAAGGAAGCGTTCTAGGATCTGTACGTTTGGTAAGCCCCCTCCCATTTGTCTGGTATGAGTAAGGGAAATCCAGGAAAAACCTTACTCAGGATAGCTAATCTGAAAAAGCTGTTAGACTTTTTCAACCGAGCATCCCTACCAGGAGGAATCGAATGGAGGCAGGCTTGCTCGCACCAAAGGCAAAAGCGTTAACGACTACACTACGTGGCGTCACGAAAGGTCCTTTGAAAAATCACTAATCACATATGAAGTAAATCAGATTTGATTAACAAGAAATGGCTATTACCTGTATACAAATTTTAGAAATACATTCTTCATCTCGATCTAACACATTAACATCTACATAAAATTGATTGAAAACGTTCATAAGTATAATTAAAACATTAATATTTCTGATTATATGTACTCCGTAGAGATAAAGGGATAATTTACGTCCTGAAATGAGTCGAATTAAAAAACACTGCTTGAGTTTCAAAAAAATCTTCACAGCAGTGTTCATGCAACAGCTTCTAGCATGGAAACATAAAAAGCCAACTGCGAAGATCGATAAAAATATATTTCAGGGGTATAGAAGCAAAACCTGATAAATTCATTTTTCAATTTTGTCAGGAAACGAATAAAAGTGACTCCCTTATGTTTCAGAATTGTTGAACAATTGTTTTTCTTTAGTGACAGATTTCACTCATCTGCATTAAGTAGTGACCACTAAAAAAATTCTGAAACACAAGGGAGTCACTTTTGTTTCGTTCCCTGAGAAAATTGAAAAATGAATTTAACAAGTTTTGGTTCTATACCCCTGATTTAATGTCAACTGTTGATATTTTCCATTACTTTCTCGAAGATGAGGCGCAGTTAAATACATTTCTCCACACAATCCGTTCCTTTTATTTCTGGCGTCAGTAAATAAATCTTCCCTCCCCATGGTATCAAATTGGTACTTGATTTTTTAACATCAGAAGTCCTTTGTATCTCGTTCGATAACATTATTGAGATATTGGTTTAAGTTTGCTTTAATATATATGTTTAAATATGACGATTTGGAGACTTAAACACTAAGCACACTGACAGAGGATTGCCTTTGGTAGAAGTACGTTCTGCAATACTTCTGAAAATTGTGGGCATTGTATTAAGTTCTATTTTCAAAAATTAACAAGGTAGTATTTTTGGTAAGTTTTACAACTATATAAATTTTCTGCTACTATCTAAATTTTCTATTACTTCATCTTTCATTGTTCCAGTAATTTCGACAGATAATTTACTCTTAGCGAATTCGTTATCTGCAGCCGTGAATTGTAGTGAATAGCCACAAGAAGTTACTCTGTGACTTCCTTTATCACGATTCGGAATGAAATAGGTGTATAGTACAGCCGTCGAAACGGAACTGCTATTGAAACAGATATTATACACACTACGGCCAAGTTCACCTACGACAGGACTATGAAACAGTGTCGAAAACAACGGTCACAATTTACACTTAACAACAGCCTGTGGAGAAATATTCACTACCAGTGGCATTCGCATGAGAATTAAGTGAAAGTAATAAATGAAGTGCTGCGTGACATAGATCAGATCGCTTGCCAACAAATACATCCATCAACATCTGTAACCGCAATGCTATTGTAAGGCCCGCATACACCACTTCCTACTACGGAACATCGCTAAATGAAGGATTAATTGCCGGAAACTGTAGGAATGGCAATTACCAGTTGTCAAGTGCAACTATGTGGTTACACTGGATGAAGCACACATTTAACTATATGACAATTGTCAAATACGAGCCATTATCTACCACTCCAGCAATGCAAAGGGGCGTAGCGATTTTGTACATTATTGCAGGACAACTTTCCCAAAGGGAGTTCATAGTTGTTGCGGAATTCGGATCTGGTGGAAAGTTGAAGATCCATAAGATTACAAAAATGTAAAGGTGATTGTCGCATACTTCCAGTCAACTATTATTACCCCTATTTTTCGCACAGATATTCCATGTTTATAAGGACGGGATACTCCAAATGTGCGCCTTTATATGAAAGGAAATATTTCAGTTTAACGCCCCACGATTATGCCCTTTAGGCAAAGGGAGACAGTTAAGGCAAGTGAATGATGAAATAATTAGTGGGAAGAAACGGGAGTACCACGAGAAAACCCATGGACACGATGTTGTTCACCACAAACTTATCACTAAGCCTCTGTGCTCCCCCTCCTTCCACAAGCCTTTATATGAATAAAGCTTCATGCCGCCAACCGAACATCCTTCCACACTTTTACCACCAAGAGAACAAGAAATAGACATAAATGTTATGCAATTTACGGACAAATGAAAGGTCCTAATGCCAATCCAATGGATTTATGTACACTCATGTCCAAAATTATTGTCGCATGTCTATAAAAATATTGTTGTAGGAATATAATTTGATAATGAATTCGCCCGCCATTTCTTATAATGTTAGTATGTGTATAATCAGCAAAGACATGTATGTGGCAAATTTCATGTGAAAAGAGCAGTAAATAAGAACAATAAAACGAAAATAAAACTTTCTTGTCCATTTAGCATCATTTTGTTTTACTCATTTTAATTTTCGTATTTATAAATCTTTTCCTATAAAATTTACCACAAATATATATTTCTGGATTATACACATAGTATCAGTATTAAAAGTATCCTGCAAAATCATTATCAAATTATATTGTTACAAGAAGACAGTTATAGATATGCGACAATCATTTTGGAGATGAGTGTACCTCTTAAACGTCGTTTCAAATATTGCCGTGTCCGAAATGTTCGTGGTCATTGAAGCTTACAGAAAGAAGCGAGAGGGAATATTCATGCCTATCCTGCATCCTGCAGCGTATTGTCCTTCAATGGAATAGAAATCACACATCATCGCTGGTGGCGACATGGTATTACTTGAGGTGACCGAAAAAATCTTCTGTATCTATTCGAACACCGTAACTAAAAATTAGTTAAATATGAACAGATTATACCATTTTCACCAGTTGGCTAATCCTCCGATCTGACTTGTGCTGTTAATGATGTAAAATCAAGAAAACGTAACCAGCTTTGAACAATATATAGGACACCAACAGAAGTTTAAAAAAAATCCTCCTATTATGTATGGTTATTCATTTACAAATAGCTATATATACATAGCTATAGATACATACTTTGAGAACGAAAATAACTTGACATATCAAGCATGTGGAACGGCATGCAATTGCAACAGACACGTGGTTGATGGAGTATCACAGCGTTAACGAGAGTAGGTAGAGAACGTTCATTGTAAAAAGACTAGCAGGAAGCAGAAATTCAAATTTGAAGCAGGTATTTGAGGTGTGGAGACGAAAAAAAAGGGGCCCGTCTTATGCATATATAAATTGGATTACAATCGTTACTAATGACAGTTTTTCGACCAAGACTTTACAGGACCAGAGAAGTGTATAGGTATTATTACGAGAAAGCCGTCTAAAATCTCTAATCACAAAGACTGCTGTCCAGCATCTACTACAGAGTACAGACTACAAAAGTTGGGAAATGGTACGACAGAGACGGGTGTCCCACTTTAAACTATTCAGACAGATGAACATGCATGTTTTTAGTGATTACTGAGGAGGTCAGATACCAAAATGTACGGTGCTAACATTTCTGAGATGTGATTGACATTCTGAATAAATTCAGAATTACCACGGCATGCCAGTTCTACGACTACAATTAACTTTTGTCATTCTACCAGGAATAACTGTACAAGCATATGGAAAATCCGGTTCTAGATGAACAAACTTATTCATAGCCCAAACTATTAATTTTATCTGGAATCTTTAATTTGTACTGAAATGATGGCTTCACTGATAAAATTGCTCATTATACTCCAATTAGAATAGCGTTAGAATAAATTATGTTCAGCGTATTTCACAAACATGAGAATTATTTACAAAAAAAAAAAAAAAAAGTTATTATTTGTCAAACAACTAAATGTACATCTGTTTGTGAGGCTGACATTCCTACACCGACTAGTGGGGAGAATATGAGAATTAAGTTAGTCAATGCTATAGTTTGTTTGGTAAGATGCAATAAAAATCTGGAATACATTACGTAAGTGGCACAAGTTACAAATGCAAATAATGCATAATGTAGGAAGTGGCGACAGCATAAAAGAAATACGGAAGAATCTATCAAACAAAGAAAAATATCAGAACACCTTGCTACCTCACTATCTTGCAAATTTTCCAGACTAAGATAAGTTTGTGTTCATGCACAATAATAATGCTGCGCATACGTTCAAACAAATCCAGGTATGACTACAAGAACACCCAGAACTCATCTGCATGGACTTGCCTCCACGATCTCCTGATCTCAACCCAATGGAACACCTATGAGGTTTCATGGTGCAGGAATGACTGGAAATGCGAGAGGATAGAAACCACACGGTTCTAGAGGCCCATATTCTAGAAGTATTGCAGTATTATGGCAATGACCTCAGTCACTTTATTGCATTTGTTATAAGCATGCAGGAGCGACTGCGTGGCGTAACTGCAGTATGCAGTGAATACATCAATTTTAAAAGGGATGTTTTGCTGTCTGTATCCCTATTGGCATGATTATTTGTAGGAGGCACTTCGGCCACCCATGTGAGTTTGGTAGTAGTCTAGGTCTTGACCGTGGTTTTCGCGAGGTTTTCCCGTTTCCTCCCACTTCATAATTTCACCACTTTCATCAGTCATCAGTCATTTGCAATCTTCGTCGTCGTCTTTAGTGTTAGTTCACTAATCGTGGGACGTTCAACTAAAGGATTCTTTTTTTCTCACGTTCATTCCTAGAGTTTCGGTTTTCCATTACATAACTATTACAGCAATAATAGTTATGTGTGAGCAATAATAGGATGTGTGTGAACAAGAATTCTCATTTAGCTGTTGGAAGCGTCATATTTTTATTATTATTATTATTATTATTATTATTATTATTATTATTATTTTCTATTCATTCCTTGGAAGAGAAGAAAAGTATTAATATGTTGTATCTTCGTTCGTTTCATTTACCATAGTTTATTTTCCAGACCAGTATGTGTAGGTTTCATTTTTATCTCTAACCAGCTGAAACGCCTTCCTTTTCAAACGGGGAGAATAAGTTTTGAAATAAAATCTTTCAGTTTAACATCCCATGTTATGCCCTTTAGACTAAGGGAGACGATGATTAAAGAAAGTGAATGACGATGGAAACATCGGTGGAATGAGAAAGAGGAAGAAAACGGGAGTACCTCGAGAAAACCCACGGACACGATGTTGTTCACCACAAACTTACTTGGCCGGAGATCGAACCAGGGACCCCATGCACCAGAGGTAAGCACTCTATCACTGATCCACCGTACCCCCTGAGAAGTTTTATTTAAAGTATTTGAATCCCTTTTCCCTCTTATGAATCAAAATGTAATATTAATAAATCCGAAATGTCACTTCTTTTCGCCTACAAACCATCAGTCTCATGCCGATGGAGGCTGAACTTGGACTTAGCCCGTAGACTACGAATGTGACACGTGTATCCCATGAAAAGAATTTAAAGTTTTTTTTTTTTCTAAATTCCAAAACATCAATGATATATGCCCCGCCCCTGGTTTCCCCCCACTACATCATACGAACATAATCAATCATGACTTCTTACAACAAGCCTATCCAACACATATGTCACAAGGGTATATATAAATGCATCCTCACATCGACAAAAATGTAGTATAAGGAGTAGCATCGAGATTATCAATATTCATTTCAACATTCCTGAAAACTATCGATTGGACACTAATATCAGTCGTTTTCGATTATGACCCAAACTTCCCTTTAGGATATGCATTTTAATCAATTTAATATCGTAATACTGACGAGGTCTAAGGTTGATAATAATGTCAAATATAATTTTAATTGATTTAGTAGTTATTGCGTGATCCGATCAGGTAGAAACTCACATTCGCTTTATTGTAATTGATTTTGTTACGTAATTTAGAAATGGTCAAATATCGGTATGTCTGGATCATTTATTTTTGGCTATGTTCTATCCGCGTTCCGGTAATCCTGTGTCATGTGATTCACATTCATTGAAACATTCACTTCAGGATATTTTAAATGCGGACGCTTCTACAGACTAACTTAAGTCCCAAAAATGAGCCTGTATCATTCCAAATTTCCTCAAGTCTCTCTACAGGAAAATGTTATTTTCATTCATTTTTATGAACAATAATACGCATAGGCTATCGCATGTATCAAAAATAAAATTGATAAGGAAGAGACATAAGGAATGGTGTGAAAAGAAAAGGCAAAACTTAAACACTTGAGTATTGCGCTCAGATAATTGAAGTATTTGGAGGGCATACGACGTGAGCTTAACCAAAATTTTTCTTCAATATAATTGAAAAGTTAAGTTTCTCGAAACTAAAATTCTCAAACTGGATTCTGTCCTTGTAAGAAGTTATTTTTTGAAAAAAAAGAAAACCAAGAATAAAAGAATAACAACCTTCTATCACACGTAGTCCATCACAACTAAAAGAGAATAGCGTTTGGTCTCCGAGGCGTAAATGGTTAATACGTTGGTCTACATACTTGTAAGTTGACAGTTCAATTCTGTTGTAAGCTTGCTTTTATTTTTAATTCGAAAAATAAATAAATAAATAAATAAATAAATAAATCTTTGAGTTTAATGTCCCTAGATTATGCATATTAGGATAAGGGAGACAGATGACTAAGGTAAGTGAATGATGATGGAATGAGAAGTATGGGAGGAAATGGGAGTATCCCGGGAAAACCTATGGACACGATGTTGTCTACCACACTTGATCGAGGATCGAACCAGGAACCCCACGCACCACAGGTAAGCGCTCTATCTCTGGGCCATCGTGCAACCCTTACTTCTAATTTAATCAAAGATTGCTTCTGTTTCTCACTTCGCTCTACTAATAGATGCAGCCAGAAACGTCTCTAAATAAATCTTTACAGTAGCTTCAGGCAGTAATAATCTGTTCAGTTAGACTTTGATGGTATGTTGCCACATCTACAAGGACAGATAAAAGATTGATGTTAATCACTAGCTTAATTCTTCGTTTTAAATCGAAATTGTAACTGTTTTGGTTTTCATTCTGTTTTAAGAAAATATCTCTCTAAGGGGAATTTGAATATATATGACGCCTTATATATGTGCACTACGCAACTAGTTTCGAGACAACAAGTCCTGAAGTCTCATCACTTGAAATAGACGAAAAGATCCCTTTGTCAGACAAGTGCATTTCAAAGACGGTAACGTTTTGAATGTATAAGATTCAGGCTGGATTACATTTTTTTTTTCTTATTGTATTATAGGTATCGGTTAAAGATATACAGGAAAACTGGAAATCTCTACCTGGGTGAATGTCTGTAGCTAATATGAATTTTACTTTAAACTGTTCCGTTGTGAAATACGATGCCTGTTCTGAAAATTTTGAAATGCAATTTGAGAAGTTATCAGAACTCCTTGTGGGTTTTCAAGTTGTGTAGAACACTCTTCGACCTGTCAAGTAGTTTATACAAAGCAGTCCCTTAAATTTGGGAGAAAATCCTATTTTGTAAGTTGTTTCTATACCATAGCTGGTGCGCCTCGTTCCGTGTTCGATTTTCAGTGGGAACGAATAGTTCGGAACCCATGTCGAACTATAGGTCCTCTCTTCAGTGTGAAAAAGAAGTAACATTAAGAAAACTAAATCATGTCCAAGTTTGGAGTAATCGATTCGAAATGTTTCGAGAAGGAACGACGACAAGAAACTAAATTAAACATTACCGTATTCATGATCACACAAACTTAATTTTCATCATCAATATTCTATCGTCAACAATAATAGCATGTCCATCCTACTTTAGCGTAAAATATTAACACGTTTGACATCGCCTATCAAGTACTACGAACATTATAATTAAACGAAAAATGTTTAGTCTATGGATTCGAACTGCAGCTCTTAGACGAAACATACACGGACGAAACATAGACGGTAGTCTGTACGGATTGGTGACACTTATCTATAACACGCCTAATTTGTAATTACAATTTCTGTTCCCTTTCAGAGTGTGCTTCAGACTTCCATTGCCTCTCTCCACCATACTGCATATTTGATCGATTTAATTCTAATATTTTCAATAGTAGTCGGTACAGGGATGCCAGACTCACAAACAGATGTACATATACTTATTTGACATATGAGTCATCCAATTCTAAAACAGCTCCTGACCATTTCAAGAAAATTCCAGAAAACTTTAAAAAATTTAGATCTACATGTTTTGTAGAAATGGGAATACTTTAGTATGTTCATGTGAAAAACCTGAACATCCTCAAATATTTCCAGTTCTACAAAACGCATCGATCCTACAGTTTTTCCGGTTTTCTGGGATTTTCTGTAAATGGACAAGAACCGTTTTGGAACTGGAAGACTCCTATAGTACATAATGGACCTGTCAACTACTTAAGTAAAATGCCATAATTCTATTTTAATGCCCAATCACCTTTATACTAGACATTTACAGGAATCCTAGCTTTGAGAACCCTTAAAAACTTCTTTTGTGTCCGAGTTGAAATTAGTATGTTCTATCTTTGCATATACACCACATTTACAATAACATCACAACTCTTTTATAGTAATATTTTCAAATATTAACAACACAAAAAAACTAAAATATGTAGTACGAAACAAGCAACTTACCTTACGTAATTAACAATAGTTTAAATAAAGGATTAAATTGCACACCCAAATTCGACACTAATTTTACGTAAATGACGGCATCCTCAATTTTGGTTTGCTATTTCACTTCAATTAAAACTTGTCACGATTACTTAAATTTTCTTTTTTCAATTCCCTGAATCATATCTAACAGTATTTTTTTTTTTCCTTTTTTACATTAATTTACGCACGTAGTCCACTCAAGTATCCAATTTTCTTCCGATTGACTAATAACTAACGAGCAACCGACCAATCTGCAAATATAACATGGCATAATACTATGTGCTACTACAGCACTCATTATATCACACACTGATTTCTAAATGTATTTTTACTATAAAAACTTCGATCATACACTACAGAAGTTAGCCGACTTGTTTTAGTTATGAAAAATGAATTGAGTAATTTAACTTAATTTCAAAAAATGTATCGTCCTCACAGATATCAATGAGGGACATCCGGCCTTTTATAATTTACGTACCTACCTACCAAAAAACACCTTTATTTATTTTACTTTTTATTATTTCTTTATTTTTTTATTTTGCAATCAAAAGTATCTCCTTGAGTGACTGAAAATAAGTAACACACTTTTCACACACACCTCTTCTAAAACAAGTCCAAGGCCTGGCGCAATTGGAATGTCCAATCTTTCTGTTTTCCATGCTTTTTGAATTGTGTCCTTTGTTGCAAGGCCTCGCGCTACTGCTATGGTAATTCCTACCATTTTTCGAATTTGATGTAACATGAAACTCTGACCTGTAAAATAAGATGTCGATGAAAATAATTACTTTTTTCAAACTGATAAGATACTTTTTGCACTTTTTTTCGGAAAATCAAACTAACTAGTAAGACTCTTTCCTTCGGTTCTCAATACTTTTCGAATTTTCGTAAAGAACTGAAGTCACTACACATAAAATAAGATTTTTTTAAAAAACAAGTAACTCATGAGGTATCTAGAAATGTTATTAAATAGACTAGCAGGTATAGTTCATTAAATAAGATCAATCTTAATAAGCAAATATAGTCCAGAAATTCGTTAGAGCAGTTGATTAGTTGTTTCATACGAATTAAACGGCCTGCTTTCCAAAACCTTCGCGCAATATATTACTAAAAGTTGCTGATTTATCATTAAAAATCAAACTGAAATAAATTTTCAGTTTGTCTTTCACAGTTAATGTTCTTTAGTAAGAAATTATATATATCTTTATTAAAAAAATAAAAATCAAGAAACGTCTATTAAAGACATTTGCTTTATAAAGAACTTCTTATTAAAGTTAATTACATTTCAAAGTATCTCTTATATAAAAATACTCACCAGAAGATGCACTATAATAAAAAGTAGGATTGCTCACAAGGAGGGGA
This sequence comes from Thermobia domestica, assembly GCF_964235325.1. Taxonomy (NCBI): domain Eukaryota; kingdom Metazoa; phylum Arthropoda; class Insecta; order Zygentoma; family Lepismatidae; genus Thermobia; species Thermobia domestica. The sequence continues at coordinate 148,387,257 of NC_137454.1, read as the reverse complement.
ATCATGCCCAAGTGTTTCAATCAAGCCACTAGTAAAAAGTTCCCATGCTTGCATAAATCTCCAATTGATCTTCTTACACTAATTTAAGGATGCTCAATTCAATTAAACAATTTCTGAACATATCTGTAAATGAGGACATGAGAAAAATTCCCTCAAAGTTGGGATAATTTGTATCACAAATTTGATTTCGATTTGATTTGAGTTTAGCGACCCGTTCAGTAGCGAGGTTATATGAAAAGTGGACGTACAATTCAATGTGGGATCCGAAGCACATAAGCTCTCGCCGGGAATCGAACCTGGGTCTCCCGCGCCAAAGGTACGTACGCTAATCATATAGCCACGTATCTCAAATTTGAGGTTACTTTTCTAGACATGCATCGACGTGTGTATGTTTTAAAATGGTTCTAACGGGATTCAGTGTTCTCTCTATAAGAAATGTAATTAGGAATGTTTCAAAGTATGATTACTCTTACTATTGGTATAAGCAACACAACCTACGAACACCGGCATTGAGTGAAAACGCTTACTACTTTTTAAACCTTAAACGCCGAATTACATGTTTTCGCTAAATAAAATTCACGTTGTCTTTCACTCGTAGTATATTGCCCTGGCGCAGTCAAGAGGTTAGTGAGTGCGATGACTTCATTGTTTACGATAGTAGTCCTTACTTCCAGATACGTTATGACGCCATAAAGCATTTCTGGCACCTGAACACGTGGGTTTTTCTTCTTTCTGTAGTGTCTTTTAATTAAAAAAAAAAAAAAAAAAAAATACAATTTCGTCTAAATGTTCTTGTATATTACTTGGATTTATCTGTAACAACTATCTTTGTGAGTTTATAGGAGATGGGAAGAGGGTGAGTAGAAAGAGAATAAGAATCTGAGGGTGCTTTCGCAACACACGATGCCTTGTTCTTTACTGAATCATATCTTGTCTGTTTCCGACACCACAGTCAACCTTCATAATGCAAAAAACACTTTTTTTAGCTGCTTTATTTGCACATTTGTTTCTGAGTTGTAGAGGAAGACAGAGCTTTCAAACCCGCCACATCAACCTCCTCTTCCGACAGACGACCGAGGGCACACATACGTATCACTTGCTGCGAAGAAAGCATGTGAGTCACTTTTTATTCCCGTTTTTTGTGTAATTCTAACTGCGACAATTATTGTCATAACGAGAAGTGTTTCCAACTCAGGACTTTCTCACTAAATAACAGAAAATACGTATAATTATTTTTCAGTCCGAATAGCTAACATGTACATTTAGAATACATGTTTCTCATGCAATATAAAGTGCATTGACAACAACTCTGAGAACAAATAGCCATACCATTGCTGTTCTCAATATTTGAGTGGTAGGAGAGGAGTTATGCAATAATACAGTATATATATATACGTATATATATATATATATATATATCAGGTATTGTAAAAATTGCGTCCATGGACTACAGAGCACTATTCTATAAGTCAAAATAAAGCGAAAAATACCTATAATTGTAAACCTTTCAGGTCCTTGTCTGCAGACGCAAATTGTACTATATGGCAACGTCGCAAATAAGGAACCATAGGGTAAATCTATCAATCCGTCAAATAATTACATCGAACCCTTCCAGATGGCAATTCAAGTCGATAGATCTTGACACTAACACACCTATCAGTATACCTATCGATGTAACTGCTTGATGATCCGTAGAACAACGCTAATTGTTCCAAATTAACCTACGACGTTGCTACATAGTGAAATTTTTGATTCCCTATAGCAGCTGAAGAAGGCCTCGGAGTGTATTCCGTTATATAACATTTTCGGTATATTTTGACATCTGTTGTCTGTGGGCGCCATTTTTACCTCGATATATATATATATATATATATATATATATATATATATATATATATATATATATATATATATATATATATATACACTTCAGGAATAAAATACAGTTGAATGCAGAGCTAAAAGGTTTTTTTCATGTGTTTCTCTCAACTAGAAGCTGAAATATTTAAAATTATGTGAATTTTCTCGGTTTATAGCGTTTTCCGTCATTTCGAGGGCTAGGCTATGTAAAGTTAAAGATTCCAAAGCTGAGGTAATTTTTTCTCAAAATCTGATGAACGGATACGTTTAGAACTAGTTTCATTGTGTTCAGCATCCTTAAAATACTATAAAAAGCGCAATTAGAAATGTATTCAAGCGTAGCCACTTTTTAATATTTGCATACGCGGTTTTTCAAAGATCCCAACTTCGAGGTCATTTTGTGTCGTGATCGAATGAAGGGACATATTCAAAAAATAGTTTGAGTGGATTCACCACCAAAGTATTATATAAAAAGTGTAATTAGTAATGAATCTAAACTTGGGCCCTTTTACCATTGGCATAGGAATTACTTCAAAGATCCCAAACTTCAATTTTCTCATGATCCCATGGCCGGATATGTTTAAATATGATTTCATTGGATTCAGCATTCTCAAATTAGTATAAAAAGAACAATTAGAAATTTATCCAAACGTGGACACCTCTTACTAGTGGCATGATCGCTAATTACTTTAGAAAGGACGGGGTAAGAGAAAATTGGTTGTACCTAGTGGGAAACTAGAAAGAGTAGATGGGCACGTTCTACAAGAACAGTCCTTTTTAATCAAGGTTGCACCCAGGGTGTGGATGCGTTATTGGAGGTCAGTCAGATACATTTGAGTAACATGTTAAGTGAATTTAGGTGGTGGTAGATGAATCATGGACGAAGAAAGGATATGCGAGGTTAAAGCAAGAATAAAAATATAATATAGGCCTAAAAGTCAGTAAGAGTTAATTTTCCGTTGTTGATACTTTCTTCTATCCGAAATCAAATACATTTCAGTGATAATACAATTATTTGGACAATTTTCGCAGAAAATCTTTAGGTAATATTAATAAATACACTAAAATAAACTTGCTCGAGAAAGGAACTCTCAAGCTTGAAGTACACAACTGCTTTACATACTGTACCTTTTACTTTCACAACTGTGAATTCAATACCGTCCCGGACAAATGGCTCCCCACATTCAAAGTTTATTATATATCTTTGAGCACTGGGATCCATAGGCTTTCTGTAATGAAAAGAATTTTAAATAAATGATTTTAAAAAATCTAGAACGCTTTCACAAAGAAGTGACCAGAACATAGATGGATAATCAAAAATTCAACTAGTTAGTTTACACAATTCTTTAGTATTAGTAAAACTGGATAAAGGAGATACTACCAAAATTAAATATGATCGTATAGGTTAATTATTAAAAAACTGACAAGCTACTTTAGCATTTTTGTAGAAAATAAGTTTCGTTATTTCTACTCATGAAAATTAGGTTAATGATACATAAAGATTGACTTTTTAATCACGGTGTTTTCAAGATATTCGCCCACCTAATCCCCTATTCTTGTAACTTTAAATTTCTTTACTCAATTTGAAGAAATGATCCTAGCTTGAAGTTTAAACCAAATTTTTTTTCTCTCTTTTTTAATGCCCCACGGTTATGCCCTTTAGGCTAAGGAAATGGATGATTAATGAAAGTGAATAATTGTAAATTTTTTTTATGCTTTCCCACCGGGAACATAACCCGGAACCACGTGCACCAAAGACAAGCTAGCCACTAGACCAGCGAGGAGGGCTCTGCGGGAAATCAATAATTATAATACCTCACATATTTGCATATCAACTTCCACCATGTTATTTTATGCTACGTATGCCCTAATTTTACTTAATACGCACACTAATTCAGACAATAAAACATAACAGACGATTCCCTTTGTTAGTATTAGGAACATGAAGATACATAACACTTCTAACGTCCAATTAGACTCCAATCAATCAATCAACATGATAGTTTACATGAATTTATATAATGTACTAAGAAAGTTTTGCAATACGACGCAACCATGTGTCGCAGGAGTCTGCTTCTTGGTGCATGCCGAGACATGTTCATACTTGCACAGTAACCGCTACACCAAGTCGATAGATTGAGTTATTCATTAGCAGTGATAGTCGAAAGTATTTGCTTTGGCATCTTAGTCACGAAATGAAATATGAGTAGTTTTTGCGGTATAACTTCGCGCGTGGTTTAAACGCAGACTAGTGCTTAGAAGAAATGACTCTTCCACTGGGTTACATCTATCCACATCTTACGATTATATTCAGGTGGTACAGAGAATTCCAAAGGGGAAATTTCACTCAGGAGGACGCAGAGAGGGCGAGAAGTCCACGAACGTCAGTTGCGGAGGGAAACATTACTGTTGTTAGGAAAATGCTTGACGAAGACAGAAGAGCGACTTACTAGCAGATTGAGGATACCTTAGACCTAAATGCGCCAGCAATTCGTTCGATTCTGCATGATCATTTGCACGGAAAAAACTTTGTTGTCTCTGTGTGCCGCACAGTCTGAGTGAAAAGCAGATGACACGACGTATGACATGGTACCGGAAGATGCTCCAAATGTTTGATAAGGGACCATCTCGATACGTTAACAACATCGTGACAGGTGATGAGACTTAGTTGTACTACTATGATGTGCCACCCAAGACTCAGAACAAAGTTTGTGTCTTCGACGATGAGGATATACCTGTAGCTGTCAGAAAACCCCGATCAGTAAATTAAAAAAATGATAGCTGTATTTTTCAAATCGAGTGGAACTGTGAAGGGTGTTGTTTTGGACACATAAAAGACAGTCACAGCTAAGTGTTACACTGAACAGTAGCTACCTACAGTCATCGAATCTATGAAGAACCTACGTCCAAATTTAAGAATGGACATCTGGTTCCTCCATCACAACAATGCTCCAGCTCACCGCGCGAAAGCCTACACCGAATATTTGACCACTACAAGACAAACTTCTTGAGTACCCTCCTTACAGTCCAGACTTTGCTCCCTGCGACTTTGCACTGTTCCCGTATGTGAAAATGAAGCTGCAAGGGATGTGTTTTTCTAGTTATGAGGATCTTCTGGGAGCTTGGGACAACGAGTGTGCCTTACTCCCTAGTGAAACTTGGCAGATCTGGTTTAACGATTAATTTTTGAGGATGGAGAGGTGTATTAAATGTGGATGGTGGAAATTACCTGAAAAACTTAAATATATAAAACTGTATTGCAAAACTTTTCTAGTACCCTTTGTATTTGTAAACTCAAATAATAAGTAACTCAGTCGCAGTCGTAAACAAGCACATACGTTCTACTAATCCATGAAGAAATTTCATCTTCGCAGTTTCGAAACTTTTTTTTTTTTTTTCCTTCTTTGCAATACGAAAGCTGGGTGCATGAACGACTCCAATAGACTATGTGTTCAGTATCTATAGCTGAAGAGCACAATTTAATGATAGAAAGGAAAAGTTAGAGATTGTAGAGCATAGTGTAACTTTCAACTGCTTTCCGATGTTTGAAATTAGCTGAACGCAGCAGTTTAATATCGTAATCTAACTAAAGGGATTATGATATACTCCTTCTGAGCAGATGCTTGTCACCACTTTTCAAATTCTGTAAATTGTGAGCTTAAGTTTTAAATATTAACGTACGTGGTTCGAGTCAAATGCAATATATACTATTCTGTTATGAAATGTTCTTGTTATGAGAATACACCGTTCTCTGTTATGAAATGACATATGTCAAATACAATACGCTATTAATGCCATAATGTTAAGTTTGTAATGATGGATTGCTTTAATGTGTACCATAACTTAATATTCCATTAACAATGTCACTTTACAAGATCAAAGTTACTTACACAGGGTGGCCCAAAATTAGGTATACAATCTCGTACTGATCGGTTCATGGCATTTTATATCATTTACTTATTGTTATCCACAAAGGTATTGATTTAGTTTCTTCCTTATTTGTTCTTAATTTATTTTCACTTATACCATAAGCTCGGAACAAACCAAAGAAAAAAAAAAAATCTTAAAAATGAAAATGCTATACTTGATCGATGCACGTCTGTATACCTAGTTTTGGGCCACTCTGTATTTCTAAAAACGACTCTGTAAGTTAGTTTGAATAAAGAAAACAGGTTGCTTCAATGAAGAAAAATATAAATAACACAGTTTTGTCACCTCGCTCTTTTAATGAGCAACTTTCACTGATTTTCAAAGCAAGATTCAAGAAAATTATACACGCCAGATAATAATGTAATATAATGAAGACTTCGCCTTTAAGTTAACTATATTAACAACACAAACAACAGAGAATCTATAAAATAGGAGACGACACTAGTTTTATTATTAAAATGCAAGCGAAACTTCAAAATAAACTGTGACATTTTTATTTGCTTATGACGGAAACTTACTTTTTCGCTGTGAAATTGTGAAAATTATGTGTTCCTTCGAATACTTTCAATGTGTCGTTAACGTCTGTGAGAACTTCTTCGGTTATTCTGTAGTCTTCTGTGAGAGACTCTGAGGAGGGTGCAAAGGCAAATGTAGGCAGCATGTATGAGTATGTCCGTGCATCACAAGACGATTTACTGTTGAAGCCCTTGGTTACTCGCTTCATTCCGATCACTCGAATCTGATCCGGTAAATGAGCATTTATGCTATCTACTACAGGTCCATCGGTAGCTGAAATAATATTCAAAAACCCATTTTAAAATACATTTTGTGATAAATTTATTACCCTACTTTTCACTTAAAACTGGAATAACTCTAGAATATACTTGTAAAATTACACGAACATTAACCAAATCAAAAAGCACTCACTTTTCTCTTCTAAATATCCATAGCTTGTTTAAAACGCCATGTTAGACGTCAAATTTTCTCTGACAGCTTTCAATAGTGTCAAGACATAGGTTAAGAAAAAGTTTTAGTGGGGATAGGATATATGGAAATTAATTACATACGAATGATGGTACAGAAATTTAAATGTTTACATTCGTAAACAAAAAAAAAAAAAAAAAAAAAAAAAAATCTTGCTCATACATAAAATATACATATTAAATATTTAGTTTTTTTTTTCTTCTTCAATACTTGGTAATGAGGGTGAGGTGTCAACAATGTTATTAAAACCCATTGTGCGAACTAAATATTTTCCCAGGGGAAAGAGGATGATTTTCACCCATACATGCACTCTACTGAATACTCTCTCTCCCTCTTATATATTCACATATAAAATTAGTATTGCTATATCCTATAAATATTATTATTGTTGTTGTTATTCTCTTCGTATTACAAATATAAAGACGCTTCTAGGCGAAAACTAGATCATCGCCCGTTTGAGTGAATTTCGTAACACTGATACGATATACAAAGATAACCTTCCACGAGTTTCAGACCTAAATATATGGTGAGTTTTCCATCTACTTATTTAGCTTGCTTCTGACCAGAAGTGTCTTTTCCGTATGAACAGGAAAATATTTTATGAAACAAAAAGTGTTTTCTTAATGATTACAAAAAGATTGAAAAGTGAAATTTTTATAAACTGCTTTAATTCAAATAAAAGTGCTTCACCATTGGAAAAAGACTCTAGGGCAGAAGAATAATTTACCCTGTCAAAGATAAACATTTCTTCCACAGGGAAATGCATTTTTGTCAAGGGAGAAATCTCTGGAACTACTTTCACAATCGTACTGTTTAATACTTTGTCCAAATCGCCCACGACCGAATTCAATTTTGATCATTTCGTTGAAATGAAAGGAAAAAAAAATACCTGTCTTTCTGTGAATGAGGATTATTTTTTGATGGAATTATATTCTTAATAACTCCGGAGCAACGTTTCTCAAACTTTTCCAAGTATGAACCACGTATATTAGAATATTCTATGGACCATTCTAATCTTGCTCCCTTTGGAAACAAATTTGTCATTCTCTTTATGCTTTCAACACTATTATTATACCAGAAACTTATTTTTAACACAGTATTAACTAAATTCTTCTAATTTTATATTAGAATTAATAAAAGAAAATACGTATTTTTTATTTAACAATTGAAGGCTATCAAGGATATTTTATAATTATATCTATACATATTATATCTTTAACTTTATTGTATTATATGTATAATTTATATTTGTTTAAGCTTCTCAACTACCGTGTATGATACACAATTCACTTAAACCCTTTATTTCTTTCTGTATCTTTTAAATTAATGTTTTAGATTAATCTAAAACAACTTGTGGTCTGCGAATTACAGTTTGAGCAACGCTGTTCTAGAGCATTCATTTTCTAAGGCTGCGAACAATATATGTAACCCACTAGCAATTATATTAAAAAGAATTTTCTATGTACCAGAAAGCTACAACGTAAAAGTAAATCTCTTTTAGTCAATGTCAGAACTTTTACACAAAAAATAAACAATCAATGTACAGCAATATATTTCAAAACACAATGTGAGAGATCAACTCGAACAGTTTCGAAACACGCATGGAGCAGTGTGTGAGGATAGGATGCTACAGCGTGCACTGAAAGTAAAAGTGGACTTCCTTGTTGCGTACGCAGAGAATCAAAATAATTTATGGACAATAACTACGATGAATGATCCTTAAACAAGACGTGATATGGAAATCTTCACGATTCGAATTTCTTAACTTTACTGTTGTCTTCTAGTGGAGTGGAATTATTTAAGGCGAATGTGAGAAAGTCTAACATAAACGGGATACGAAACACAAATTAATTTTCGTATTTTGGATTATCAAAACATCTGAAAGGTCGTAACACCACAATACATGTGTTACTACCTACACACACACACACAGTCCACAATAGTTACGAAAGAGTCCTCTCTAACAGAAAAACAAACTTTTACCACACTTTTTATAAAATTCACAAAATCTGATTTAAACATGAAACTTTGGTAATTTGGGGAAAAATTGGATGAACACTATAGAAGTATACACCGAAATTTCCACCCTTATGTTTCAAAATTGCTTCGAAACCTTTAAGACACTCGTTTCACATCGTTGTTGAAGTAGTAGTTGTTTCCTTTTACAGCTAATCTACATAATTCAATTATAGCCTTTAAGGTAGCCTTTTCAATTACCTTAAATAAAGAACAAGTGGCTGCCTTTACCACGAACACCTGTATCTATATTTATTTTTTTGGAAATATATCCTCCTAACGTACAACGATTCCCTGCTTAAAGTTTGCGAACCCCCAACAGAAAATGTCTGTCAGACTTCATGCAAAATTCTCTACCTCTTGAGGGGCCGCGGTGGCTTAGTGGTAGATCGTTCACCTCTGGTGCTTGGGGTCCCGGGTTCGATCCCAGCCCCCGCCAAGTGAACTTTGTGGTGGACAAACACCGTGTGCGTGGGTTTTCTCGGGGTTCTCCCGTTTCCTCCCACTTTTTTCATTCCACCATTTCATTCATTACTCATTATCACCGTCTCCTTTAGCCTAACCGGCATAACCGTGGGACGTAAAACTCAAAGATTTCATTTCATTTTTTTTCTCTACCTCTTGACATTATAGCATACTGCTCTACATTAAGTACCTAATTTATCCACAGATAGTTAAAAAATGAATAAAATAAACAAGAATAACAAAAAATATTTTGACAGAATTGACTATTCAATTTACCTATCTAATTCAGGTTATATACATTTTATTGCTCTATTTTATTGTTGAAATGAAATGGAGTACAATGTTTCTGTTTTACGTTCCATGTTTATACCATTTAGGCTAAGGGAGACGAATAATTAATAAAAGTGAATTATTATGATATAATTAGTGGAATGAGTATGTGGGAGGAAAGGGAGAAAACCCACAAACATGATGCTGCCCGCCAGAAACTCATATGGTATGTGACCAAGTGAGAAACTCATCACAACAGAGATGAGCGATCCATTAGTCAGCCACGGTGCTCCCCTTTTATTGGTCATGACTAATGCCTCAAATTTAATACAATGAGTCAACAACAATATATAAGTTCCATCAGTACCAAGCGAATAATAAATTCAACATTGTTACATGTTTTAGAAGATTGATTGAATTACTGTAAGGATTAACAATAAATGCTTTTGGTGACGTATTTAGTCAAGAAATTGTATTCTCCTACAAAGCAGTTATTTAAAAAAACGAAAAGTATATACCATTTCAAGTACAACGAGTGCAGAAATTTTATTGTAAGAAATGTTTGTTATTGTTACAATAGATGAGTTAAGCATAACGTATTTCCGACATTATTTGTTTCTGGTGGGTTCCGAAGTCATGAGCTACAATGGAACCAACATTGGTATGTTTTGCATTGACTTATAAATATAGTATGAAACAAATAATTGCAATTTTTGTTTAAATTTTGGAAAGAAGGAACTTTAAACAGCAAATGGATCAAACATAAGAAAGGGAAGAAAACGTATTTACATGAAAATAAAATGAAATATACACTGGCCTATGCTTTCCTTACTTAACAGATGTATTGTTTGGAAACAAAAATGTACGCTTCAAACTTGCACTTTGGTTGAGAGCGGAAGTGACGAAGTTACTTGACTCATCCATATTGTTGCTATTGAGTTGATGCACACTAATCTTCTCGGTGTTCGGAGCACTGTATAATTGAGTATACATAACGGGATGTGAGCTTTTTTTTTTTTTTTTTTTTTTTTTTTTTTTTTTTTTTTTTTTTTTTTTTTTTTTTTTTAAAGGCAGATTGCATGTGTATAGGTTTTGATTGGTAAGTTGTCATTTTACCATTGTTTCATCATTTCATTTGTAGCTTTCGTCAATGTTCATTAATATACAAGACAGGATCGCAGGATTGAAATTAACATATTAACTGTATAAACTATTTTATACTTACGTAATTTCAAAGAAACTATTTGTCTTGCAGCTGACACTCCTTTATCTGTTCTAGCTGCTCGTTGAAACTGGATGGATTGAGGTAGATTGTACGCTTCTTCATTAATAAGGCCAGCCTTCAACATTGCCTTAAGCAGATCTTCTTCTATTGTCTTCATGCCAGGATTTCTTCGCAAAACAAAGAAATATAAAGTATTATTGTTTTTAACACGAATAATTCTACATTTAAATACTATATATACATGGAAAGAAGAAATCTGTGAACAGTTTACTACATATAGATACCTCGGTGGTATTACTAAAAGTCTGATGCGTAAACAGAAAATAAAAAGCGAAGACTGAAATGGAGAAGAAGACTATAAGAAAGAAAGAAAAAAAAAGGTATTTTCTGGAACGCGGAATAAAAGGATTACCAAAAAGAGTCATCCAATTTTTGTAATAATAATAAATCAACCTTCCACGATTATGTCCAGTAGTTACTTAAAAAGGTCTTGCTTCACTTAGGCCTCTCTAAAATCATGATGACTCCCACTGAGTCTTTTCTTGCTTGCACCACTAATTTTATTCACAGGGTTAGTGAATGAAAGAAATACATGTAAGTAAAACTGTAAACTTTTGTCCACAAACGATTGTTTCATATCCATAACTGTCTTCTTGAAAGAATATAATTTAATAATGATTTTGCAGCGTACTTTTAATACTGATATTACGTGTATAATCGGGAAATATATATTTGTGGTAAATTTCATAGGAAAAGAATTATAAATACGAAAATTAGAATGAGTAAAATAAAATGTTGCTAAATGGACAAGAAAGTTTTATTTTATTGTTCTTATTTACTGCTCTTTTTACATGAAATTTGGCACATACATGTCTTTGCCGACTATACACATACTAACATTATAAGAAATACCGGGCGAATTCGTTGTCAAATTATATTCCTACAACAACATATTTATAGACATGTGACAATAATTTTGGACATGAGTGTACATAAAAAAAATAACTGGTAAAATACAGAACAGAAAAACTAAAAAACACATCCAGAGAGAAATGGAAGGGGGGAGAAAAAGAAGAAAAAGAGAGGGAGGTATGTTGTGCTCAAATCTTAAAAGTGGAGCTGCAGTTGTTAAGTGGAAAAGCATTCACTCTGGTGCGTTGGGTCACTAATTACAGGTTACACCAAGTGGGCTTTGTAATAAAGAAGCACCATGCGTGTGGATTTTCTCAAGGTTCTTCCGTTTCTTTTCACTTTCTTTATTCCACCATTTCATTAATTCTCATCATCACTGTCCCCTACGAATTGATTCCTACAAACTGCAGCGATTCAGTATGTAGAACAAGAGGAAAGCTCAAGTTGTTTTGTGAACCAGTTTTGAAATTATAGATTCCCAATGTTCTTAAAATTTACCAAAAATTGGAAGAGTGACATTTGATCGACTGGAATTTGCAGCTGACTTAAAGGACATAAGAAATTAATAAAGGTATCATTTTAAAGATTATGAAAAGAATTTTCAAATGGTATATTACACTATATATTTTTAATTTTTTTCGAAAAAAACAATATTTTGAGTTTGATTTTCTCAAAAAGCCTATTTTGAAAATTTTCAAAAATATAAAACAATATTCGGACTGTTATGAATGTATCTCCAGAATTTTATTTTGAGACCCGTATGAGATCATTTGTTACAAGAGTTTCCACCTACGAAAGAAATAAGGATGTAATGAAATTAAATTAATATATACCACAGAGTCAAAAAAGAACAATGACCAGGTTTCTGTCCACATTTGGAAATCCTGGTCTCTCGGGATACTGCTTACAACTTAGTTTGGAGTGAACTTGAAAAGCTTTTTCTTTTGTCATGAACTACATCTTTGTCAGGCAAAGTGTATAATCGGCGTGTTGTGTCTCAGGATTCACCTTACACACTACATTCATGGACAAATTCAGATAGCATTTAGCTTCCCACGATATGCAAAAGGTTGAGATGGACCAGCTGAATAGAGAACCATCTCTTTTACTTCATTTTTTCCCAAAACATCAGCAGCCACCATTCGTTTTTATCCACTTACGTCTTCCACTACCAGCCTGTGGTCAAATCTGTTGAGTGTCTGTTCAATGGCCTCCAGTAATACGAAAATACCTTGAAAACAGTTGGAAGTATCAAAAGTTGCAGGAATAAACGCGTGAAATTTCTCGTCCCACGAATTGTTTGTGCTTTGTTGAAGCGTTCTTATAGGAATGTTACTGACCCGGTGAAGTATTATTCTTGACTAACAAATGCAAAATGGGCTCCAGTAAAGTTTGCTGCTGCTCCGTCAAAAAAAAGATGTCGAGGGATACTGCAAGTCGCTCAGGCTGCCACCCTCTTGACTGTGCTACCAACCCATTACAAGGTTCACTTCCATGAGATGTTGCAGAGAAATGCTATTCAGCCTCTATGCCAAAATCAGCTTTATGTGAAGGTTAGTTTAAGTTTAAAAAGTTATTTTTGTTTCCGCATTGAACACTAGATCTATCAGGATAATAGTGTATCTTTCTCGGTTTAAACTGATTTCTCAAGAACACAGTAAATTTTTATTGGAAGCACTATAAAGCCATAGTGTCGTATTCGAGACACTCCAAAATTATAACATAACTGTAATGCTCTGGTGTTTTTTTTTTTTCTTTTTCCTTTATAGTACACTACAATGACTACCCCAGCTTTAATGTCCTGCGGAGGGGGTGGAAGCAAATGGAGAGGACGAGAAAATGTTTGGGGGGGAAGCTATTCTCTTGCATACCGAAAAGGATACTTCTATATTATTTGATCTACATCACAATACCACACATATATGGGGGAGGGGGCAGACGCCGCCCTTTCCCTCCTCTGGCGCCGTCACTGACTACAAACTATGAACAGTAGTTTGCTCACTAGTCTACTGGTACCTTTGAGCCTCATTCTTTGCTATAAAAATCTATTTCCATCTATTTTACAACAAGAACTTACATTGCGATTTCAAACTCTGCATTTGGAAGTAGAAACTCTTGTTAACACATGATCTGATGCTGATCCCGTTGTGATCTATGAACCGTTGTTTCCTATTGCGCGCCGCTAATTGACTTCATACTTGGACGCCTTGTCTTTTGAAAACAAAACGGAATCTGCCCCATGTTTAGAAACGTTTTGATGTCAGTAATCATATGCTAATGTGTGGACATCTAGCGCTATTTGAAAACATAACACTTTATACCAGGTTGGCAACACTGACAACCCAATAACCTCAAATGTTAATTAGTTTCATTCTTATGTTAGAGTAAATGAATTTGGACAGATATTCCACTTGATTGTATTATTCCTATAATATTGAACATTTCCATTCACTTTCCCATAGTGAGCCATTGGAGGGACTCAACATTTGAACATCCTGTATCTCGGAAACGAAGCGGCATCTGACTCATGATTATACGAACATTTTTACTTATTTGAGTGTCCGCAATCACCTCGTCACTTTTGGTCATGCATTTATGTAACACCCTGTATAAGCTGTATCCTTACACTGTACTTTCATGATGTGCCTGATGAAGGCAATGATACAATGCCGAATCTGTAACACCGATAATAAACGTCTGTTTTGTTTATATTTACTGATCTGAAAAAGTTGGCAGGTGCAGTTGAAATTCGTTGGAACTGATCAAAAATCATACGCAACACGTAGGCCTACCTACTTCATTTTCTGTCCGGTAATATTAAGTCAGAGATATCTGAAGTTTTGTCTGGAGTTACGTGACCAGATCAACAAAGTTTCGAACATTGGAAGAAAAATGGGAAGACGAATAAGTACGTATTTACACGGTAGCCGTGTAAAATTGGTTAGAACAAAGGAATTTCAGCATAAGCATATAAAATCTAAAAAATACTGACTTTTTTTAAGAACACATATTTAATGAAAGTACTAAATAAAAATGCTTAGCATTTGAGTTACTATCAGCATGTAGTCGGGGTGTACAAGGAGAGGAAAAACGAATGAAAATAGTATAGACAATTTTTTTCCGACACTTCGATACAAAAGGTATCTTATAGGTTTGTACACAAATATAATTAACTTCTTATCGCAGGTATTTCGGTACATTATCAGGGTGTCTACTAAAATTCCAAAATGAAATTTCGTGACTTTTTCGTAACCTTTTCTTTACCAAACCATAAAATTTCGTAACATTCAATAATATTATCTATATTCTTTAGCACTTATCTTTACATTATCTCTAGTTTCAAAGGCTATTTCATGGAGCGATAAAACTTGGTGTCTTCTCACATCACTTTCAGTATATCCACTGTATACAGGGTGTCCCAAAATTAATGGCGAAAAATAAAACCACAGATTCCTGGCACCAAAACAAGAAAAAATGTTTATATGACATACAGTCCGGAAATGGACAGGGGCTGAGCTAGACAGCTTTGAATGTGGGGAGAAAGAAACTTCACACTTAGGGAAGGGAACTTGCCGATTTACAAAACTGCATTGAAGATGTGTGTGCACAGTTACGCAACACACCGGGAGTGATGGAATGCATTTGAAACTCATGATTAGCACGTTATATAGATGTGGGAGGACAGCACTTTGAACATCTTCTGTAGGTACGTTTATTGTTAGCACGTATGACCTAGTAGTTTGCAGTGCTACTCTGTGTAAGATACTACGTTACAAAAACAGTACGTCGTTGAATATTTCTTTACAGGTTATGACTACTATAGTTATAATTGTTCTTATTTCTACCCTCTCTCTGCAAGTTTTCTATCTGGTATACCACTTTCCATTGTTCCCTGAGATTATGCAGCCACACTAAGTGATCTTTGCTTTGACTCCCATTATACACGTGCGTGCAATCGCGCTATGAATAACAACTTTTTTCAGTAAGGTTTCCATCTTTACTGCACCGTTTCATTATCCCTTACCGTACAGACATTCGGCAAATCCCTAAATGACATATGGAAAATCTCTGGCGTGGTTATGTAACATACATGTAACATGTCAAGCCGATATGATTTTTATGTCTTTCTGAATCCCATTCCTAGCTCCTATCATTATCCCGCTGGTAGGTGGTGAAGTTCCTTTCACAACACATTCAAAGCTGTTTAGCTCCGCCCCTGCCCATTTCCGAACTCTATGTCATATAAACATTTTGCTGTTGTTTTAGTGCCAGGAATCTGTTGTTTCATTTTTCGCCATTACTTTTGGGATCTGATATTCAGCCGGTTCGCACCGGTTCGGTAGAACCGTTTAAAATATTTCGAGTTCGCAGAACCGTTTGTTATGCCAAATCATAAACTAACACAAACACACGCGCGCTGCTAGAAGGGAGAGCTTATTGGATACAAATTGGAGCAAATAATTGACCTATTAAGGAATCTTCCTTTGCTCTGTACATACCAAAAGATTAATAGCGCAGTGGGAGATCGGTAAATTTTATTTTAAGTATCTTTAATTTTAGAAACTCTTATAGCTACGGGGTTAAGCATATGATCTCCAAAAACAAGGTATAAGCGTTTGTTCCTTAATCTCAAATGCTCAGATATCAAGAATGAGTACTGGGCTATAGAAGTGAAGTGGTGAACGTTATTTATATTTGAAATGCATACATGCCATTATCAACAATTGTCGATCCATTGGTGGATGAAGGCCTCTCCAATACTTTTTGACAACCATCTATCTGAAACAATTCGTTTAAAAGATATTCGCAGTGTTACATAATTTCGTCATATCACCTTGTATTAGGATGCTGTGTAGGCGTCCCCCCGCGTTCCCCCGTAGTTTTACCCCTGAATAAGGCCCAGTGCAAAATTTCATAGGTAAGAATCAGTGTAGGAGAAATCTGACATCACAAGTAGCGATTACTCACACAACGCCTGCTTGAGAGAGTTCGTCTTCTTGTGTATGGTTAGACGGAACAGTGACAGTACTGAAACATAGAGAAACCATTTTCCACGTGTTGATATAATTTAGGGGGTGGGGAAAGTAAGTTATTTTTTTTATGTGAAAAATAAAGCTAACCCGAAATATCTTGTATATTTGTGATGATCATAGTGTTTAGTATTTGGGACAGTAGTTACTTCGTTTTAGTTCGTAACATGTTTGTAGATAATGATTTATAAACTGACGAGTACATGGTCGGTAAATAAGGCCCATTAAAAATCTACTGGCCCTCATTATCCTACAAAACGTATGCATTGTTAAATACTTAGAAACTGGCAACTTGAATGTGTGTTAGTTTGTTATTCTTTCTTGGCCAGTGCCAGCCTCTGTAGTAGAGGGGAGGGGGTCTATCGTGTTCGGGCCTAGTTGTTGACTATGTGAGTTCGAGTTCTGCGTTGGTGCCTTTCATAATGTAAATCTCTATTTTTAATGCATGCGAATGGCTCATACCACTGTTTTTGGGTATATTCTAAGCACGCTTTCGTGCGGTTCTGAGCGTTCGAGGTATCGTGGTATCGTTCATTATGCGACAAAGAATGCATCGGTGACATGCGAAGCTGTAAAGGGTGCAGTGTATGGATACACGACGAATGCATTGGCTTGGTCGACATCGATGATAAAGAATTCATTTGCTAAAGTGTTATCAAGTGTAAACATTGTTAAAACTTAGTGTGAAATCTGTTTCCAATGGCGATTTGTTTGTTATGTGTTCAAGCTTATTCCTTAAAATTCAGTTATTTGCAACGACTTAACTAACGACTGCATAACACAAGGGAGATTACATATATCCTTAATATTTCATATCCATATTGTTACTAAATATAGTTTTATTAACAGTAATTGAAGTGCTGTAAAATGTCAGGGGTTAATTGAGTTTCAGTGGTCTCTCAGGTAGAAAAATTTAACTTTTCAAACGATAGGCCTTATTTACCTACCGTGCGGGTAATAAGGCCATTTTTGTATATTTCTCTTTCAATAAGTTTTTCATACATTTAGCTCAATATTTAAGTTAAAGTAAATATACCATAAGATAGATAAAAATAACAAATGAAATGCATATAAATTTTTGTCTACTACATCATATGTACCGTATTTAAGTAATAAAGCATTTATACTTAGATAGGCCTTATTTGCCGCAAGTACCTTAGTACCTTATATAAGGCTGTTTCAAAACAACACCGACAACGTTTGGGAGGTGATTCCTGACACCAAGATGTCAAAAAGTATAGATCAATCTGGGTGCACAAACTCTTCCTTTCGGAGTTATAGGCTGCTGAAAACATGAAAAAATGAACTTTGAAGGTCCACAGCTCCAAAACTATGGGACCTACCGTAGTCGGGTCAAGACTTCACTTAGGAACTAGTATGTGCCCTATCCAAATATTCAAGTTTCAGAACCTTGCGGTATTTCAGCAAAAATTTTTATAGCGGTAGTTGGTGAGTACTTCTGGTTATATGCAAGTAGCCGAACAACCTCTATAAAAAATGTTGCGTAAGTACCTTAGGATCCTGAAACATTTAATTTTAGATAGCGCACGTATTAGTTCCTAAGTGAAGTCTTGACCCGATTACGGTATGTCCCATAGTTTTGGAGCTACGGACCTTTAAAGTTCATTTTTCATGTTTCCGGCAACCTATAACTCCAAAAGGAAGCATTTGTGCACCCAGGTTGGTCTATACTTTTTGTCTTATCTTGGTGTCAGGAATCACCTCCCAAGCGTTGTCGGTGGTTTTGAAATACCCTGTATATATACACACACAGAAACCCGGTTGTTAAAAATTTAGAATAGCAGCACTGCATAAAGTTCATAGAATTATGTAGGATATGCTGTCGTGTCTTAAGGAAGTGAAGAACTTATGCGTGTATTGTTATTTGCCAAAATTTCCCTTGCATAGTTTAAAAAACTACCACGTTTATAAAAGCATCTTGAAAAAAAATGGTTCTGGAGGCCTTCAGGAAGACAAGTTTACCACTGTAGTTAGTTTAGATTGGTTCAACTATTTATTGTGTTTAACTAAAAGGTTGTGTGTGTGTGTGTGTGTGTTAAAAAAAAAAAACTAGGAACACATTACTATGAAAGAAACATAGGCATGTTACATATCTATCTTCTCGGGAAAGTGTGTGATCTTGTAAGTGGTTCTTTCCAAAAGCTGCATTTTTCACAGCTCTACTATTATGAAGACATATTTTCCAAGTAACCTCGAAAGCGGGGCTATTTGGAAACAGCACATTCTGGCTACTGGGAGGCTTCAGTTTCAGTAAAATTTTGTTGTGACTGTAGGAAAACGTTACATGGACTAAGCTCTAGAAACATCACAAGAACAATTAATTGCAATAAATATCAAGAGGTAGTACGGGGGAAAAAAAAATCGCCAAGTAACCGCAGTTTACAGTACATCATACTACTCGTTTGAGTATTGTCCACCAAAATTAAAATAGGCATTCTTTTTCGTTTAGGACCGCCACCTTCTCTACACAATATCATTTTAAAAAAACATGCCAGCAGTACTAGTGGTTAGTACTAGTGAGAATAAACGAGGTTTCGTACGTACTAACCTACTAAGGTAGCATAATTATTATACACCCTGTAACCAATCTACACAAGACTGACTTTGTCACGTTATAGAAGGCACTACACTACCGCAAAATACGATATCTTCTCTACAAACAAATGTGTTCCTTCATCGTGTTGTTCGATTCAGTAACCCATGTCTTTCACCCAATTTCAGTAATTCTTCTCTTTATTAGCATATAAATTACAAAAACTACACACTGAAATGTCACAGTCAACTGATCAATGACGCTAGCTGAAAGACAAACTCAGGAGTGAATTTGGTGCGAATTAGGCCGAATTTTCATGCATGTGATAGAAGTGAGCTTTGCTTGCGATTTGGTAGCGTCTAAAGCCGACCATAGACATTTTTGATTATGAATTTTGATATTTTATAGAACAAAATTTTCCAGTCTCGACTCATATTTGTACAAATAAAAAAAATCGTGACCCAAAAGCTAAATTTCGTGACTTTCTTGACTGATAGACACCATGATTATCCAAGAGAAGAATAATCGCTCCTTATGCCTCTTCGTGACAATGGCTGCATGCTAATTTTCTGTAATGGTGACAATTCGACACTAACACTTCGTGACTGGCCTCTAATGTACTTTTGATAGTATTACTGGTGACAAAGAAAACTGATTTATACTTTAACTTACAAAAGGTAAAAGTTATTAAGTGTCATCACCAGTAGAAAGAAACATGATCCGAGTCATATTACATTAGAGCAAAACATTCAACGTTAAATTTGGACAAAGGCAACCAGGGCAAGAATTGGAATTTGGTTATAAATTGCTTCATTTAAAAATGGCAACTTCAGTGGCTTTAAATTGTATAGGTAGCATAATTTTTCTGATTTGTACATAGACTATAAACCAATTTTTGCTTATGGAGCGTAAAGAATGTATTTTAAGGTAACGATCCAATTTACTGACCTGTGACACGCTCCTATGCAGAGTTGGCAAAAACCATGGTTTTTATTGAAAAAAAAGTGTTTTTTTTTTTGGTTTAAATCTTTTTTTTTTTTTTTTTTTTTTTTTTTTTGTTTAAAACAGGTTTTTTGGTTTAAATAATTTACTCTATGTATTTATATTAAATATGGACAGAAATTAGTTTGTTTCGCCTTGGTGTTATTATGCAACAACACGGTTATGCTAGAAGGGGTCACATAAGCTTAAAGCGGAATCCAAACCGCTTCTCGGCTTACATTTACGAGAAATTGTTCATTTGGACACGAAACCGGAACTAATTGGTCACAAATGCGATTGCCGACTCACTTACGAAGGACTCCTGATAAAAATACGTTGTACTGATCTTTACATAGGCCTACTTGTTAATATAATTGTATAGAGTCATATCAGATGGACAAAAAGATAAACAGTTACACAAGTAAAAACATTGTACAGAATTATATATAAATTGGGAAACTCCCGCGTTAGCCATTGGGAAAATCCTGTTATTACATTAAATGTATTTGTATGTAAAATTTTAAGGTCAACGTATCATAATCACTACGCTAAAACTGAGGTATTAAATTACAAATTTGGTATGTAGATATCATTCAATAAAATTAAAACCAAGTCAAATCCAAGCTGATGTTGGAAGCTACGTAGGCAGTTGATAATTTTTGCCAATTTCTAGCAATATATTTAAGTAACCTTGGCTTCTTTATAGAACAACAGGCATTCATTACCGTAGAAATATATAATTTTGGTTCATTTCGTATGTTTAGGCTTAACATCCTTATGAAATACCAAGGTTATCACGGAGAAGACTTTTGCTTAGAGGGATACCTCAAATCGCTACCTGGTTTACACTTGAAAGATGGGTTGTGGTTCGACCGAGAATTGAACACGGGACCTCTTGATTAAAAGGTGAAAAGTAGATAAACGTAATGCGGATGGTTTGATATGTGGAAACGTCACCATGAAGTTCACACGATTTAAAGCATTTTTCGTTCTTTGTTTTTTGGTTTAAACCAGCCAACCCTGCTCCTATGATGACCAAAACTTCTCAAATGGTCTAAATATTTCGGACAGAATACTCGATTATCCTTCTGCAATAGTGGCCACATGCTATGATGATGTAACTCCAGTGCAAGTAATGAAATAATTTTGAACTATAAACACTAATAGGTAACAGTAATAATGGAAACATCAATTGTAATGAATGGCGATGATCACTTATCCTCTTTTACTTATTCTATTTATAACGTAAGGTGCAACTTACCTCAATCATTAGTACATTATTTTAATGTCTTTATATTAGAGGTCTTTCAAAATCTGAATCTCTTCAATGTGTAGTTTCTTGAAATATTTATTCATTGGCGTAAATACTGGTTACAAATCAAATAGGCGACAACTCAAAACAAATTAATGAAGTCGAGTGTTGCCATATTCTTATTTGAATTACCACATTGATAGGTTTTAATGATTTTTTGTGTGATTGAAAAATTTTCTGTACAAGAGCTAAGTATTTAAATGAAAGGTAATAGAATTACTTTACTACTTAGTGGTTATTTAATTTTTGTGGATAAAATTTCTAATCTCAAAATGAAATTAAATTAAAATTTTCAGTTCAAAGTTCCACGATTATGCCCTTTAGGCTAAGGGAGACGATGATTCAAGCAAGTGGATGATGATGGAATAATTAGTGGAATGAGAAAGTGGGAGAAAACGGAAGTACCCCGAGAAAACCCACAGACATGATGATGTCCACCACAATTTGTAATCTCAGTCTTGATCAAAATTGCCTTTTGCAATGTTGTTATTGTTTTTTCGGTAATGAAATAAGCCTCAAATACATTTCTTTTGGTTAAAGATGAAGTATTTGAAAAACAGCGATGTCCTGTACTCCATGTTTAGATTTTTGAAGATGCTTACGCAGCTCAGGTATAAGGCTGCTTACCACTACTGAAGAAGGATAATCGAGTATTTTGTCCGAAATATTCACATCGTTTGAGAAGTTTTGGTCGTCATAGCTGCATGTCACAAGACAGTAATGTGGATTAGAATATAAGCAGTTTGTCTACAGGTTAAACAAGAAGAAGAAATCATATGAAGTGAAGTGAGGTAAAAGCGTGTGTAAATAGTAGAGCCTTAAATTGTCTTTATATTGGCACGGCCAAGTGTGTCAGTGTGTGTATTGATCACTAACATTTCAAAAAGTTATTTGCTGATTTTAATATTTACTGTGAAAATAAGACTAAGTTGCAAAAATATTTGTGAAGCGGAAGCTCTTCACAGTGTTTAACTATCGAAGGCAAAGGGATCTACTGGCGAAATCATACCAAGAATATAATCATTCCATCAAAATTCTATGGCACATAATAGGCGAGTATAGTTGGAAGTTAATTTAGATAGCAATTTCACTATAGGTGATATCTTCAATAGAAAAATCACATTTTGATTTGCGCACACAGACATTCTTTGGTTTTAACTATGTGTACAAGAAAGGGAACAGAATACCATTAAAATTATTCAATTAATCACTTACCTTTGCATTCCTAGGTAACCTTGTCCTGAATATGCCAACAAAAGTGCAACTTTCTTTCTTTTCACTCTTTCTGTATCTAAACACTGCCTTTTAGCTTCTACTAAATTACTATCATCCTCACCACTACGTGTTCGTTTTTTAGCCTCTTTATCTGAATCACGTGAAACTGATGATGAACTTCCACTCAAATCTACAGCTGCACTCACAGCTTCACTCATCTTTCGAGTCTGGTAATTACAATTCTGTTGCACTATTTCACAAAATCTTAAAAGAGCACCTGTAACGAAAAAATTAAAATGTAATGAGGAAAAAATTAAAATGTAATACTGATGATAAAACTACTGTTAAGTAATACGTAATAATAATAATAACTTAAGGGAAACTAATCAGAACTAGTTTTCTCAAATTACATAGGTAAGATCGGGCTAATGAAGAAAGAAATAATAAAGTTAGAAGTCGATACGTTGATGACGCATTGTCAAATTAACTGAAATAGAAAGGGTCAAATTTTCTATCATCATCATCATCGGCATTGTCATTATTGACAGGTCACTTGCCGCAACTAGAAAGCCTCCATGCTCCACGTTCTCCACGTAACCTCTTCGTCTTCATGAAAGATTTCTGTTTTGATATCGCCAATCAATTGTAACCTCCTTTGCCACCATACCTCTAGCACGTTTCTCATGATACAGCTCCTTCTTAGCCAATATCCCGACCAATTTCTCTTTCTCTTTTCAATGACACCTAAAATTATTATTTTCTTCTCCAACCTAAATTCAACTTCAGTTCGGACATTATTGATTTTGACTTCCAAATATAAATTTACAAATTTTATTACATAACTAAGGAATAAACGTTAACTTGTACGATACAAAGAGAAGTGGAATAGCGGCTTAATCTTTATCTTCATTCTTCCCAACACAAGCATAAAGCTGTGAAGTTCAAGAAGCTTTACCGAAACCTCTTAGACAATACGGAGGCATGATGTTACGAAAATTACTGTACTTTTTTAAAGTGTAGTTTGGTAGTTTTTCACAGAAGTTCAGCAACTATTCATTTATATTTTATACATTTCAACCATCATCAGAAATGCATAAAAAAATTATCTGGTCTGCATTCAAATTTAAAAGAATTACACTGCTTATTGTAAGTGTATATGAGGATTGCTGGCAATTATCAGTTATACAACAAGAAATAAGTAAGTTCTATTACCTCTTAAGTGTGGTCTGATGATGGCAACAGCCTATTGCTGAAATAATAATCGCATTAAAAAATTTAAACGCCGAATAGATGGATATCGTTCTCTTATTTAATATAAACGTGGTGCCAGTTGCGTCCAGATTTTATGTTCTGTGTCCTTATGCAACACCGAGATTATGAAAGGACTTATTATTAACGTGAGCTCGAAACCACGACAGGGGTTTTAATCCGATGCATAGACTATCAGTATAGGCCGTTTCCCACCATACTCTTGCCTTCAAGAGAGGTGAATCATAGGATCCATGCCACCAGCCCAGGGGTTAGTTACAATTTGTAATATATATAAACTTTATTTTTACTACAATACCCAAACTATATTCATGACTTCACACTGTGTTATAATAGGATTTCTTAATTCATATTTGTGGCTGAAAGAGGTTTGTCAGATTGAAATTCGTCAGAAAATGTTTCATGTCCAACCTACTTCAGGAATACAACTTTCACTTGTAGAAAATTTCATTAAAAATTCTGTAAAATGTTGATGTGTTTCACTCAGAAAGTTAGATCTTAACCGTCCTTGAGTAATGTTTTAATTTTCTGCCCATCGAAAACAACATACTTCTAAAGGAAATTATGGTCGACTTCATGAGATCCACGAAAAGTACATGGCTAAAAGTGGGTGAAGGGAACTATTTCATAAAATAGTGAGAATACTTTTAGAGCAGCTGTGTATTTATGAAGAAACAAGTCCCATTATCAGTTAAGTTCTTTTTTCGAAATCTCAAACTAAAATTTATAGTCTGCCTTATTTTCTGCACGGTGCAAAATACGTTGTTTAAGAGCTAGTGACTTTTTTTTTAACGTGACTTTCATAACAGACAATCATTCTTCGATTACTGCTTAGGAGTTCACCTGAGTTGGAAAAAATACAGATGGTAATCAAAATAATGGAAGCGGCTATAGTTTGAAACCTAAATACGTGCGCGGTGATAATACTGAGGATGCGTGCGCATCCCTGGTTCTTGTTACTACCGTATTAAGATTAGTCTGTTGAACGTCACGGGAGTAGAATAGAAGCGTATGTTAAAGCTGAAGACTGTGGTAATGGAAAATGAGATATTTATCTGAGTTTCAAAGAGACCAGATTATGGGTGCGCGGGTATATTTAAGGTGGACAGCGTATTAGATACGTTTCAAGGAACGGTGTTCAAGGTGTGATGGTAAAATATCGGCGAGGGAGTAATAATGAACGGGAGAGATGCCACAGCACAGGGAGAGAGGGAGTAATAATGAACAGGGATCGCCGAGCACTGAAGAGGATTGTTATCAAGGTCCATAGAGCGAATGAAACTCAATCAACATCTGGACCAGCCTACTGAGACAAACAGTACTACAAAATTTACAGAACCTGAACACCCACAGTCGACTGCAAATTTCAAACAGTATGTCATCTGCCTACAAGCTTTAGCGCCAGGTACCTAGAACATGTACAATAGACCATCGATAATTGCAAATGCGTAATATGGTTCTCTTTTAGCTTATTTCCAACAGGTAGGGTTTAGGTATGGTGAATACTCAAAGAAATTCATGTTTCCAATTGTCTCCTTCCTACCGTAAAATATTGCGGTGGCTCTGTGATACTGTACCTATATTCTGTAGATCCTGTTATTATGCTCATAGCATGTCTTTCAAGTGATTATGTGAACGTCTTAGATGGCAACGTGTATCTCATGGCCTAGATGTTGTTTCTGGCCAATTACGATACTTTTGAGGATGTGCTACACCATACTACTGAAGCTTCGTTTTATAAATATTGGAATGAACTACAACACCTTCCTAACCCACTATATTTCCAGACCTCAATATTATTGAACATTCCTGATCAGTTCTGAAGCTCAGACTCTGAAGCAAACATCCTCCTCCAACCTCGCTGACGGAACTGAGTACTACAGTGCATAAAGAATAGTACAATATTCTTATGTAAACTGTTCATGACTTATACGTCTTCCTTCCACAACGAATCAGAGCTGTTCTGTAGGCTAAGAGTGGTTCTATGCTATATTAATAAGGCAAATTGCATTTTCTGCCATTATTTTGATAATGATGTCTATATATGTATATATAATACACAACGGGAGAATTGTTGCTTCCATTATACCGGATCCTGGTTAAGGGAATGGAAAGAACTCGACTAATGGTTGAATATGTGCCATATAACGAAAGGTACCTACCTACTTGTAATGTGACGGTTGTGGTGTGATGTGTGTGTAGTAGAGGGTTATATAAACTCGCAGACTTATTTTTCAATCTTATGCACTGGTTATTATTTTTTACCGTGGTAAGAGAGAGTGCATAAATATTAATAAATCCCATATTCTATTGTACACACAAAATACTTTAGAAAGCGGTTCGTTAATAAAACAATCCATTATCATTGCAAAAACAGCATTGATTCGTAAACAACCGCTTCCTGCTACCTCTTGTTCTTGCTCTATATAGAACAATACTGAAACCAGGAGTTGTAGTGGATTTATATGATCTCCAGCCTTAGTAGAGTGTTAAGGATGAAGATTAAACGTATTATTGTGAAGCTTAATCGACTGCAGGAAATTACTTTTCGCTATCTATTATGGTTTCCGCTCTATAGTGATTGCCGGCGGTTTGAATATCACCCCCATCAACACTCGACTCCTAACTTTTGAATCTTTACATCCTCACCAAAACTGATATTGTTCCATCAAGCACTTCTTGAATTTTTTTGTCTTCTAAACGGACGGACACATGGACAGACAGGGTAAATATATAAAGATGTTCTGGTAAACTAAACTTTTGTAAGGATTCACCGCGAAGTATTCGAATAAACGATCACCCTTATCGCAGTATGTGTGGGGTTTTACTTCATTTAAGAATGCTTCAAGGTGAGTCAAATATTAGGTATTAGCTTATATTTGTACCATATTATCCTCATTTCAGTTACTAGCGGGTGTCCATTCTTTGCACGGGAAGAATCATGTTAATGCAAAACTTTTGAAAGTAAAGAAATGAGTGAAATACAGGGTGGGCACAAAGTTGCTTTTCCCAAATCAGTATCTTAATAAACTGGAGAAGCAACTTTGTGCCCATCCTGTATATAACGACGAGGAATGCCTTCGCCATTGCCCCTATTGATTCTTGGGCCAACAGCCTGGACGTTCCAACCTCACAATCAATATGGTTCACTGTGTATACACGTACTTTAAATTCTTACCCCTCCTCCAAGCTTCCCTCAGCCGAAAATCGAAAAAACGGCTTCGTACACGATTAAATCTGGTGAAGATTTATCTGTGTACAAAATTTGGTGGACGTAAATGACTCTTTTCTGTGCCAAAATCTCAACACAAACATATACAGTTATTTTATGTATTACACACAGAACTTGTATCACATTTAGAATAGAGCTCACTCGTGGTTAGTGTACGAGCCTTTGTCGAGGGAGATCCGGGTTCGATTTCCGGTGGGAGCTCATCATGTGGTTCGGATTTTACGTCAAGCTATAGGTCCATATTTCATATAACCTCGCTGCTGAAAGGGACGCTAAACCGAAAATCAAATCAAATCAAACATTTAGAATAGGGAGACCAGGGAACTACATTGTTCAAAAGATTGAATTTGAAGTTCCGCCACTAATTTCCTCTTTTATCAACTCTCGGTGCACCAAAAACATTTGCATCCCACGGAATCTCAAGACTGGGTTGTAAGAAAGAAACCGTAAGTACTTTAGAACTTTTGAAACACGTAGCCTGTAGGGAAGGGGGAAAATAGAATATATCACAAGTCTCCCAAATAAGGCAGATGAAACTTGGTACACTAGTGTCCAAAACTTAAGCACAATACAAGAAGCTGCATGTAGGGCCAAAAAGTGTGTCACGAGCACGGAAAATGTGGCAGATGCAGCATACTCTGTATTGCTTATAAGGCGTATTGAACCTGCTGCGGCAAGGTCAGCCTGTCCCTCTATGGAAAGAAACTGAATACTAACGCCTGGAACCAAAATCTCCGCATTCTGTCTAGGTCTGCTGTAGTGAGTAGGGGATACTGCCGTTAAATGTGGTAATAGACAGCAGGAATACAGCACAAATACGTCATTTGTACGCGTTTACAACGAGTTGTATTGTCATGCATTTGAAAAGAGGTAACATACAAACAGCAGTAGCACGATCCATTAATGTGCCACAAAGTGTCGTGTCCAGGTTGTGAAAACAGCTTATTGATACAGCAGACATCAGTTGTATGCCCGATGGAGGTCACCCACGTGTAACAACTCCTCAACAGGATCGACATCTGACCGTAACTGCGTATCGCAACCAAATTATGGCTGCAAAGGTACAGTCAGCGGAGCTTGCAACCGACCCCGGGAGATAATGTCGTGCTAAGCTGTGTACTGGAGAATAGGTGCCAGTGATTTGTATCCCCGACGACCTACAACATGTCCATTTACACAAAAACGCCTTCTACAGTGGGTCGAGAACATTTCCAGTGAACGCGCATATTGTTCACAGATGAATCCCGATAGTTCCCAGAGTAATTCCCATCGCACGCTGATCTGGTGCGAACAAGGAATTCGGTTTGAACATTGTGGAAAGAAATCGATATGATGGTGGTGGCGTGCTTGTCTAAACAGGCATTATGATGAATGGTCGTACGGACATGTACATCTTCGATACAGGATCAATCACTGCTCAAGGATACGGGGATGATATTCTGCATGCCTATGTGTGGCCTATCAACAGCGCAGTCGGCCCACAGTTTCTGCCTATGGATGACATTGTCCATCTCCATCGAGTTAACCTGGTGGATGACTGTCTAGCGACTGAACACATCCAATGCATCGAGTGGCCAGGACAATCTCCCGACCTAAAGCCAAAACTGAATATGCTTGGGACGCATTTGGGAGACGTGTTGGAGCCCGTCAGCCGACTCCAGGATACGGGAGCTCTGCACTGCTCTTCGTGAGGAGTGAAATCAGCTGGCCCAAGAGCTCCTCAACAACCTGATCTTCAGCATGGAGCGTCGAACCCAGACATGTATGACTATTCGGGGTGACCATACCCCGTATTAACCTGTTTCCGGTGTCAGTCGCACATCTCACAGTCTTTTTTTTGAAGTATGTGAGTTCTGGTCTATTTTTTTCCATTTGTGTTGTGAGACTTCCTGCTGGCATAGTTTTTGCAAATGTGACCTGTTCCATGTGGTATATAAGTATACTGCCTCAGTTGGATGCGAATTATTTATGTAGGTCCTTCGTGCCTATATCCTCAAACAGTCGTTATACTTAACTTTTAGGAACTAGTGCATATAAATTTCTATTAAAACTAAGTTCTGTTTCTAAAGGGGAGGGGGAAGGGACAATTTCTATAATATTTTACTTTCTCAATTAATTTACACTTATAAAATGGTAAAATAATAATAATAATAATAATAATAAAACGCTTGAATTAAGTTCAATTTTGTAGTCAGTTCTTAGGTGGAACTGGGATTATATCATTACGCTTTAACTGAAAATGCGCATCCTAAAGGGACAAAGGGTGTTTAAATTTTTCACAAAGAATCACGACTGCTGAACAGTTTGAAATTAATTTTTGAACACAGTACTTGGGTCGAACTTGTTTTTTATCTTTTCACTTCGATTCAAGTAAGCATCCTATGGTAAGAAAGATGTTAAAATGTTTTCCATAAATCTTCCTTCCTGTCCGAAGAACGGATATTTTATCTAATTACATGTATTAAAACAAGATCACAATTTCTGAGACATTTTGCTCTGAATGACACTCTAAGGATTAATGGCGCTATCCTAAAGGGATGAGAGATCCACTCGACTAAATTGTAGAGATCATGTCTAAATAGTATACGTATATAAACAAAACAGAGGAAGCAACTTGAGTTTTCTTACACCACGTTCTAATTCAATGAAAGTGAAAACACTGATTAAAGTAGATGGGCTGAACTTGGTAGTAATATAATGGTTTAATAATGCACTAGAAGACTCAGAGTTGACTCACGGCCCAGTCGCATTTTTCTCCCTCACTGAATTTCAGTATCTAAACTTGTCGAGCAATCTCTGAACAAGAAAAACATACATGTGATGTATTTAAATACTAAAAATTTGATCCTTGATTCTGCAGCTGACCTAATGTTCTCTCGTCTAAATGAGTACACAAATTTAAAAAAAAAAAAAAAAAAAAAAAAAAAAACCTATGGGATTGACTGTTCTCAGCAAGAGATTCAAAATAATATATATCACGATATCATGTATGCTCCTCGCAGTGGACGACCAATCATAGCAAAAGTGGATGATATCCTGACAAAAATCGAGCAGATTGGACATCGTAAATGACCCTAACATCCATCACCACAATGTCAAACCATTTGGAAAAGCTGGCTTAACAAAAAACTCGACGTTGGATGATGTCACATGTTTTGACTTAAAAATATATATATATATATATATATATATATATATATACTCGATCGATTTTTTATCTGTGAATCTACTAAAACGTGACGAACTCGATTCATTTCTAAAGCGGTTGAAAAGTGAACAACTTAGAACAACAATGTGCGAGAAAAATCACTATTGAAGCTAGAAGTTCCACAGTCCGGGCTAAGCCCAGATTGGAACCCAGTACGTTATGCTGTGCGTTTGGTGGCACTGTAAGGGTATCGTGAATCACGAACTTATACTGCCGATCAGAACAATAGATTAGGAACTATAATGTCGACATTTAACACGAGTGCACCTTGCAACTAAAAAAGGCCAGAATTGGTCAACAGAAACAGTGTCGGATAAAACGCTGACAACGCCAGACCGTATACATCTTTAACGACCCATCAAAAACTAAGAAAATTTTGGGGGGAAGTTTTAATGTGTCCATCGTATAACTCGGACCTTGCACCGCCAAAATATCATTTGTTTCTGTCTCTGCAGAACTCCCTGAATGGTTTTCAGTTAATTTCAGAAGTTTGTGAAACTATATTTTTTCTTTCTTTCTTCAGAAACTACTAGTTCAATAGCGACGGGATTATGGAAGTTCCGGACAAATGGCAGAAAGTAATCGAACAAAATTGTACATATTTGGTTTCACAGTGTTATTTTGATTCTTAACTTTGACCTCCAAAGGCTCAATACTTTTTAGACAACTTGATGAAAGGTACTGCAGTAACACGTCTCGTAAAAGTTAGTTTCCTAATTTGTAAAAATAGTATTTGAGCCTTCCAATTATTTTGTGCTCTTTAAATTTTCCTACCTGCCATGTGTGACTATATCACTATAACTATGTATATTAGCCATTGAAATACCATGTATTACCATAAAGGTTAAAAGACAAAAAGAATGAGAGAAAGATATGCAACTTCCTTTGCAGTATCCTAGCGATAACGATACGGTAATCTCTTGTATTTACGTCGGGATGCACAGTTTCAGGTTAAAAAAAAAAAAAATCAGTCTATTAGATTGACGCAGCTTTCCACTTGTACCTATCTTATCCCCAACTTTCATTTCCATATACTTCTTCCCTGTATCTTATATTATTTCGTTGGTATAATTCAAACGCAGCCTTCGTCTAGGTATTTTTCCTTCCGCCATTCCTTTCAAAGCTAATAGCATAATTTCTCCATGTCTCATATGTCCAATCAACCTATTGCTTCTTTTCGAAGTATCCTCCAGCATATTTGTCTCTTTTCGTACCATTTCCATTAGTCTTTCATTTGATATCTTACCTACCCATCTAAGTTTGAACATTCTTCTACAGCACATTTAGAAAGTTTTCATTCTCAGGTTTTCTACTCTTAAAGTCAATGTCTCACATCCATATAAAGCCATACTCCATATATATAATTTCATTAGCCTTTCCTTAAGTTCCATGTCGATGTCATCAGTTTGAAGCTTTTGTTTTTCTTCGAATGTCTCCTTCGCCTGAGCTGCTATTCTCGATTTTAAATCTTGTTTTCTTCTATTATCGCTTGCTATTTGCCTCCCTAAGTTTCGAACTCCTGCACCTCTTCCACCAGATGATCTTTTATTTTTCTTGTTGGTTGACTTGAAGTTTAGCGTCTCTTTACCATTGAGGCTACATGAGACTTGGATGTACAGCTTAACGTGAATCTTAGCCATATGAAATTCCAATGGGAATCGATCCCGTCTCTACCTCATCTATGTTAACCGTATAGCAAAACGAAGGAGATCCATTTTTGTTGTCAATCTCGTAACTTTTGCTTTGCTTCCGTTGATCTTCATAATATTTGCTGCAAAGCACCTGCTGAGCATCTAAGCGAGTGTATTTTCCGTTCATGAACAGTTACTCCTAGGGAATGAGCATTCTTGATTTCATTTATTGCTTCTTCAATGTAGAGATTAAGCAAAATTGATTACCACAAGCTTGCTTTACTGACCTCCCTCCCTTCTGAATTGTTGCTTTTTCTCTCTCTACTTCTACCTCAATTGTTGTCTTTTGTTCTTCGTATATGTTATATATTATTCTTCGCTCCTTATAGGTTATTTCTCATTCCTTCAGAATCTTGAACACTTTATTGTACATTATCAAACGCTTTTTCCAAGTCCACAAATGCAAGTTGCTTTTCCCGCTCGAATTCTTTCTTTTATCAACTCTCTTTGTGTAAGTATTGCTTCCCGAGTGACGGTATTCTTCCTGAAGCCAAATTGATCCTCTGCTAGTACTTTTTTCATCTTGGCTGACAATCTCTTACAGATTATTTTTGTCAAGACTTCTGAGCATCCATTGCGAGATCCCATTATGGATTACAAGTCCATTCTGAAACAATCAATTATTGTAGTTCGCTTTGGTAGAACTGTTAAAAGAGAGGATCTCTTGGATCTATGCAAAATGTTAACGTAAACCATAGAGGATACAGACAATCCGGATTGAGATCTTCGTTATCAACAGAGATAAGAATTCAGTTAAGAAAATCCTGAAGTTTTATAACCTCTTAATCCAAATTCTGAATGAGAGACTAGAGTTCCTAATGTTTATTTATTTAATTTTAAGAATACAACTCGTACATCTTGTATGTTTGGGTAGAATTCTTCGATGATCAGACTATCATTGAGAGCGACACGAACTAGGAACGATAAGAGGTTGATAAGGTAAATCACCATATGAACTGCGATTCACACGCAACTGTTTAGTAGTCAGTTTTACGGTAGATCTACGGCATCAGAGGTATTATTTGTGGCTACAGAAAATTAATCTTACAGGTTTTACTCTCATTGCTACAAGAATTCAGATATTTATTTACATGAATCACTAAAGTTCTATTTGTGAAGAAAGAAAAAAAAAACTTGCATTAATGTTGAAATTTGTATACTACCGAATGCGTTAAAAAAAAGTACATACTTTGAACTGTCATAGAAAACTTATTTTTCTACCCACAAGGTTAACTTCTGGAAAAAATAATGTTACGTTTCCTCAACAAGTGGCAGCAGAATCGTTGGTCTAGCTGCGCAATGCAGTTAATGGCAAGAAGAAAATGAAATGAAAACTTTTCAGTTTAACGACCCACGATATGCCCGTTAGGTTAAGGGAGACAGTGATTAAAGTAAATGAATGACAATGGAAGAACTGGTGGAATGAGAAGATTGAAGGAAATGGAAGTACCCGGAGAAAACCCACGAGCACGATGTTGTCCACCACAAACTTCTTGGTCGGGTAACGAACCAGAGACCCCACGGACCAAAGGTAAGCTCTCTACCATAATGATAAGAATAGTAACATCAACATGCCGAACGGAGTTTTGAAAAGAGGAAGCCGGTTATCAAGTGGGACTGGAAGTTCGAGAATGTTGTTACGGTTCAGAGACAGTGTGTAGAAAGGTAAGTTGCGTGAGTGTATTCCAAGACTGATCAAACAGCTAAGTGACGATGATCAGATCATACAATACAACCCTGTTTCAAAAAGAATATACGTATTTCGAATGCATATATTTATTAAACTTTAAGACATACGAATATGAAATTTTATACACACATTTACGAACCTCTCAAGTTCAAATTACAGTTCAAAGTTCAAATTACAGATGTTCAATATGTCCTCCATCAGCGACACGAACAATATTACATCGATACTCAAATTCCTTCCACTCGGTCAAGCATGTCCTGCGTCAGTGATGTTATGGCAGTACGGATCCGGTTCTTCAGCTCTTCCAGGTTCAGTGGGAGTGGTGATACATAAACGTTGTCTTTAACGAAACCCCACCGGAAGAAGTCGCAGGGTGTAAAATCCGGTGACCATGGAGGCCAGCTGAGACATGCTAAGTCGCCAACTCCTTGACGACCAATCCAACGGTTCGGTAGAGTTTCATTTAGATATTCACGCACTTGGCGACTCCAGTGAGGGGTGCCCCGTCTTGTTGAAAAATGAAGTTGTCTTCGTGCAGCCTCGGAAACAACCAGTTTTGTAACATAGCGAGATACTGCTGACTGTTAACCGTGTTTCCATTAAAGAAGAATGGGCCGTAAACAGATGATCGGGATATTGCACAAAACACATTGACTTTGGGCGAATCTCGTACATGTTCAATGACTGCATGTGGGTTCTGTAGGCCCCAAATTCGAACACGTTTTTGTTTACCTGACCACTAACACAGGAAGTCGCTTCATCACTTAACACGATGCGTTGTGCAAAAGTGTCATCATTGTCAATAACATCCAGAATATCGTTACAAAATGCCACACGTTTGCGTTTGTCATCAGGGCGCAGAGTTTGCAACAGCTGTAACTTGTACGGCTTGATAACCAACTAACGTCTCAAAACACGCCAGATTGTTGTTGTCGGCATTTGTAACTCCTGACTGGCACGAAGAGTTGATTTTGAAGGATTACGTTGGAAAGCAGTTTGAATTCATACATTTTTTTTAGGAACACGAGGGAAGCCAGGACTCTTTCCTTTACATACACATCCTGTATCTACAAACTGTCGATACCATCTGCGAATGTTCCATCCATTCGGAGGATCAATTTGGTACCTCAACCTGAAACGTCTTTGCACTGTAATCACGGAATTGCACTTCGCAAACTCGAGAACACAAAATGATTTCTGCTGCGGAGTAGCCATTTTAAACATATGACGGTTATTAAGCAAAACAGAAGACAACTAACATCTAGCGGCTATTAATATAAACTAGACTATGTATTCGTTTCTCTAATAGCCGAGCTGAGGCGCAGCAATCGATAGTTTGGACAAAACAATTCTTCGTAATACGTATATTCTTTTTGAAACAGGGTGTATAATTTTATAAATGAGTTCAGGAGATGGTTACACGTGGACCTAGATTTATGGGTACCATTATTTGGTCAAATGAAGCACAAGTCCAAATTAATGGAACTGTTAATACGTATAATTGTGTATACTGAACTGAAAATAATTCCCACATTACTTTCAATATGCTGCATTTGCCAGGTGTAAATATGTGGTGTATTATGTCTGCTAGGGGACTCATTGGACCTTTCTGGTATTGTAACTGGAGAAAAGTACTTAACGTGCTTGCTGATTCTATTTTCCCTCCCATTCGCGCAATGTACGGTAACGATAGGTCTTATTATAAACAAGATGGCGCCCAGCCGAACTATCATAGTAATGTGCGAGCATACCTAGATCAAAACGTACCGCCTAATAAATAGGACGCACAGGACCAATCGAGTTTCCTGCAAGGTCTCCTGACCTTACGCCACTTGAATTTTTCTTATGGAGCACAGTAAAAAAATAGGTGTGCAGTTGTAAACCACGTAGAATGGACGCACTTTGGGATGAGATTCAAACGGTGTGCGCAGAAATCCCATTGACACTTTACCGAGAGGTATGGAAGCAGTCGAGACTCGTGGTCAGAAATGTATTGAAGCTGAAGGCCACCATTTTACACATTTACTTTAACCACTATTTGGAACATTCAGTTTGACTAAAAAGTACTTTATTTCCCACAACTATGTGAAAAAACACCGAATGTCTAAGTTTCAGTTCGTTCTTTGTCGATATCCTCGGCTATAAAAAAAATAAATGCCATACAAAGTGAGAGAGATTTATTATGATATGTAATACTGGGTGTACAATCATGGCCAATACTGGGATAAACTGGGACCAGGGTTGAAGCTGCAGCTTGTCATATCAGAAGTTTTTATTTCTTTCTCTCTCTCTTTTTTTTTTTTTTTTTTTTTTTTTTTTTTTTTTTTTTTTTTTTTTTTTAAAGCATAAAATATAGCATACATCCCGATATATGGTGTTAGATATTATCACTGGAGTAACGCTCAATTGTTCATAAAAGCAATCAAACTCAGTGCCTTTTTTCTCATGGTCAACAATACCGCCACTTTCCTTCTTTAAGTTTTTAAGCGGCTGAGATTGCTCAGTAGTAGAGCGTCCACCTCTGGTGTGTGGACAAACACCATGTGCGTGAGTTTTCTCGGGGTTCTTCCACTCTTCATTCCATCATTTCAATATTTCTCATCATCATAGTCTCCTTCATCCTATAAGACATAACTATGGAACGTAAAACTGAAAGATTTAATTTCATTTTAAGTTTTTTTTAAATGTGATTTCTTTGACCAAGTAATCGTGACGGGGACAAATAGCCCCACTGCTGACGTTCTCAATAAATAGTCAGTAAATCAATCAATCAATAGCCATTTTAAAATTTTTGTATTTATGAAATGAATATTTCAATTTACATCGATTTGAAGATTGGAACAAAGAGTCCCCAATTTAATGAGTGTTGTGTTTTTCAAGTGTTGTGTATTTTGAGGTATTTGCTGAATTTTCACCGCAGCCTGTGCTACCACCTTCATCAGATCCCCACAAGATAGGAATAGGTTAATAATTGATATTTTTCAGTTAATATTTTGGAGAACTGGCTCTCAATTATAATAAAAGCTTTATTCCAAAAATGATAGTAATCGAATTCTGATTTACGGTAATGTTAACATTGCACAAGTACTAAAATAATCTCGTACCCAACGACAAATCCCACTTTCAGTAGTAAAATTGTTTTTGTCCCTTGACATCATTGCTTCTTAGCGAGATATTTGGGATATATGCACGATGGAAATTACGTTACGACCTTGATTAATCATTGCCGCAAGTACGAGTTCCTTAAATCACTCACATAACACCTTTAAGATATTCTCTCTTTAAAAACGTCGAGTTCTAGTCAAATAATTTTTCTGCCGCACCCGAAAACGTCATAGAAGTCATTAGGAAAAATTGCTCCCTCCCTCCATTTCTCTCTCCAAAACGAATGTTCTCATAGGCATCTTTTAATTACTTTTGTAAAAGCCGACAATTTCTTGCTCCCGGAAACTAAAATTCATTATAATCTGTGGAAGTCGTTAGGCAAAATCCTTGGCCCCCTCAGGAATTAATATTCTCAAATTTATCCGCAAATGACTTTTCATGAAGACAAGACTTAACTAAATCCGTTTTTCGTGTCGGAAACGTAAGATGCTCCGAGTATTGATTCTTTGAAAATTTTAACTGTACCTGTTTTCAAAATAAATGAGCAGAATTTAGTTAAATCATTCTTTCGTAACCGAGAAAATTAGAGTTACTGCATACCGCCTAAATCGTTATGCAAAATTATTATTCCCAACGAAATGAATTTTCAGAATTCACCTAAATAGCTATTCCAATACTCGATAGATGCATAGCTGAATCTCCTTCTTACACTCTAGAACGTTAGATTTATCCCATTTCATAGAAATCGTTAGAGCCCCTCTCCGGAAATAAATTACCTCGAATTCGTCTCTGAATGGCTTTTCTAAGACGTAACAAAATCAACTTTTCCTCATATGAAAAGGTAGATTCACCCATATCGTGAAAATCATTAAAAATACATTATTTACCATTTTTTTTTTTTTTACCCTTTCCCCCCACTTCATCTCCTATAACATCTATGTTTAATTCGCGTATGTGAATAAGTTTTGTATTCCGTGAAGCAGAAGGCTCCTCGATATCAAATGTAGGGCCAGTTACACCCGGTGTGTCTAAAGAAGTGTCCCTAGCTGGCTGCTACCCTCTGCATCAATATCTAGGCTGAACATTGTAAGTCAATAATAGGTTCTGAAAATAAAATTCACGGACATGATTTGATATATTATGTCGGGCAATTTAAAAGCTATGTCCGGCTGGTCACAATCCACTTTCAGATCCCTTAGAGGATTTATTTTTAATAACTTTCCTTAACGAAAGCCTCTGAGTAAAAAAAAACAAACCTGTCAAATTTCACCTAATACAATCAAGTGCTTCCGAAGACACAGTGACGAGTCGGTCAATTAGTAGATTTCGCTTTTATACCCATCTATCACTCAGCAGTCAGAATTTTGCGGTCCCTAGTCCCACTTCAGCTCTCCATCTGAGTCACCGATATTGATTTGGCAAAATTTAGTGGCATTCATACTATGTGAAGAAAAAATACATCAAATTTTCTGCCTTTATTTCCAAATAAACATGTAACAACAGTAAAATCTGTCTCAATCACCTATCCCTTCAGGCAGAATTTATAAAATTTATTCATATGTATGTATATTAAAGCGCCAGCATACAAAGCTTTGTTATGCTATTTCAGTAGAAAAGATACTGAATTCATATTTTATAATAAACAGAAGCAGTTGTAGTAAATTGGTTAGTGTAGTGCTGAAGTACCGTCCCTTCCCAATGTTTGCATGAAGTTTGGACTCAGCTGATCTTAGCAGTTTCGACTGAAGAGTCATTCCGTGAACACATATAGCCGTGCCGTGTCGGAAAATGGCTAATTTGAAAGTGGAACAAAGGATTACCATAAAGTTTCTTGTGAAACTTAAAAAGTTGCCAACTGAAACACTGCAGCTGCTGACAAAGGCATGTATTTCCAGAGTACAGGTCTTTCAGTGGCATAATTTTTTTTTCAGGGGGGAAGAAATGTTGAAGACAACATTCGTTCAGGCAGACAGTGATCTTCAGTTACTGATACAATCATCAATAGAGTACGTGGAGTGATCAGAAGCGACCGTAAATTGCGTATGCGTGAAGTAGCTGAACTGGTGAACCTGGGCAGGGAGTCTGTTAAACTGATTATCACAGAAGAATTAAACATGAAGAAAATATACGACAAGGTTGTGTCGAAAAATCTACCGCAGAATCGTGTACGGACATGTTACAACGCATAG